>NC_067199.1:19398546-19757712 GCF_000699445.3 Schistosoma haematobium | reverse complement strand
CTTTTGATGGCCCTGGAAGTGATGCTTGGACCAATTCATGAGGTAGTGTATACCAAGAATTAATTACTCACTGAGAGCTAAAAGCATGCTTGCAGTCTACTTTATCGAAGCCCATTTCTAATTTTTATGTGCTACCTCAACTTTCATGTTAGAACTGAACTTAAATGGGCATTTCAGAGGAATTCCTGAAATGTTTACGGTGCTTTAAGTCATTTAAAACTTGCCTCTGGGTCACGTGCATCCAAAAATAAAGATCTGGTGATTTAAGAGGTGCCTCGTAACTCTTGGATTTCTGTTTACAATCTGATTCTACGGCGCTACTTTGGATGAACTCCAGACTGTCCTTATTTTCCTGAAGTGAAGCGGGAGACATTTTAATTCCACAGTGCGAATAGGGTCGGATAATAGCTGTCATAAGTTGAGCTTTATGTTCCACCGTTAAACTGTTCAAAACGTGTTTCAGAATTACCAATCCAATCATTTTTGTAGAGGGATTTACTTGCTATTGGCGTATTCTTGAAAGCATACGTTATGTGCTGTCAAGCAGGAGTCTAACTACCTTTTGTTATGGACTTCCAATGTCTACTTTAAACGAATTGTTCATTTTATTGTTTAATACCATGTATACTCCAAATTATAACCCACAAGTAAGCCCAGTCTTTTTATCTGATTTCGCCTTATTTGAGTTGAAAGAAATAATAACTAAAAAATTCATGCCAAGTTTTTTGTTCCCTATGCGATTTTTGTAAGATCTAACATTTCTGCTGTCCTGACATCGTATGGCCTGTCCGGATGCAAGTGGACTCCAATTGGTACTTAAAATCTCTTAGCATAGACCACCTCAACGTGATAGACATCATTTTAGGTGGATGATAGATCCCTTTTATCGACCGGTATCTGGCATTCTTAAGTAATCGTTGAATCATGACACCTGGAAACTGTAAGAGCTAGCATATGGGCTTCCGATCCTTAACGTTATAACCTGAGTCTACAAGATTCAGGTCATATGGACTCTTTCGTGCCTGTTGAATTGTCTTTGTTACTATCTGTATGGGACATCACAAACTGAATTCGCATTAATCCGTCAAACTGCATTTAGGTGACCAGTGAATTATCATATGGCCTAATTCTTGAATAGCTCTACTTCACATTATTCAGTACTGATCTAGCTAGCTCTCTGAATTATCAAACTCTCTTTAACTCAGACGAGTTTAGAATGAAGAGGGAATTAGCGAACTCAGGTGGCATCTTAACTCCTCAAGGAAACTTACACATGACACATAACTAGGCTGCGGAAAATCCACTTTATCTCAATCTATATGAACACAGTGTTAATGATGGGCGTCAGTGATTGCTAATCACTACATACTTCTTAGGAGATCCCACTACAATACCACTGAATGGGACCTGAGCGTCACTTTATGTGATAAACTTGGCGTTTTTTCCCCTTGGCAGTCTTCAGTCAGTTATGTATGTTCACTATTAGTATTTATTTCTTAAATGGCCGGCAAACTGATCACCGAACTATTTTAAGCTACTCTCAGCATTTATTTAAGTGAGGACACTCTCCACTTAAAGTTTAGAAGAGAGGTTACTTTAGCGTGTAGCGGTAAATAGATCCCCAAAATAAATAGCTCTGTAAGTTTTCGACATTGGATGCTGACCATATGTTTTAGTGGACTCATCTAGCTGAAGGCGCTCGGTCATGCATACGCACCAGATCACGTGTGGGAACGCGTGCTCAACATCTACTACAATCACTAGCCAGACTAGATCAGACAATTCCGATATATTGAAAATCGTCAAATACAACTTCTCCTCGATTCTGTCTTTTGATTCCTCTTGGTGGGTATGAGTTATATTAGGTGTTACTGGTAAAAGCGTTGTCAAACACTGCATACCTGTGCCATCTTCAGAATTAATGGCTTACCTTTTGATGGCCCTGGAAGTGATGCTTGGACCAATTCATGAGGTAGTGTATACCAAGAATTAATTACTCACTGAGAGCTAAAAGCATGCTTGCAGTCTACTTTATCGAAGCCCATTTCTAATTTTTATGTGCTACCTCAACTTTCATGTTAGAACTGAACTTAAATGGGCATTTCAGAGGAATTCCTGAAATGTTTACGGTGCTTTAAGTCATTTAAAACTTGCCTCTGGGTCACGTGCATCCAAAAATAAAGATCTGGTGATTTAAGAGGTGCCTCGTAACTCTTGGATTTCTGTTTACAATCTGATTCTACGGCGCTACTTTGGATGAACTCCAGACTGTCCTTATTTTCCTGAAGTGAAGCGGGAGACATTTTAATTCCACAGTGCGAATAGGGTCGGATAATAGCTGTCATAAGTTGAGCTTTATGTTCCACCGTTAAACTGTTCAAAACGTGTTTCAGAATTACCAATCCAATCATTTTTGTAGAGGGATTTACTTGCTATTGGCGTATTCTTGAAAGCATACGTTATGTGCTGTCAAGCAGGAGTCTAACTACCTTTTGTTATGGACTTCCAATGTCTACTTTAAACGAATTGTTCATTTTATTGTTTAATACCATGTATACTCCAAATTATAACCCACAAGTAAGCCCAGTCTTTTTATCTGATTTCGCCTTATTTGAGTTGAAAGAAATAATAACTAAAAAAATTCATGCCAAGTTTTATTGTTCCCTATGCGATTTTTGTAAGATCTAACATTTCTGCTGTCCTGACATCGTATGGCCTGTCCGGATGCAAGTGGACTCCAATTGGTACTTAAAATCTCTTAGCATAGACCACCTCAACGTGATAGACATCATTTTAGGTGGATGATAGATCCCTTTTATCGACCGGTATCTGGCATTCTTAAGTAATCGTTGAATCATGACACCTGGAAACTGTAAGAGCTAGCATATGGGCTTCCGATCCTTAACGTTATAACCTGAGTCTACAAGATTCAGGTCATATGGACTCTTTCGTGCCTGTTGAATTGTCTTTGTTACTATCTGTATGGGACATCACAAACTGAATTCGCATTAATCCGTCAAACTGCATTTAGGTGACCAGTGAATTATCATATGGCCTAATTCTTGAATAGCTCTACTTCACATTATTCAGTACTGATCTAGCTAGCTCTCTGAATTATCAAACTCTCTTTAACTCAGACGAGTTTAGAATGAAGAGGGAATTAGCGAACTCAGGTGGCATCTTAACTCCTCAAGGAAACTTACACATGACACATAACTAGGCTGCGGAAAATCCACTTTATCTCAATCTATATGAACACAGTGTTAATGATGGGCGTCAGTGATTGCTAATCACTACATACTTCTTAGGAGATCCCACTACAATACCACTGAATGGGACCTGAGCGTCACTTTATGTGATAAACTTGGCGTTTTTCCCCTTGGCAGTCTTCAGTCAGTTATGTATGTTCACTATTAGTATTTATTTCTTAAATGGCCGGCAAACTGATCACCGAACTATTTTAAGCTACTCTCAGCATTTATTTAAGTGAGGACACTCTCCACTTAAAGTTTAGAAGAGAGGTTACTTTAGCGTGTAGCGGTAAATAGATCCCCAAAATAAATAGCTCTGTAAGTTTTCGACATTGGATGCTGACCATATGTTTTAGTGGACTCATCTAGCTGAAGGCGCTCGGTCATGCATACGCACCAGATCACGTGTGGGAACGCGTGCTCAACATCTACTACAATCACTAGCCAGACTAGATCAGACAATTCCGATATATTGAAAATCGTCAAATACAACTTCTCCTCGATTCTGTCTTTTGATTCCTCTTGGTGGGTATGAGTTATATTAGGTGTTACTGGTAAAAGCGTTGTCAAACACTGCATACCTGTGCCATCTTCAGAATTAATGGCTTACCTTTTGATGGCCCTGGAAGTGATGCTTGGACCAATTCATGAGGTAGTGTATACCAAGAATTAATTACTCACTGAGAGCTAAAAGCATGCTTGCAGTCTACTTTATCGAAGCCCATTTCTAATTTTTATGTGCTACCTCAACTTTCATGTTAGAACTGAACTTAAATGGGCATTTCAGAGGAATTCCTGAAATGTTTACGGTGCTTTAAGTCATTTAAAACTTGCCTCTGGGTCACGTGCATCCAAAAATAAAGATCTGGTGATTTAAGAGGTGCCTCGTAACTCTTGGATTTCTGTTTACAATCTGATTCTACGGCGCTACTTTGGATGAACTCCAGACTGTCCTTATTTTCCTGAAGTGAAGCGGGAGACATTTTAATTCCACAGTGCGAATAGGGTCGGATAATAGCTGTCATAAGTTGAGCTTTATGTTCCACCGTTAAACTGTTCAAAACGTGTTTCAGAATTACCAATCCAATCATTTTTGTAGAGGGATTTACTTGCTATTGGCGTATTCTTGAAAGCATACGTTATGTGCTGTCAAGCAGGAGTCTAACTACCTTTTGTTATGGACTTCCAATGTCTACTTTAAACGAATTGTTCATTTTATTGTTTAATACCATGTATACTCCAAATTATAACCCACAAGTAAGCCCAGTCTTTTTATCTGATTTCGCCTTATTTGAGTTGAAAGAAATAATAACTAAAAAATTCATGCCAAGTTTTTTGTTCCCTATGCGATTTTTGTAAGATCTAACATTTCTGCTGTCCTGACATCGTATGGCCTGTCCGGATGCAAGTGGACTCCAATTGGTACTTAAAATCTCTTAGCATAGACCACCTCAACGTGATAGACATCATTTTAGGTGGATGATAGATCCCTTTTATCGACCGGTATCTGGCATTCTTAAGTAATCGTTGAATCATGACACCTGGAAACTGTAAGAGCTAGCATATGGGCTTCCGATCCTTAACGTTATAACCTGAGTCTACAAGATTCAGGTCATATGGACTCTTTCGTGCCTGTTGAATTGTCTTTGTTACTATCTGTATGGGACATCACAAACTGAATTCGCATTAATCCGTCAAACTGCATTTAGGTGACCAGTGAATTATCATATGGCCTAATTCTTGAATAGCTCTACTTCACATTATTCAGTACTGATCTAGCTAGCTCTCTGAATTATCAAACTCTCTTTAACTCAGACGAGTTTAGAATGAAGAGGGAATTAGCGAACTCAGGTGGCATCTTAACTCCTCAAGGAAACTTACACATGACACATAACTAGGCTGCGGAAAATCCACTTTATCTCAATCTATATGAACACAGTGTTAATGATGGGCGTCAGTGATTGCTAATCACTACATACTTCTTAGGAGATCCCACTACAATACCACTGAATGGGACCTGAGCGTCACTTTATGTGATAAACTTGGCGTTTTTTCCCCTTGGCAGTCTTCAGTCAGTTATGTATGTTCACTATTAGTATTTATTTCTTAAATGGCCGGCAAACTGATCACCGAACTATTTTAAGCTACTCTCAGCATTTATTTAAGTGAGGACACTCTCCACTTAAAGTTTAGAAGAGAGGTTACTTTAGCGTGTAGCGGTAAATAGATCCCCAAAATAAATAGCTCTGTAAGTTTTCGACATTGGATGCTGACCATATGTTTTAGTGGACTCATCTAGCTGAAGGCGCTCGGTCATGCATACGCACCAGATCACGTGTGGGAACGCGTGCTCAACATCTACTACAATCACTAGCCAGACTAGATCAGACAATTCCGATATATTGAAAATCGTCAAATACAACTTCTCCTCGATTCTGTCTTTTGATTCCTCTTGGTGGGTATGAGTTATATTAGGTGTTACTGGTAAAAGCGTTGTCAAACACTGCATACCTGTGCCATCTTCAGAATTAATGGCTTACCTTTTGATGGCCCTGGAAGTGATGCTTGGACCAATTCATGAGGTAGTGTATACCAAGAATTAATTACTCACTGAGAGCTAAAAGCATGCTTGCAGTCTACTTTATCGAAGCCCATTTCTAATTTTTATGTGCTACCTCAACTTTCATGTTAGAACTGAACTTAAATGGGCATTTCAGAGGAATTCCTGAAATGTTTACGGTGCTTTAAGTCATTTAAAACTTGCCTCTGGGTCACGTGCATCCAAAAAATAAAGATCTGGTGATTTAAGAGGTGCCTCGTAACTCTTGGATTTCTGTTTACAATCTGATTCTACGGCGCTACTTTGGATGAACTCCAGACTGTCCTTATTTTCCTGAAGTGAAGCGGGAGACATTTTAATTCCACAGTGCGAATAGGGTCGGATAATAGCTGTCATAAGTTGAGCTTTATGTTCCACCGTTAAACTGTTCAAAACGTGTTTCAGAATTACCAATCCAATTATTTTTGTAGAGGGATTTACTTGCTATTGGCGTATTCTTGAAAGCATACGTTATGTGCTGTCAAGCAGGAGTCTAACTACCTTTTGTTATGGACTTCCAATGTCTACTTTAAACGAATTGTTCATTTTATTGTTTAATACCATGTATACTCCAAATTATAACCCACAAGTAAGCCCAGTCTTTTTATCTGATTTCGCCTTATTTGAGTTGAAAGAAATAATAACTAAAAAATTCATGCCAAGTTTTTTGTTCCCTATGCGATTTTTGTAAGATCTAACATTTCTGCTGTCCTGACATCGTATGGCCTGTCCGGATGCAAGTGGACTCCAATTGGTACTTAAAATCTCTTAGCATAGACCACCTCAACGTGATAGACATCATTTTAGGTGGATGATAGATCCCTTTTATCGACCGGTATCTGGCATTCTTAAGTAATCGTTGAATCATGACACCTGGAAACTGTAAGAGCTAGCATATGGGCTTCCGATCCTTAACGTTATAACCTGAGTCTACAAGATTCAGGTCATATGGACTCTTTCGTGCCTGTTGAATTGTCTTTGTTACTATCTGTATGGGACATCACAAACTGAATTCGCATTAATCCGTCAAACTGCATTTAGGTGACCAGTGAATTATCATATGGCCTAATTCTTGAATAGCTCTACTTCACATTATTCAGTACTGATCTAGCTAGCTCTCTGAATTATCAAACTCTCTTTAACTCAGACGAGTTTAGAATGAAGAGGGAATTAGCGAACTCAGGTGGCATCTTAACTCCTCAAGGAAACTTACACATGACACATAACTAGGCTGCGGAAAATCCACTTTATCTCAATCTATATGAACACAGTGTTAATGATGGGCGTCAGTGATTGCTAATCACTACATACTTCTTAGGAGATCCCACTACAATACCACTGAATGGGACCTGAGCGTCACTTTATGTGATAAACTTGGCGTTTTTTCCCCTTGGCAGTCTTCAGTCAGTTATGTATGTTCACTATTAGTATTTATTTCTTAAATGGCCGGCAAACTGATCACCGAACTATTTTAAGCTACTCTCAGCATTTATTTAAGTGAGGACACTCTCCACTTAAAGTTTAGAAGAGAGGTTACTTTAGCGTGTAGCGGTAAATAGATCCCCAAAATAAATAGCTCTGTAAGTTTTCGACATTGGATGCTGACCATATGTTTTAGTGGACTCATCTAGCTGAAGGCGCTCGGTCATGCATACGCACCAGATCACGTGTGGGAACGCATGCTCAACATCTACTACAATCACTAGCCAGACTAGATCAGACAATTCCGATATATTGAAAATCGTCAAATACAACTTCTCCTCGATTCTGTCTTTTGATTCCTCTTGGTGGGTATGAGTTATATTAGGTGTTACTGGTAAAAGCGTTGTCAAACACTGCATACCTGTGACATCATTATTGGTGAACACGACGTGATCTGGTTCAAGTAATTGCAACTGTGATTCTGTTCCTTTTTGGGATTTTTATATATCATTGCCTTATTTTTTATTTTTTTAAACATTGTGATTTTTTTCGTGTTTTTTCTTGTATATATATATATATTTTCCCCTCGTTCATTACCGTACTTCATACGTCATCATGACTGAACAGACACCTAAAGTACTCAAGCTTAAGACTTTGTCCCCACCTTCGTTTCAACTGATGCCTTTCTGGCCCGAGAACATCGAAGCCTGGTTTTGCTACGCAGAAGCCGACTTCTCCGAGCACGGCGTGATCGACACACGTGCACAATTCCTCGCAGTAGTCAAGGCACTACCGCGCGAATTCAACAGGTACGTAACACCTAGTATGTTTACTAGTGATGTTTCCGATCCTTACGAAATCTTAAAACGCTCGATTCTTAAACGAGGAGATCTAACCGATCGACAAAGGTTAGATCAACTCTTCAATAACATCGACCTGCAACACGTTTCTGTGACGGACATGTTGCAACGGATGAGAGAGGTAATAGGCCCAAGAACTTTCGACGAAGGTCTATTCAAACAACTCTTCTTGTCAAAACTTCCCCAACAGGTGCAAGCAGTTCTGGTCTCGTTCCAGAACAACGCCTTAGACGAGCTAGCTGCATCTGCCGACCGCATTCTAGAAATTACGAAACCTTCTACTATCGAGGTATTTTCAGTCAAAGAAAAGCCTCACACGACTCAGAATGATATAACCGACTTATGTCACACACTCACGCGTTATCTTAGTCTTCGTACCGACAGTAAGAGATCATACACCCCACGTAGAAGCATTTCTCTTAAGCGATCTGTCTCTAGACCACGAGAGACAGATAACCCCGACTGGTGCTGGTATCATAACCAGTATGGAAAGTTTTCCAGAAATTGCAGAAAACCCTGCAATTTTCCCAACACGAAACCGACTGATTCGAAAAACAATTCGGGAAACTTCCAGGCCGGCACGCGTTAATGGCAACCGTAGCCGGCGAACAAAGCCGTCTGTTATTCGTCACAGATGTGACAACGAGAGTTCGCTACCTCGTCGACACTGGCGCAGAAGTTAGCGTTCTCCCAGCAAATCCTAACGACCGGCTTCACGAATCGACCCTAAACTTACAGGCGGTAAACGGAAAACCGATCGCTACGTATGGCAAAAGGTACGTTTACCTTAACGTGGGTTTACGCAAACCCATACACTGGATTTTCGTTATTGCAGATGTTTCTATACCAATCATTGGTATGGATCTTCTACAACACCACAATCTGATCATCGATACGCGCAAACGGAGGCTAGTAGACGGAAACACTAATTTGTCCGTTTGCGTAACTTCTTTTACTGGTTGTAGAGTATCCCCAGTCACAGTTAAACATATGATAGACCCACTCTATCAACCACTACTCGATAAGTACCCTGGGATACAACAAACTCAACCGAAACTACCGTGTGTAACCAGCAATGTTACACATCACATCACGACTACAGGACCACCTGTATTCTCTAAAGCACGACGACTAGCTCCTGAAAAGCTAAGGTTAGCGAAAAACGAATTCGATCACATGATGGACTTAGGAATCATACGACCGTCAAGTAGCCCGTATGCAACTCCGTTGCACATGGTCCCTAAAAGGACAGCAACGATTGGCGTCCAACTGGTGACTATCGGCGATTGAACGCGAAAACCATTCCCGATCGTTACCCGTTGCCTCACATTCACGATTTGACAGCTACCTTGAAAGGTACAACTGTCTTTTCGAAAATCGACTTGGTTAAAGCGTATAACCAAATCCCTATGGCTACTGACGACATACCGAAAACAGCTATCATAACTCCTTTCGGACTCTATGAATTTTTGCGAATGCCTTTCGGTCTAAGGAATGCTGCTCAAACATTCCAAAGATTCATAGACGACGTTTTTCGAGGTCTCAACTTCGTACACGCGTATGTTGATGACTGTCTAATCGCAAGTCCGGACAGAGAAACACATCTCAAGCATCTGGATCTTGTTTTCGAACGACTACAGAAACATGGCATTACTGTAAACGTTCAGAAATGCCAAATTGGAACCGACTCATTAGACTTTCTGGGACACACTATCGATGCTCAAGGTATCCGACCCCTTAGAACCAAAGTGGCGGCCATTCTGGATTACCCAGAACCGACCACCGTCAAGCAATTACGCACGTTTAACGGCCTTGTAAGTTTCTACAGACGTTCATACCGAAATGCGCATTACTTATGAAACCTCTGACCGACCAACTTCGTGGAAATGCGAAATCCATTAATTTGGACGACACCGCACGAAAAGCATTCTCCACAGTTAAGGAACTGATTGCTAAAGCAACAATGCTCGCACATCAGGACACCCGAGCACCCATTAGCATCGCAGTAGACGCATCCGACTCAGCAATCGGAGGAGTCTTACAACAATGGGTTAACAACTCCTGGCAACCCTTGGCATTTTTCTCTAGAAGGTTGCTAGACACCGAATCGAGGTACAGCACATTCGGTAGGGAACTCCTAGCTATGTATTGTGCTGTACGGCATTTCCAACACTACATCGAAGGTCGTGAATTCACTCTTTTCACGGACCATAAACCGCTCACTTTCTCGTTAAGCTCTCCTTCTGACAAGTACTCTCCCCGTGAGTCTCGACAACTGGACTACATTTCGCAGTTTACTTCAGACATTCAACACATCTCTGGAGCAAACAATGTAGTTGCAGACGCTTTATCTCGCATAACTTCCTTGAACAGTTTCCAAGGAATCGACCTTCTTAAACTCGCCGAGCTTCAAAAGAAGACAGTGATCTTCAGCACGAGTTATCGTCCACAACACTTAAACTACGCATCAAACAGATGGGAACAGGTAAGGAAACTCTACTTTGTGACACATCTACAGGTAGGGATCGCCCAATCGTGCCGAAACATTATCGACGCAATGTCTTCAACACATTGCACAAACTTTCGCATCCAGGTGTTCGTGCAACCATCAAGCTTATAGCAGAAAGGTTTTGCTGGCCTGGAATGAATGAAGACGTGAGGGAGTGGGCACGCTCCTGTGTAAGCTGCCAAAAATCTAAGGTTATCAGACACAATAAATGTCCCTTAGGCTCGTTTAAAACTCCCGATGCTCGTTTCGCCCATGTTCATCTGGATTTGGTAGGACCTTTACCAGATTCAAATGGATACTCTTATCTCTTAACCTGCGTAGACCGTTTCACTCGATGGCCAGAAGCAGTACCTATCAAGGACATCACTGCTGAAACAGTGGCTCGCACCTTCGTCGAACGATGGGTAGCAAACTTTGGCTGCCCTTCAACCATCACTACAGACCGCGGACGTCAGTTTGAATCCGATCTTTTCCGTCGTCTGACCACACTTTTAGGAATCACTCGCTTCCGAACGACCGCCTACCATCCACAAGCAAACGGGTTGGTAGAACGTTTTCACCGACAACTGAAAGCTTCGCTATCAGCAGCAAACGTTTCACAGTGGACCGACGCTCTTCCACTTGTCTTACAAGGTATCCGCAATGCAGTGAAAGCTGACATTGGATACACTGCGTCTCAACTCGTTTATGGAACGACACTTCGACTTCCAGGAGAATTCGTGGATCCTTCATCCTCTTCAATGAACATGGATCTAACCTCCTACACGAACAGGCTTACAAACGCAATGCGTTCAGTTAAACCTGCTTCCACTCGACCTCAATCAACTTATGTTTTCGTCCAACCTGACTTACGATATAGTACACACGTTTTCGTTCGTCGAGACTCGCATCGACGACCATTCGAATCAGCATACGAAGGACCCGTCAAAGTTCTTCAACGTGAATCTAAGCACTATATAGTCGATAAGAACGGAACCAACGATAGCATCAGCATCGATCGCTTAAAAGCAGCGTATTTAGAGGGAAATCCTATCTACGTGGATTTTCCTTCGGTACAATCGAACGACACGACTCCGACACTTATAATACCTCATCCGACAACCAACACACACGAAGATACTTCGACAGTATCCGAAAATAAACTTAAAACGACGCGTTCTGGAAGAAGGGTGAGATTTCCAGAACATTTAAACGACTATTGCACGTAAGGCACTTCTCGACATTTTATATTATTTTTTTAAAAAAAAACAATTTCAATATGCTTATATATTTTTATTTCTATTAAAAAAACAAAAAAATTATTATTTTTTAACGCTATTACGTGTTCATGAGTTTATTTTCCATTTTTCCCGCCGACATTGTGTTTTTACGCACATACGAGTGTATTTCGACATGCACTTACATTTTCTTTTTCTTTTCCAGGACGGCTGGAAAAGAACGATGACGTTTATGAGGATCCGAAATTTTCATTGTACATTTTCTTTTTTACTATGTTGAACCTCCGTCCCATATAGTAAGGAAAGACGACCAGACGCTGCTAAATTTAGTAAGCTATCAGAAGAGTGTTTACCAACGACAAACTCGTTGGGTTTAAACTTCTGGCTGGCCACGTCTTAGGGTCGTCACTGCCCCACTAGGGGGAGTGATCTGTAGCGGTAAATAAATCCCTAAAATAAATAGCTCTGTAAGTTTTCGACATTGGATGCCGACCATATGTTTTAGTGGACTCATCTAGCTGAAGGCGCTCGGTCATGCATACGCACCAGATCACGTGTGGTAACGCCGTGCTCAACATCAACCGCCATCGCTAGCCAGATTAGATCAGAGAATTCCGATATATTGGTTATCGCCAAATACACTCTTACGATCTCCTCGACTCTGTCTTTTGATTTCTCTTGGTGGGAACGAAATACATAAGAAGGTGTTACTGGTAAAAGCGTTGTCAAACACTGAATACCTGTGACATCATCAAGCGCTATGGATACTAAGAAGAATTACTAAAAGCGTTTCTCCTCGACTACTTCTATTATTTACTAAATAGCTTCATCTCCAGTTGCCGGAAAAATATACTGAAAATCGTAAACAAGAGTGCTTTCTAACCACTCAGACGCACATTAAAAGTAGGAAACAGTTTACTCATTCTAACAAGCAAATTAAAATCTCATATCAAATGAAAAAGTTATTATTATATAAGCTCTAAAACTTTGATGACACCGTTCTAACCTCTGTTGCCATTCACTTTTTCTGTAAACAGGTAGTCACGCCACCTGCTAAATGTCATTGTTGCTTTTGTTTGAAACTTTAGAGTTATTTAGATATAGATACTGCTTGATTTGATTCAAGGCCGATGGATTCGGATGCGAAAGTTCTCTCGGATCTTGAGACTCAGTTAGATGTAAGAGATGAGTTGAGATGTATTTTTTCAAGAATATATTTATGGTGCTTTCTTCGACGAGTTTGCATGATTCCGATATCTCAGAATCACAACATGGCCTAAATGATAAACATATGGCATCGCTGCTAGACGCTTGCCGACAAATGGACTCATGGTTTATTAAGAAGCGCCTCGCACTATCAACATACTGTCAGGAATATGCTTTGAAAGAGGTATTAAGAAGTTCATTCTAATGTTGTGCAAGGAGATTGATGCCTTGAATGCTGAGTGCATAAGAAAAGAGAAGCTCGCTCAGGAATTAAAAGGAAGAATAGAGGACTACTCAAAGTCTATTCAAGTTATTATAGATCAGGTACATCCACCTTACTGTGGCTAATTTCTTAGTTCTCCAAAGATCTGCCATATTTTGCATAATGGACCTAAATGTTGCTCTTTGGGTTGCTGTGCCCATTTACTGAGATGCTACTTTTTACTTGTATGATTTCAATACATATATTCAAAGTATAGCGTTATTCAGTGGGTGTTCGTGGTATTTTCAAGGTATCAAAGCATCACATGAACTGATTATGTTTCAAAGTTTCGTCTTCAGAATGAACTGTTGTATTTGTCACTGATTTATACGTTTTCCGCCGACTAGGTTTTTAGTTTGAGCGCTGTTCTTGTGTAAGATAATGCCACGCTTCCGTACCCTGTCCTTCCGTAGGTACTGTGAGCATCCAAGAAATTTAAATAGAATTTCTAGACAAGTCTAGCTGTTTTGTCTACATTTTCAGTTAATATCGTCACTTCATTCTATTTGCGTATGGGCTGTGGTACTGCACGGGTGCCCAGATCGAAGCAGGTGGTTTCCCTAGGAGGCCACACCCCGAGCATTTGACCTAAAGGTCTTACCCACTGGGCGCTGGAGCATCGTGAGGAGTTGTAGTTCCATGGTAGCCGGTGACCATTTGACCCGTCAGGATACTGGAGCCTATATGCTCCATTGGTTTGGAATCAAGGTTTCCCAACTCCCCTAGGTGGACTCTCCATGTACACCAACCCGGTTAAAGCGCCGTACGTTCGCTTTTCATCCTCTCAATATCGCAAACAACGTTTCCGTCACGAAAAGGCAGTGAGTAGAACTTCCCTGGCAGTGGCTTTATACGCGTGGCCACTCTTGGCCATACCAGGGCATTTGGGGGGGGGGCTAGAGACGTTATCAGATATATCTCAGAATAGACGCCAGTGGCGATCCTGCTGTAAACTTACTTTACTTTCTTCATAAAAAATGGTTGTAACTTACCTAACTGAAAGAATTCTTCTGGTTGTACCTTTCCGTTTTCCCCACCATTATTATTATTATTATCTTTACACTACCATACACTAATCTGTGGTCGTTATTGTTCTTTTTTTCCTTATACGCACCTTACATTCTTTTTCTCTCCCCATTCTCATTGTTTTGTGTGGCGCATATACATCTGGGGCCCCCTTGTACCAATATTTGTGTTCAAATAAAATAATCCATCTACATTATGTCCCCATATAGACCATCAAAAGATTTCGCTCCTGCAGTTTAGTGTGTAAATAATGTGTTGACATCAAATATTACATTAACATCATAGTAGATATGCTTCTAAATGTCATTTTGGTTTCTCTGTTGCTCGCATCAGTCAGTCAGCTACAACGTAGGACCAGGCACATTTATGCATCGGTCCAAGTTGCCATACCTCATTAACACAACAAATGGACACCGGATTCATAAAAGTAGTTAATTCAGAGGTGGTAGTATATAAAAGAAAGATTGCAATAAGGATGTAGTACAGCAAGAAATAATTAGTTCGTAGAAAGAAAGATATGAAGCGATTTTAATCTCTTAGTTTAAGGGAAGATAGAGAATGTATACACCGACGCCATTGTGATCGATTCTCAGCCATGTCACCAAGAGTCTCCAACCATTGGTTACGATAGTCACGCGGACCCCAACCAAGTAGTCTGTATAAAGTCGACTAGTTAAGTAAGTTCCTACTAATCTTCCTGATTTTTATTATTTATTTTAACACGTAGATATTGGTACAAGGAGGCACCAAATACATATGCGCCACACAAATCTCATTTGATATGTGTGAGGGCTGTAGTACTGCCCGGGTGCCCAAACTGAAGCAGGTGGTTTTCTTAGGGGGCCACACCCGGAGCCTTCGACCCAAAGGTCTGACCCACAAGGCAGTGGAGCATCGTAAGGAGGTGCAGTCCCATGGTAGCCCGTGACCAACGATTGGTTCATACGCCATTTGTTCCTTCAGGATCCTGGAACCCATGTCCACCATTGGTCTGGAATGAGGTTTTTCCAACTCCTCTAGGTGGACTCTCCATGTATACCAACCCGGTTAAAGCGCCGTACATTCGCTTTTTGTCCTCTCAATTTCGTAAACAACACCCCCATCACGAGAAAGCAGTGAGTAGGAATTCCCTGGCAGGGGCTATATACGCGTGGCCGTGTGAGAGCATTTCGAGAGGGAGAGCGAAATCTCCCCACTCTCGGTCGTACCAGGGCATTTGGGGGCAATCTTCCTGAAATTATAATTATTGGATATGTTACACGACGGATAAAGTCTAACGATATTAATTTTCTACTATGAATACCAATGTAATATTTTCTCGAAAATAGAACTGTTGGATTCTATCAAGTAAAAAAACTTGTCTATACCTTTTGGTCAATCATCTTTAACCCTCCGATGTCGAACATAACATACTATTGAGTTAATGAGCCCAGAGGTAACGTTACGACTATCTATCAAGCTGTCAGTTTTGAAGTTTTAAAAGTATAAGCATAGTAGTAATTAATCTGTGTAAGTTCAGTTGAGATGTAAGCGATCGAAATCGTTCTCACATAAAGGCAGTGAATTTAAATAGCATATACAACTTCAGAGAACCTGTATCATATTTCTTGTTTGATGTTAGTATTCTTAAAATCGATAATCCAGCTACTCGAGACTATCCGTTTGGGACAACTATCAGTATACGGACTGCTGAGCAACTTAAGGAATATAAGTTTACACAGAATTAAGGTAAAAATCAACAGAAAGATAAAGCATTGCGAAATAGATTTATTTATAATAAAGTTGTTGCGAATGTTGTCTAGGTGATTAAAGAGGCTGAGCGAATTGAATAGTTTCACAATTATTGTTTACTATGTTTGTGTGAACTGGGGTAATGTACGAAATCTCAGTGAAATGGGTGATTTCCTTAAAAAACTCCCTGAGCTTTCGACCTAGTAAGTTATCTGCAGCGTAGGACAAGGCACATATAAGCATCGATCCAAGTTGTCATACCTCATTAGCACAACAAGATGAACAACAAATAGTAGCAGTTGCTTCATTGGTAGTAATACATACAAATAAAGATTGCATGTACGAGTACGATACAGAGAGAAAGAATCGATCCTTTGGCCTAGAGATCTAATTCACAGAACAGAGAAACAGCAACAGGAGATGGAGTCCTATAGTAGTCAGCGGCTAGGGTATATTCGTGTGTCATTCATCCACTCAAGATCTCACAGGCTATGTATACTGTCGATTTGAAAACGGGTTTCTTTAGCTCCCTCGAATGGACTCCGTATCCATCAACTAGGTTTGTCGACATGACACCTACTTTTCGCTCCCACACTTCTGTAAAGACCACAAAAAGTCTGTGAGTAGTAGTTCTATGGCATAGACTACAAATGGGTGGCTGTATGAGAGATTGGTGTGGGGTACAGGGGACTCTTAACCCTCAAATATAACAAGTGGTTTAGAGATAGTCGATAGTTAATCACAGTAGTCATTCTCGATATAGCATATTAGATCAGAACTTCTGGAACTAACTTAAGTAATATTCATTTGTGTGTAGCATCTTCTGTCAATACATTGTGCTGACTACCAAAAAATATACTTTCGCCTTAAGGTACTAAAAAAATCCTATTAGCTGCGTAGGCTGGTGCGCTCTGACTGTTAATTTTCCGGTTGAAAACATTATTTGTGGACAGAGTTCTGAGGATTCACGTCGAATTAACTGTATCTAGTGCTTTACCTCTGGACAAACGAAACTGGGAACATCTTACTGGACTTGGTACAACGTTACTGTGATTTGTAGCTGACCATATGCTGGGTGTTTATCGCATCTAAATGAATGTTTACAAAAGAAATACGGCCTCGATTAATTATCGGCCAAATAAATAAGAAATATAAAACTAACAAGGTGGGATTTCTAGAGTAATGTCTATGTTCGAGGACAGGTAGTAAGGAGGTTTAGAAGTAATCAACGTAGTCATTGGCAGTGTCTCAATGGCATAGTTTTATGCGTCTCTCAAACCATAAATGTTTTCACAAAATGTATTGTAAAATCGTTAACTAGAATAAAATATGGTTCAAATCACTACCCTAAGCTGGTCAGTTGCAGGAAACTTTCATAAGTCTTAGTTTCCTAAACAGAAGTGTCGGAGTCATTTGCACATACTAGATGTGAACCTGTCAAAAAACTCAGAATATTAGTTTCTGTGTGACATTTAGGAACATGTTTTGCAGTCACTCCTTTCCTTAGATGTAGTACACAAACATACTGGTGGACGGATTAAAAGGTTCTCTGAGTTGTTCTAATAATTCATTGGATGAAAATCAACAATAACCAATAGATTAAAGATGACTGTTGGGGGATTTTTGCGCACCCAGACATGGTTGTGATATTCGCAGTGTTATAATTAAAATACCATGTTAGCTCTTGGAGAAGGCAATATAGTTCCAAAGGTGGTATTACCAATATATCAGCTGAAATACGGATTAGCTAGAATAAATGCAACTGATAAATAAAATAAATATTTTCACACTGGCCTATGAATTAAGCCTATATGCTACCAACGATGCTATCTAGTCATTGACAGTGGAGGCGCAAAGTATCGTAATGACAAAACAAATAAACAGTGCAGCATCTAAAATATTTACTTTATACTCGGACGAGTGATACCATACAGCTGCTCAGACAAAAGCAGGTGGAGTAACGTTGGCAGTAGCTTGATCCCATAGACCAAACGTTGGAATATAAACCATTAGTTTGTAAGTTCAAATCTTGCCTAGTTTCTTATCGGTTGCGAGTAGTTTTCAAACTCCAAAGATATTATCTTGTATATAGTTGCTAATTCACAATAGTACATAAGAAATTTATTTTATCTCATTTGTCATGCGAAAGTTGCTTGGTCTAGGAGAGTCTCAGGAGTTGTACCACACGAAATAAAATGGAGTTATGAAGAAACGAAAGAGAAAATCGGTTAGTGTTAAAAGAAAAGTAGGGATATAAAATGGTATCATTATAATTAGAAAGATGGTTTCCACTTTTCTCAAAGGTGTTTTTGACTGTCTGCGAATAGCATAACAGAAAACTGCAATACTGATGCCACTAAACAATGTGAGGAAACATATCAATTCACGGACATATGAGACCTCTAGAATCTCACTTAGGCATATATAATATACAAACAAATACTCATCTAACATAACCATTGCGGATTTTGTTGTACAAAAGCAGACCAAACACCTCCCTCTTTAATCTACTTATTTCCAGAGTCATCAAATAATACATTTGTGAGTTTGAAATAATGTAACAAAATAGTACTAATCCCATTGAGTCCAGAACTTCGACATGACACGATCAAGAACTCAAATTCAAAGTACGCAGTATGATATTGTATTGTATTATTATGATCGATTTAAACACAACATTTCATATTTAATTGCAAGGTCAATGTGTTGACTATTCACAACATTCTATGGAGTCCGCTTTTAGTCATATGTGGAACACATCCAACCTATTAATGTCAGTGCTTCATAATAAAATTACTTATCGGAACACAGTCTTCATTACAGCCAAGCATATATTGCTTTGTTTAACCATTTCCTATAAAGTATAGCTTATGTGCACGAATAATGATTTGTACCAGCAATAATCGAAAACCTGATGTAAAACTTCAGTTAATGATATAATGTATAAAAATCTAGACCTTACATCCCTTATCCATAATTACACTGAATATATCAGCATGTGTGGCTGTTAATCATTGTTTGAATGGGTTATTCGCCTTTCATGCCCATCCAAGTTATCTGTAGCTTATCTGAACATTCAGGAAAACACCTCTTCTACCGCTAATGTGTATAGAGTAGGTCAAATATAAAATAAAGAAGTCTAGAATTATTTTAATTATATAACAAATTGTTCAAGTAAAGCTTTTATGTGTGTGTGTTTTGTAACACACAAAAATTTATTTCAATACCACCATGATCAATTGTATTATTCTCTTTTGTTTTTGGTCATGATTATTTCTCATATAAAAACTAATTTGCATTCCACGGTTGCCATTATTGTAAAAGTAAGTAAACAAGGTAGCAACTGTCGCCATCAGTAATAATTTTAGATGCTTTCACGCTAAGTTTTTTTTAGAACGAATACTTGTTTATTATCCTTTATTCCCAATATATATCAAGAAATATCTCAGTTTATACAGTGATATATACATAATTATCATTGCACTTTTGCTGTTTTAAATGGTCAGAGTACTTTTTTGAAGTAAATCCATTTTTATTGTATTGTTTACTGGTGAGTTGGTCGGTTAGGAGTTTCATAAATATAGATAAAGTAAAGTAAAATTATTTAATCACTTTACACCAGGTGTATTAAGTAAACACAAGCAGATTGAAACAATTGGTAAACATGCATATATACACATTGATAGAAAGTAAACTTAACAATAATATGTATTCGAATTCTAGTCAAAAAAGTGCTTAGTTTGGCCACGAATGTTTAATCTTAGATATTTATTGGAGTGTAGTGTTTGTAATGCTAAGTGACACTTATCAAATGGTTGTATTTGTACTTGATGATTCTTACATTTTGTGCTGTGAGATATCTAATTAAGCTTGGACGCCTAAAATAAACATACCATAAGCTGAATTAGAAAAACTTTATTTCCAGATTAAGGTTTTCCCGAATATTGCAATATATAAATGAGAATGTCACGTGATATGATCCGAAATTGATATTAGTGATACATATGTATTCATTTATTCGTCCTCTTGTTTCTGAATCTAAATATATATTCTTCATACTTGTCCTTTACCTAGTAGACACTCTATATTTTGTTTTCCACAAAAGACTGTTACTTATTAAACCGATGTGTTTCCAATTTTTTATTCTTTTTATGGTGTTGTTAAATGTGTGGACATTAGCTAATATAAACTAATGGTAGAACCTTCCTTGTTTATGGCTAACTAATTCTTGCCCATAAGATTGCGTAACAACTTCGATTGTTGTTATCATTTCCTGGGATTTCATGGTACTGAGCAAAAGGCAATGGCAAATGACGCCTAGATCAATTTGTTGGACGCAATGAAGTACTTCGTTCTTTGATTCCAATTACAAGACATTAATCGTTAAATAAATAAATTTTATATACTTGCAGTCCCAGTTCTTTCCCAATTATTTCCTGTCTTGTAAGATGGTTATATTTAAACAAGTTACTGTGACCTGTTTAGTAGTAATAACAGATTACCAATAACAATTTTCCTCGTATTCAGCAAAACTGAATTCGGATGATTTTCTTAGAAAATTAATTTTGAATTATTTCAAAAATCATATATCTAAACTAGACCGCCATTGAAAACCTGGAAGCACTGGACGGCCATTTCGTTCTCGTATGAAACTCCTCAGCAGTGCGCATCTACGATCCCTCACGCATGACTCGAACTCAGGCTCTTCAGCCTCACGCGCGAACACTTAATCTCTAGACCATTCAGCAGGGATCCAATGGCATTAGTGTCTATTTCTAGTGAGAATCCGTGACCAGTGGAATCCAACCCGTGTCGGATGTGAAACAGTTATCCACCTGAGACAATGGATGAAGGGTTGTGCAAGGTCGTGGATCGGTTGAGATTCGATATCAATACTTTTAGAGGTCGAAAGTTCGCGCGTGAGATTAAAGGGCCTGGGTTCGCGTCACGCGTGTGTGATCCAAAATTATGATATGGACTTTAAGTTTTGTTGTGGAACAAAGTAATTCAGTTAGATATCTCTAATTAAACACCCTAAACATGTGTGTTGATTTGCTGTAAATGATTATTTATGTTAAACACTAAAAAACCACTGAGACATTTTGTTTGTACTTGAAAATTTCTCATTCACCTCAAACTCAGATATTTAATTTGCTAGTAAGACGTTCGTTAAAAAAATTACCAATAAGTAATGAGTTTCAAACAAGTTTTTCCGCAGTATGAAGTTATTCGGTCGCTTTACGAGATTCCAAGCGGAACTAACTTGTATAAATTGATTTTTTCTGATATTTTCTAAGCTCTCAAGGATTTAAATGCTGTTGAACAAAAAGTTTCATCAGTTATTGTTGAATAAGAACGCCGAACGGGAGAATATATTATTTCATAAGAGCTAGTTTGAGATTCAATGTGAAATAAGAAAGAATTGTACAGGATAACTGTTAGGTTAAGGAGGAAGAATGTATTTGTAGAATGTCAGTGAATGAATTTGTTATGTAATTTCCAAAATTATCTACAGATTCTTGATATGGTAGAAGCAATAAGGACAAAAGTATCTGGATAGCGTGAATCGAATTTGACCGCAACATGCAGTTTGCAATCATGACATGAACAAACAAAAGTGTTAGTGAGTGTCTGATTTTGAAAAAAATGCCAGTGGAATATTTGGATAGAAGCCGAAAACATGAAATATAAATATAATGTCTGTGATAATTTCAAAAACTCGTGAAAATTGATTAAAATTAGATTCTAATAGTTTGAAGAATAGGAGATCAAAATATGACTGGTAACTGATTTACAAATTTACCAAATATTCAATGGCATCTATGCGTCGTCGAATACCGATTGGCAGTACTATATGTTAAGATCCATTTTATCTATTAGTTGATATCAAATACTATTCAGTTTAATTTATCTGAAATTTTATCAATAATCGGTGTAAATTAGGTAGAAATAGCTTTTAATTTATTTTTAGTTTCGTTGACTTTTTCTTGCATCAAGTAATACCAATGATTTTGTTCAGTTATAAGATATCATTGAAACGAAGTCTTATGGTGATTTAGATGTTAAATGATTAGGTAAGAGTTGAACATTTCTATGTTGTTTTGTGTCATCCTCAGAAATTTCATTGGAAGAAAATATTATGAAGATGAAGAATTCCTCATGTGAAGTATTCTCATGATTAACCCATATATTAATTTTCCGAATTTTCATCTCATTGTACAAGTTTTTTAACCATTTAATCACAATGATTTGATGAAACCTATCCATATTTATCAGACACTTTAACCCACCTCCACAATTACATGTGAGAAAATATTTTCAACCAATAATAAAAAAATACTTTTTGTTTCTTTCAAAAAAAGACAGCTGATCGTTAATTGGTGGATTAACAAATTTAAGTCCTCTGAAATGAGATGTTGAGAAATTCGTTTTCCTACTACTCACTCATTAATAACAAAGTTATTTACATTTATTGTTAAGATAACTACTTTACAAATGATTTGGTCAAATAAAATAACTATTGTTGGTTTCGTTTTACTGTTTTCTATTATACTATTCACCGAGTGTCTACCTCAGTCTAAAGAAAATCAAATCATTCCTGGTTACTCTGCGTAAGTTACTATTGATGACAATGACTTTTATTCATTAGTTTCTAAATAAACTTCCCCTGGGAAGGTAATTTTCGTCACCAATTGATGTCAACTGAATAACCTATTATTACCAAAAAGTAATGAACATTCAGTTCATCCTTGAATGAAAAAAATTCCTGATGATTTATGTTTCTTAGTGATTCTGTAGTTGAAATTACTTCTTGATAGAAATTATCATCGGAATAAACAATATTTTGCTAATAAAGACATCCCATTTAATTCTTTCTTTTTAGCTAAGACTTATTTCAGTAGTTTAAAGATAAGGTTTGTACTTATTATTGGATTAGTGTGTGAACAAACTTAAATTGGTTCAAATTTAAAGATCATCCTATGAATTTAAAGTTTCTAAGTAACTTTATCAAAAAAATCTTCGGAATGATTTTTCACATTCTATAGAAAATTCTTATTTGTTAGTGAAAGATTAAAATACTGAGAATGATTTAATGAATTTCTTATCAATAAATTACTGGTTTGTTCCAAAATGTTTTTAAAGGTTATTTAACTTTATATATTTAAGTGAATTCGTCAGTGATATGATTAATGAGAACTGTTCTATTCGAGTGAAATTAGTTTTATTCTTTACAATGATGTTGAATTTAACATAATCATGGAAGATAACACCATAAAGAAAAAAAGCTTATTCTATTGTTGTATGTTTTAATTAAACTGTACTTACATTATATCAATTTAAGAAACAAGGGTGCTCTTCTTTTATGAACCAATGAATTGTTAAAATGACATTTATGTAATATATGACCAATCTTTTACTGTTTAATAATTTAGATATTCCCACTATGGTTTTTTGAAAAAATATCTAGTTTAAACATTAGGTATAACCACCGACTTTCTATTAGGCTGTCTAATTACAATTAAATCAATTTATATTCAAAATATTTAAATTATTACTGTTAGGAGAATCAGAGTATAAGCAACATGAATGACAAGAAAGTAATGATGACAAACGTGACCTGAAAAGACATCCTTGTGTTTATACAGTCATCATTAGAAATCATATCGTATTGGTTACAGTAAAATAAATGTTGAAATTATATTCAATTAAGTTTCTGTAATTTATTCTTGATACTGTATGATACCATCTCATCATATTGTAGCTTCTTCTTCAAAATCAGGACTTTAATACAGTCTTAAAGTCAAACTGAATTCAGTATTTATTATAATTAATATTAGTGAAAATTAGAGTACATAGATACATTCAATAAAAAAAAGTTAATTAAATTTTTGTCCCATTTTACCTAGAAAAAAACGTATGGTCTAGCATTATTATTAATTTTGTTTTTCTAATAAATATTTTGGCAAAACTTTACTACAAATCACTATTATATATACAGATGTAGTGGTTGAATGTATTTCTTATTTTCTCTTAAAATTTTCTATTTCATGACTTCATTCCCTCTTCTCGAATCATAATACTAATGCCCACTTTTTTTCTACAACCACAGATATTATCATTTCATCATTGCTCTGGAATTTTTCTCGGTAATTTTTTCTCGCTGTACTGATATTGTCATGACAACTTGAATTAATGCATACATAATAATAAATAATTATAATGATAATAACTAAATGATAAATAGCAATGGATTTAATAAACAAAATTAAATTCATTTTTTTAAGCAAAGATGGATGGTGGCCAGCAGTGGAATACAGGATGCGTGTTTCGTACTATTTGGGACTCGCCAGATGGATGTACCTTCATCTCAGAGTTGATGTTCACTGCGGGACTCGAACCCAGTACCATTCGCTTCAAACGTCATCGCGTTATCCACTTAGCTACTAAGTCCTGATAGCCACTTGTTTGTGCAGTGGGGTGAATTTCAAATCACTTAATGTTTTAATAAAATTTTCGCATATTAGAATTTGGAGAACTAAACTGATCTGTAAGTTTTCTGTATAGAGCTTTATTACTGAATTGCAATAACTTATAATTTATTGTAAAATTTCTATGAATTACAAGCAGTAACGTATATTCCATTTAGTTTTAGATCTATCAACTATGTGTGTTTGTTTAACGAAGATATATACAATTTAGAAAAGAAAATAGGCTATCATAGATCAGTAATCAACTATGTGGTTCTTTAGATTTTGAGGTGATAAGTCAAAAATCTTGTGTCTGTAGTAAGACTGACGCTCATTGTGATGCAAAGGTATCATAGTAACATGTTCCTTTGATTCTTATTCTAATCACTAAAGTGTAATGATGTTATAAATTTTTATTACTTAGTCAAATTCAATAGGAATTATGGAATAAGTGAAAACAAAAGACTATGGAGTAA
This sequence comes from Schistosoma haematobium, assembly GCF_000699445.3. Taxonomy (NCBI): domain Eukaryota; kingdom Metazoa; phylum Platyhelminthes; class Trematoda; order Strigeidida; family Schistosomatidae; genus Schistosoma; species Schistosoma haematobium. The sequence continues at coordinate 19,732,685 of NC_067199.1, read as the reverse complement.
ATTAAATTAGTAACGGATTAGTAGAAAAATGTTGATTATTTATATATTTTAAAAATGACCCTGACTGATGTGAATGAATGTGTAAGTAAAGACAGAAAGAATATTAATATTATTCAGTAGTATGCATAGTAAATCACTAATTGTTATTTAATAAACTATTCAACTGTATAAAAATAGGCAATTGAACGTCTATTCTATTAAATAAGACAATAGTATATATCTAACGACTAATAGTTGCGAAAAATTTGTCTAGAATTAGGTGGTGTTTATCTTTTTTTCTTGTTGAATAACAACTTTTTGTGTTTGTTTAAGGCCACAGAAATTGGAAGACAGGAAAGTCATCTACATTTGAATGAAATACGATTCATCAACTTTTTCATCATCATCATGATTAACAATATGAAAACTTAGTTTTACCAGTTTCATTGATAGGTGAAGTTAGAATTGCTTAGCCATGAGATCAGTTAATTACTTATTGTGACACTGAACACCGCCTAATATATATATATATATATATATCTTTGAAACATACGCACATATGTATGATGTGATCACGATACTGAGTATGTTTAGAATGAGTGAGACCGTATCATATTACATGATTATGACCTTAAGAACATAATATTTTGAGATTTTTTCTTAACATAATTAGAATGGGACGTCGTCACTATTTCGATATTTTTTGAATTTAAACGCTGGTTTTAACAACTAATCAATCTGTTAAGTTCTGAACATTGTACAAAGTAAACTACGTCTTTTTCTTATCTTATTAATAAATATTAGTTCATTTTGTGTCAAGATAATCAAACTGGTTAATTCCATCGAGACATCAGATGAAATGTTTGTTTTATAAACTAAGTAATTTTAATGACATTGACTTTTCTACGTTAATCTGTGATTTTACAATGATAATTTTCTATAGAATGTTGTTGTTAATGAAATTAAACAGTTACTTTTGAATTTAATCTGAATAGTCAACTTAATAGTTGACAAAAAAATCAGATGTTTAGGAGTTGCAATGGTTCAATTTTCAGTCAACCATTATATATTAATTTGAAAAATATATATCCATCTGTTAAGTATTATTTTTCAATAACGTTACTATTGTTTGTCTGAATAGCTTATCAAGTCAGTATATGATCATCATTACTGATATTATTGATCAAGATAATATTTTACTGATCATTCAAAGGACATATTCTTGACCAATTAAAAATATGTAAATGTTGGCATTTTGTTGAAAAGTATACCTATCTATCATTCATACTGACAACTAGAGAAAATATTCAATGTCTTATGTGTCAATAAAACTTGTGTTGCATTTTGTTTTCTGATTTGTCGATTTCTTAGTTTATATTCAATCATCTATGTATCAAATAAATATTGCTGATTAACATTTATATCCTATAAAGCTTTTATATAACTGTCTATCTTATATCTGTCTATTTTGTTTTAATCATTTATATATTTATTATTAATTAATTAGATATAATGGTTTTATAAGTTCAACTTTTATTAGAGAAACAATAATTCTAGTAACTATAACTTTTCTATGTAATGGGTAGAGATTAATAAGAACAAGAATGATTTAGTTTTGTTCAATATTTTCTTTCTTTTTTTTCTTTTTTTTTTATTTATAAAACTGTTTGTCCAAGTGACGTATTCATGTTTTACAAAATTCCATTTTATCGTATTAATAATTTGCTACCTCGTCAAATTAATAAATCTTTAATTAATTACTTGAAAATTGACCTCATTGTGTCAGTTCTCATGAATATATTGAATAAAGAAAAGAAAGTTAAGTGATTATTCAAAGACATTAGTGTGTAAAACTGTTAGATACTTAAAATGCTTTTATATATTAATCCAAATGATGAAATTTTTATTTTGTATCTAAGAGTTGTGTTGGAAAGATTGATCTATTCGTTACTTAGTGGATCGAAAAGATAAGTATAAAAAATAATGAATTATGGGTTTTAATTCACATGTTTATTGATCAGAGTTTTCTGTTAATTTATAATTTTTATAGTGATCAGATTTTGAACGTGGAATTATATAGTTGATAAGTCGTTTATCTCTAGCATCATCAGGCTATTTTTAATGATCGGTTGATATTAATTTTACAATCAATTATGATATTCCCTAAAGCTTATGTAAATTGTACAAATCGAAACAATAAGTAATGAGTGGATGTTGTTTGAGGAAATAAAGTTTGGGTTATCAGAGTTGATAACAACAGGAAATGCATATTTAGGGTGGATCCAAAAGTTCAGGTTTTAACCTTTTGATGACTTTGACCATTGTGAATCCGAGTATAGAATAATTTTCCTGAAATTCTTATAGGAGTTTTCACATTATTGTATGTGGTAATAAACAGATTTCAAAAAAATGCTAGATTTACTATCTGAATAATAGTCAATGAATACCACTTTTTACAAATTTCAACATAGAGCAAACGTTTATTTCTAAATAATTAGCTTAAAAATTCTAGATTAACTTAAATAACGGACACCGTGTATTTTTTCAAAATGAATTGGGCTGGCATGATAAGTTCATCGAATTACGGTCATATAAAGTGATCGCGTGTGATATAAAAAGTCTGGCAATTATCAAATACCTAGGTTAGTAGTTCTAAAGTAATTATATTTTCGAATTTGCCCATATTATGTGTTAGTATCACGCAGGACTTTCGTAGGATAGAACGTTGTTCATATGTGTCACAATATTACTAGCAAACTAATAATCATGGATATTATTGTAAGTTACTTATTTGAAGCTATCAGATTGAGAATAATATTTATTTGATTATACTCTTAATCATAGGATGATATCAGCTAAAGAAATAACTAGTGAATATCAAGATGAATTAGACAGTTATTTCGTCTTCATCAATGAGCTTCCACAATCACATAAGGGATAAAAGTAAAACCTAAATCTCATATTATAAACACTATGTATATATTCATATTTTAATCTTTCATTTTAAACATAATTCCCTTAAATATACATTTCAGAGATATTCATTGATTTGATTTTAAATGAATAATTCTAATTGTGGAAGTTTTCATGTTATTAAAGCAAAAATATATACATAATAAATAACAAGTTCTTATACAAAAAATCCTAATGGAAATTCTCAAGTGTTTTTTGCTTCAAGTTTTTGGAACATCTTTTCTACTTCCTTGTCGTAAACTGCTAGTACTTACTTGCTAAAGATTTTTTGGTTCTAAAATGGAACCATTTTTTATGATCACATTATAATCTATTTTATTTTGTGTATGAACAGTTTATAACATTTCAGCATATAATACATACGTATAACAATATTTTCTTAAGAAATACATGCTTTCGATCTTTATTATTAATTCAAAAGTATAAAAGGTTTCTTTAAAGTAGAATCATTTTGTTCAGAATATTTAAGTGTCATATTGATAATTATATATCAATCTCAATGTTTTCTTCACTGTAACTATGGTTTATCTTTTGGATGGTTAAAAAACACTGGTCAGTGCTTAGGGTACTTAATGTACTGTCTCAAGAAACTTATTCGAATTCTATGTAAAATTAATTGAATTATTATTAATTTGACTTATGTCAAATACTTCTCTCTCAACACAGTCTTGAAATATAGATGTCATTCAGTCAAAGCATTTTTAAATAGTTTAATTTGGAATTATTCTTTTAAATCTACCGTCGGTTTCAGATTCGCATTCCGTTAAAAAAAAATTTAGTTCGGCAATTAATTCGAATAAATACAATAAATACAAAAGTTTTTAGTTTAAATGGCAGTCATAAACGATGTTAGTTGAATGGGATCAAAATCAAACCTGGATCGAAGCTGAATCTCGTGGATTAGTTAGTATATCAGCAACTCAGTAATGAATGCTTACAATTTTCAATAATATCATTTTAGTTTTATTTAATATGCCTGTATACAAGGGTAAATCATAGAACCTGAAGCTATCCATAGTATTATAAAGTTGAATTTACGAGTCACTCCAAGCTTAACCACCACTAAGAACCTGGAAGCACTGGATGGCCGTTCCGTCTAAGTATGGGACTCAGCAGTGCACATCCACGATCATGAACGCGTGACTCAAACCCAGGACCTTTGGGTTCGTGAGCAAACACTTAAGATTTAGACCGTTGATCTGGCATCCAAAGGTAATAATGTCTATCCTCAATAGTTTAACCCACTGATAAACGTTCCAAATTATAATTTTGTTTATAATATCAGTGAAAGAATTTACTGCAATAATGGTAGAAGTTATTTAAAACCATGTATCATTTCTGCATTTGAAAGAACAATATAAGAAAAACATCTGCCACACAAACGTCTTAATGGTGCTCAAACCTTTTGGAGGAGTCATATTCTCTGAGCTGAATGGTTTTACTATAAAACTGTTATTGTACTTCTGAATTTTATTATCGACACAGACCTTACGTAGAAGAGAGCTTGTTTAAACTGATTGATGAATAGGGTTAATTTTGACGTGTTTATTGTGTAATGATTGACCTGTGTGTTGAACATCTAAAAAATCTCCTATCGTAAGGAATATAACTCAAAACAGAAAAATCATATCAAGTGTAAAAGAGCAGATAGGATAGAGTTTTGATAGAATTCAATCAGTGTTAGAATCACATCAATCGATATAAACTAATGATCGAAAACCTGGAACGACTAACGTTATGCCTTGATACATCTTTCTCTAACTTTCTTCCAGACAGCCTCTAGCTAGCATATAGTGTTAGGGTAGGCAGTGACAGAATTACCTAGGGAGATATATTCCAGTCATAAATGTAATCTTAAACTAACGATGTTTTATAAGATTTTAAGAAATAGCACAATTTAACATATGATCTAGTAAGCTTACGTTTGAAAATCTGTCTTTGTCCCTATAGAATGACTCAAGCATAGAATACTTTAAATTTAGAAATTCCAAGCAATGACATTAAGGGAATAATATTTTGAAAAAATAAACATTATGTGATAACTGAGTGAAAAATTGAGTACGCTGTTTCAACCGTTTGATCTTTAACAGTTAGTCACAAAAAAAGAGAATATCATGTACGTTTGTTTTTGTTCCAGCACCGAAAAAATATAATAAAACTTATTCAAGGGATTTTACAGGAAAAAAAGAATATCCTCATAAATATGAAAAATGTTAATACTACTAATTAGTCAAAACCTTTGTGACTTAGTCTTTAAGTATATAATTTTATTGCTTTATAATCAGTATTGAAACATTTATAGATCACTCAGTCTATTATCTTTTTGATGTACATAAAGTAACAGTTTAACGGTATAACCGATAAGTCATTAATCTGTACTATTATGTCTTTATCAGTTTAGGGGTTGTGGAGATTGTTAAGTTTTTGATCAAGATCATTAATCGATTAATGTTAGACCACCATTGAAAACCTGGAAGCACTGAATGGCCGTTTCATCCTATTGTGGGACTCCTCAGTAGTGCGCATCCACGGTCCCGCTCGCGGGACTCGAACCCAGGGCCTTCGGTCTCGTGCGCAAACGCTTAACCTACTGGACCATTGAGCCGGCACCCAATGGTGTTAATGTCTAACCTCAGCCAATCCACGAAGTTATCCAGACATATAGTATGAATTTTAACTTGGTAACAACTCAGTTGATTATCAGTCTGTGCTTTAGACCTCTCCACCTATTATCAATGGAAAATAGAAAATTTGATGTTGTTCTTTAATTTAGATTGAAATTTTGAAAAATTTAAATAAGAATTATATACTAAATGCTGATCAATTCAAGTTACTGATTATTAACATATAATTGAACTAATGTATAACACTTCTTGGCGAGACTCTAATTTATGGACGACCTTTGAACGAGTCTTAAGTGACCTTGAGAAACATTAGCCTATCAGCACACAGTCAGTATAGAGTGAAAATATATTATACAAAACCAAGGAAATAAAGTGGATACACTTCTTATACGTGGTTCAAAAACTTGTCAAGGTTAGAAAGAGGTTCAGAGGTTCCAAAATCGTAATGCATACAGTAGAAGAAATTATCTATATGGCTACAGAATAGTCGGCCTCTGGAGCCATGATAAAGTCTCAAAAACTCTTTCAGCCTCGACCACATAGCTTCAATATTGTTTATGTGCACTTCGGTTGTTGAGTGCACAAAATGCTACTTGTGGATAACGACACGATGCACATAACCAATCCTGTGTAGGAGTCTGTACGCTCTCCAAACATCCGTATATATTGTAGTACCTGGGTGCAGCCGGTGTTACTGGTGCTTTTACTATGCAGTTCGCGATAATTTTCGTAATTTACCTTGGTTAGGAATTATATATGGGGTTTTCATCACGAAATGACATCAGCTATAATGCCAGAAATTTATTTAGTCAAATGGATGAAAGGCTTTCACTTTAAAATCCGAGATCTGTTGTCTTATACCTGATTGATTCGTCCACAAATTATAGTTTCGCCATCTTGTTTGTTATAGCCGCTCATTTATTACGTTTTGTACAAGATTCCCTGTGAACCGATCGTACGTTAGCCTTAAGCATTTAAGTTGGCGCCGCAACCTTGAAATCTCTAAAACGCTTCTGATTAGCTCGTCCATAAATTAGAGTCTCGCCGTTTCATCTATTATAATAAAATTAATATGATGACTGCTTTTATGTAATAACTTGATTGGTGTGAAAAATATAAAAGTTGAGATATACAGTGAAAGTTATACTTGTATATTTAAATGTCAAAGATAAGTCAAATAAATATTCAAGAAAAAAGTAATTAAAATCAGTGAATTATGTTTGTTTTAATGCAACAACATTATAAATAGTAAATGATTGAGATAACGTAATTCAATGACGTAATCATATATATTTTGTTTCATTAAAACAAAACAAAAACGATGTTAAATATTTGAAAAAAATTGTTGTTTTAATTTAATTGTTTCATTGGTTCTATTTATTAATCGAATTTTTATTTTATTCTACTTTCATTAGATATGAATATTTAAATGAACCAAAAAAACGTATGTTAAATGGACTTAGATTTCAAGAATTACTACGTTTACAAAAATTAAAAGATAGTGCTAAATGGCTTGAAGATCTGTAAGTTTATATAATAATGTTAGTTTTGAATTTTTAATAAACAATTATATTCTTTCATTATTTATTAAAGATGTATATCTTGGAGTTCTAGTGAGAAGCAGTGATCAGTGGAGTTCAACTGGGTCAGTTGTAAGATAGTAACTCACAGATGACAATGGTGGATGTGTCGCTCAATTTCATAGATTAGTTGAAGTTAGACATTAATACCGTTGGATGCCGGTTCAGTGGTCTAGTGGTTAAGTGCTGGCGCGTGAGACCAGTAGGCACTGGGCTCAAATTCCGCGGGGCGGGGTCGTGGATGCGCACTGCTGAGGAGTCCCATACTAGGAAGAAGCGGTGGTCCAGTGCTTCCAGGCTTTCCATGGTGGTGTAGCTTCAACTGACTCATGATCTCAACAATTGAAATTTATTAAAGATATTAATTTACTATTAAAAGTGTACTTTTTCACAGTAAAGTTTTAATAATATATAATAATAATATAATGATAGTATAATAAAAAAAGGAAAATGATAGTAGTTTTCTATAGGCTAGTAAATGTGTTAGATAATTAGACAATCTTTAACTGTTCATTGCTGAAGAGTCCCACAATAGGACGAAACGGCCGTCCAGTGCTTTCAGGTTTTCCATTGTGGTCTAGCTTTAATTAGCTCATGGTTTCAACGGTTGAAATGTTTATTTCATAGCTATTAACTTACACACTTTTTTCCTCTTTTACTGAAATGTCATAAATTATTTGTTGCGAAAGGAAATTGGTTATTTATAAAGTTAATTAATTTTATTCATAATAAAATGAAAATTCTAATTGCAAAGGGTTTCTGAATAAGAAAATACAGAATGTTTAAAAAAGGGTTATCTATAAGTAAATGAAATTCGATAATGTTCCACAAAGTACAGATTCATGAATTTACGGTGTTTTGAGTAAATATATGCTTTTATAGTAGTAATTTGTTATATTCGTCCTAATGTAAGACGATTGATAATATCTTGTATTATTGTGTCATCACATAGTCGTGATTTATTTATTTGATATAATTAATAATCTAATTTTTTATTGGTAAATAGTAGCAAAATAAACAAAACTGTAAATTCACTTATGATTATTTGCTCGTATCTTCCTATTGTTGTTAAGGACTGAAATCGATCAGTCTCTTGTTGGTATATGTACATCCTGTGCGGAGTGCTTCGATATTGCCTAAGTTACGAGCTGTATAAGCAAAGATGGATGGTGGCTAAAAGTGGAATCCAGGATGCGCTTTTCGTCCTATTTGGGACTCGTCAGCTGGATGTACCTACATCCTAGAGTTGATGTTCACTCGGTATGCACATATACCAATAGGAAACTGATGAATTACAGACCTTAACAACGATGGGAAGATACAAGGAAATAATATTAAGGGAATTTAAATTTCACCCCATTGCACAAGCAAGTGGCTATCAGGACTCAGTAGCTAGGTGGATTACGCGATGGTGTTTGGAGGTCGTGGTACTGGGTTCGAGTCCCAGAGTGAACATCAACTCTTAGATGCAGGTTCACCCAGCTGAAGTGTCCTAAATAGTACCAAACACGAGTCCTGGATTCCACTGCTAACCACCATCCGTCTTTGCTTATAAAGACTGTAAATTATATTGAGTTAAACTATTTTAGTATGCTTTTAATGGGTGTACCACTAAAGTATTGAGTTTTTCGATTCTAATATTTTATTATTCCGACAACTAAATATTGAATAAAATGTTATTAATTCATTACTAAGGATTCTTTGTTGTAATACGTTTACCTAAATGCCTTCATCAGTATGGACTGAATTTGTCACATTGTAAAGAGTAATTTTTAATTCATCAAATGTGACTATTGAAAGCCATTTTTCTATTTTTATTAACACAGATATTGTTCATTCCTATTCCATTGAAATAATATAAGTGCTATTCATAAATGTTAGTGAAAGTATTTTTTCTTCATTCAGGATTAAATGAGAAAAAAAGTAGTTTGACGAATTAAGGTCTATCTCATACTTTTTAGATACAACAATATAATTATAGATCAACAAATGTAGTCATATTTCAGGAACAATCTAACCAATAGCGCACAACTTACCAACTAGTGTTTTCAGAAAATTCATGTTTTTTGCACCACTTCAACACAAAAAAACTATCCAGACAAAGATATTTCATTTCACTAAGAAAGGCTACAATATTGACTAGACTCATCTCGACAAATTTATATTCTAAATTAACCATAAATAAGACAATTAAGTATTACAAATGGATACCATTTTAGTTTTTATTTCCTAAACGTTTATCTTTTTTTTCTGTTTATTAGACAAACGAAATTGTAATGTTATGTAATATAATATAAGCTTCCTTAAATTCAATATCTATGTACTTTTATGTATGATATTTATATGTTTATGTATCATACAAAAAATGTTAATATTTCGACAGATGATTTTAAAAAATAAACATTATTTTTGATTCTCAACGGAATTTTGCAATACAAGAAAGCTTAATCATTATAGTCTCTATTTTAATAACTCCTATTTATGTATATAATTGTTGTTACTATCACTATGGTCACAGCGATAGAATTTTTCTTCTATTGCCATTTAAAAAAAAACACAACCTATTTACTAACTATTGCTTCAAGAACAAAAGTTTTAATGTAAACAGGTGTATTATATTTCTTTATATTATACTTTACGTGTTAACGAATTAGTAATGTGATTTGAAAACATTATTGTATGTTTTTTTTCCAACTTTTCCAGTGTTTATTTTACTGGCTTATTTATTTATCTCCTTTCATTTACTTTTATTTTAGCGGGAAACGTTCTTCAATTTATGGAATAAATTCATTAGCTGATGATGAATATGATTGAATAGAACCTTAATATTGACGCCACCGACCAAAAAAAAATATTGAAAAACGTTTGCCAAAAAGTTTAATTAATAAATGTAATACAAATTGCTAAAATGTTTGTAAATGATTTTATTTATAATAAATTTGATAAATAATAACCGTTCAGTGTAAAAGTTGGTGAAGCTTAAATTGGTTCCATGGTTTCCAGTTTTATGAAGCAGCCAGTCTGGTAGCGATGATCTTCCAGTTACTTTTGATTAAATTATTATAAGTAAGAACGTGCAAATGAAATTAACAATAAAACTAAAACTTCTAGTATTCCTTTATACTGGTAATCATAAGTGGAGAAATGGTTTTTCAATCGCTGTCCAAGATCAGATTGAGGTTTCCATCTTATAGTGAGTTTTATAGACATACTGATGATGGACTGATTAAGTTTAGCATCGATCACTTTTTAATCAATTATTTTATCAGAAATTAGGTTAATGTTGTGCTCCATTCATTACTCGACAGTTTGAAGTTACAAAAGCGGTATAAGAACAATATTTTATTATCTGATATGAAAATAGCAAAGTTTATGACACCATTCGTGAGTTCAAAAACTGTCTCTAATAAACTAACCTCGTGCGGCAACTGAACTTTAACTCGGAATACCACTTCCTTAAGTATGATATCTACAAAATCAGCTTGAAACGAGAGTTCCACGAATTTCAGAATCTAGGTCCCACTAAATATGAAAAAAGCCACTATTCTGTTTTTACCCCTGAGGACTGAGCAAATATGCATTTCGACGAAAGTTGATGACGTTTAGGAAAACTTCTGACGAATTTTTGTAGAAATAGCTATATATCTAGATGCACCGATAGAAACTTTAAACTAAAACAAAGATTCGTATGATCCATGTGATAGTTATCAGAAAGAATCATTGCACGAATAAACAGTCGATGGGAGTAGCCCAGCTGAAACCCTAAGGAAGAAACGTTTTAGATCTCGAACTACAATATTATACGTTACCAAGCCTCTTGTTATCTCCTCTAACTAGTCTTTGATTCTTAGATGTGCAAACTCTGATAATGAGCTGGATCAATAAGTTTATGGGCAAGGTTTAGAATTAATATAATGAGGTGACACTGATTCATTCGCCTGAACGTTGATTCAAACTCTTTGCACAATCAGTTGGGACCTCAAAGTCCAAATCTAGATGAAATAAGTGTGGAAAGTTAAGCGTTTGAAGATTGTGAGAGATGAATCAGAAAATAATTTCAAAGTATAAAGTCTAGTGTTTATCTAGTTATACCTTAATCTGTTTACTTCAAGTAAAATGCCTAAAAAGCAACTAGGTAAGAAACTTACCCACCACTTTCAAATGAATCAATCCTTGTAGGTATACAAATTAAACATATGTTTGAAAATAAGCAATCGTCTAGCTGTTTTTAGCCTACTAAAACAGAATTATCTAAAAAATCATGCTAATCTTTCCAAATTCCTGTGCTTCTTATATATTTCAGACCTCCAAATTATTATTTTATTCGTGATTTGAGTAACTCTTTTCCCTAGTGTATTATCACTTTTATTAATGTCGTTCCTTACTACTTTGTATATATTTACGTTAACAACTCCGCTTCCTTCCTTAGTAGAATATCTTTTTCTTCTTGCCTCACAATTGTTCACTCAATTAGAATGAATTTTATGTTTTCTAAGATCGTTTAATATCTTTTATTTCAAAGCTTTGACTGTCAAATTTGTAATTATATTCAGGTGTGTAAATTAAGCTTTATACTATTATTTATGCACATAAACAACTCATTTCCCAATATGATATTCTGTAGATGACATACAAATTGGAAATAAGCTTTTATCATCAACCGATATCATATCGGATGAAGCTAATGTAAAATAGCGAATCTGTTCTACTGCATAAAAGAGTGTTTAATATTTGATCTGTTTATATCCAAATATGAGTAAGCAGATAGTGAGACTTTCATACTTTCTCTGTTTTATGTAAACGTGGAATTGTCTGACCTACAAACATGAAATGATTTTAAAATTTGGAGATAATTAAGGGGTTTCCTTTCAGTTCGTATAAAAAAACATGCTTTTGAAGTTTAATTCATTACTGTTAGATATTAACGACCAACATACATTCTTACTGTAAAGTGAATTCTTTCAACAAATCATAATCAACCTTCTAACAGACTAGCACAAAAGTGAGTCACATTACTTTAAAAATTAATGTCTAGTTATTCAGTACGAAACATTTCTAATTTTCTACTATCTAAATGATTTTGTAAATGTCCGATAGTACATTTTTGTTTACATAGAGTAATATGAACTGTGTTATTTTTCCCGTAATTTAGTCATGTGTAACGGTACAGTAGTGAGTTTGAATGGAGTTTTATTTTACATTAACAAATCGAGGTTTCTCAATATTCAGTCATATTTTACTTGAATAACACTGTGTAAAGTATAGTGAATGATGTATTAATATATCACTTTTCTAAGAAGGATTATCTATACAATATAAAACCAAACTTACTATTTTCTCAAGAATTTTGATATTAAAAGGAACGAAGACGTTTCAGTGAAGAAAAGATTCCTTGCAACGATATCATTTTCTGAAGTTGTAAAATCGTATTTATAGGTGATTTTTTAAATGTTGTAGTTTATTGTAAAATAGAGGGATATTACAAAATTATCAATGATAGTCAAACTTATTCAAATGGAGGTCAATCAAAATGAAGTGGTGTTGCATAATATAGTTGAGATTATCAAAAATCTTCGAGTATTTCCAGTGGTAATTAATAAGTGGAAGTCTTATTTTAATGTAATTAAAGTTCTTAGGTATTGAATAAAAAAGAGTGCACCATTCAATAAAGTAATCAACAATTATCAAGAGCTTACATTACGTAATAGTTTCGAAAGTAATAAAGGAGAATAAAGCAATAATTAGCAATTGTAATATATAGAATTGAAAGGGATGTTAAAATCATGAAAGAATTAGGGAGTGAATGTGACTCTTCTGTACTTAGAGTTTGGGTTTGAAATGAATTTTTATAGATCCGGCTGTGCATAACTTCCTCATCCAAACATTTTTGATCCAGTTCTTCTTGCTTTGTAGAGGGGGGTGGGGTGTGACTTGAATTGACCATGTGTTCAAGAGCTGAGTTATAGATTAATTTGTATACACTTTTATGTAACCATGGCGGATAGTGCTTTGTGTGCGCTTCGTACGGCCGACGTAACCCGCCCCACAGGAGCAACTAAACTGGTAGATTTACACTGAGGTGTCCCAAGGCGGCATTTTATCCTTGACATTTCCATGAATAAGTTTCTCGCAGGAGGTAACGGTCAGGAGCTCTGTTGAATTAAAAGTCTCTCTAGATAGTCTGTTCTTTAATATCTTAGCCGCTGTTTCGAGAGTAAATTTTTCTTCGGAACTGTAGGAGTTATTTGAAATTGACTTTTGGTTTTAGATTACCTTCAATGATTTTGGCTGGGGAGCCAGAAAATTTGTGTATTGCCCTTTCTAGTTTGGCTTTCTGTATAGCGATCATCGTAGGAACCCATCTGATCTTCGTTTCAGTAGAACATCAAGTAAGTAGAATTTTGAGTTCAACTCCGCTTTTATTATGAACCTAATCAAGCGGTAACAATTATTGAACCCTTGTAATATTTTATTTAGGTCGCTGTCTCATTCACAGATGATAAAATTATCATCTATACATCTCTTATAAAAATAGAATTTTTCATCAATTCGAAGCATGCAAATGCAGATTATCTAACCTCTGTCCGAAAAAATACATGATTGGATTATGTTGTGCAAAGGTAGTCAATACTTGAAAACTAAAATACCAAATTATGGTTGTGTTTTTATTTGAGGAACTTATAAACATGAATTTTAAATCTAAATCTAAAGTGTCATGTAGAATTGTTTGTCACACACAGGGAAGAAACGATTGCCAACCATTTATGGTTTACAGTTGATTCTATGAATGAAGTCTGATGCCATTAAGTAATTCTTTTGTGCAAATTAAACATAAACTAACATTTTTAATAAATAAAATAGGATTTTAGATTTATCTGTATTGACCATTACCAGAATTTTGATCATACAACTACCAAATACTACAGATATGATGATTTTTACGTATATATATATATATATATTGAAAAGTCAAAGTAAGATACAAAATCAAAATCTGTAAGGAAATATTCTTGTGTAACTCTGGTATAAAGTTTTAGTCAGAACTTCTACAAGTAGCTGATGATAAGCATAGTATATTTAGCAATTATAACTATCTGAGTACTTATTCCGCTTGATACTGATACTTTAGATTTTATTCTTGAAACGTTGTCTAACATTAAGATTATTATCTGATGGTACACATTTCTCACTATAAATTGGTTTGTAACTAGTCGCAAATAGTTACGCAATACTAAGGATAAAAGTTCATTCGCATTACCGAATGAACTGCATCTACCGATGATGCCATTTCACTTCCATTATGGAATATTTCTATCAAAGCAATAATCTGATAAGAAGTCGGCTAATTTGCAGTCAAATGGTAGGTTTGAAGGTAAATTTAATGACAAACTGAGACTAACTGGAAAATTCCTGTAAACTATAAAATAACCGAGAGAAATTCCATACATTTATTCATGGATATGGATAAATAATGTAGTAATTTGTCCTAATATTAATTTTCCAGAGACATAGGTAGCTCGTTTAATGCCCCAGTATTTACTTCTTAGCCATACTAGTGAGAACTTAAATCTGAAACTTGTGATGATTCACACTACATATTCACCTCAATTTAGAGATATGTATTTAAAATAAAATCAACTTACACAGTAGTAAGTGATCTTCAAATTCTGCTGAATTTTTATAAAAAAACCCTAAATTTTAGGCAAATGTTCAGTAATGACTTGACCAGGCAGAGAATATGAATTGGAAACTTTAAAATTATGTGATAAACTACTACCAATAGTCTTAATAATCGCTTCATGAATATTTTGAAAATTTCAAGTTTTCCTTTATGAATCTTAAAAGAACATTACATATCTTCTCACATCTCTATGGATAGTTAACATTGTTGGTTTTCTCTAACCTTTTACAGTGAACATTTGAAATATGCAAAACGTATGTGTTATTATTGTTGTTGACTCTTATTATCATAAGAAAGAACAAAAATCTTTGCGTATATAAATGTAGTAATGATAAAAAATGTCTTGTTTACAAAAATTCGAATTAATACAGAGACCAGGATTTGTACAGCTGCTATAATCACGTGTAACTGTTAGTTACATAATCAAAAAGAAAAGTCAATGCTCATATGCGTGTGTGCAGATTAGTTGGAGAAAAACTAGCGGAATTTATTCTGGAGTCGTCACTTAAAGCCAACATAAGCAACTGACATGTTTACATGTTTCAAAATTAATATCAGTTAATAAAATACAAGATTTCCCAATAAAAATAATTCAGGATAACTGAAATAGTTATATATTGAATACTTTATTCGTCTAAAAAGTAATATAAACAATCTTATGAGACTACAAAATATCTTCTAAAAGTAAAAACCGATATTTAATTTGAAATAGCTCTACAAAATCTTTTAATGATATTAAAGAAAAAGGTGTCAATACGAAAGTCATCATTCCCATCTGAGGTCTGTATTTTCAAGATTGATATGATAGATTGAAGTAACCGAGATTAATTGTCGTCACAGAATTAGGTGTAGAGATATATTTAAACGCAACTCCGTGTAATTTAAAGTATTTTCCAGTTCAAGTTAGTTAGAACAATGAATGAGTGTCTAGACGGGATAAAAAGATGAGATCGCGATTTTGGCTATCTGCGATTTTTGTTTAATACTACTCGCATTTGCGACTTAGTTTGATAACTTCTGAGTAAAGAATTCGCTTATTTTTAATGTAATATTTCGTCAATGTCATACTGATTTTAATTTTGGTATGTTCTTTTGTTCTGTATAATGCTGATTTTACTTTCAATGTGACATCCATTTCGATGTGAACTTTGTTGAACATAACACGCAGAATGTGTTTATGCAATAATCCTACGTTGTTTTTTGGCTGTATGTGATATTTGTTAATTATTCATCAAATGTATGTGTTTGGATGGTCATTAAGTATCTTCACCTACAAACAGTTTTCACATTATTATTTGCATCGTAGAAACTCTGGTAACCGCCAGTTGTAAGTATTACATTAGCTCCATACATATTAATTAACAATAAATCAGTCATTTCAACTCATGGTGAAATTAAAATGACATAGAATGCTAATATTCGAGATTAATACGAAATTTTCCGAAAATAATGCCGACAAATAAAGCACAATTTATTAAATATTCAACGAATGATACGTAAAATAAATAATAACACGTACTTAATTACGTCTGTTGCCCCTCGTAGAAGAGCATACGTCACCCACTAGCATTCTCCATCAAATTCTGTTCTGTGTAATCCTGTCCAGTTGTTGCCAGTTGCTATTCATCCTTTTCATGTCTGCTTTCAATTCTCGAAGTAATGTATTCTTTGGTCTTCCTATTTTTACGTTTCCCTTCAGAATTTCAAGTTAGGGCTTTCCTCGTGATGCCTCTATATCACATCCACTTCCGAAGTCTTTTCTTAATTTCCTGTTCACCTAGAAGCTAATCTGTTTACTTCCACAACAGACTGTTGTTGACGATATCCGACCAACGAACATTGAGTATCTTGTGTAAAAATTTGTCTAGAAGTACTTGTACTTTCTTGATGATGATTATAACACATAGTAAATAGATATTTCATTTATTCATAATGAAGTTAAATCTCAAGAAAATTGATAAAAGACATGAAATTAACACCTGTACTTTATAAAACTACAATACTGTTCCATTTTGTAATAAACTAAACTATAACAAATAAGAATTTGTTTTTATTTGAGATTATACAGTTCAATATTACATGAAAATTGTAAATACATTATCTAATGTATAATAATATACTTGAAATAACTAGACTGATTTAAGATTATCACCATAATATATTTGGCTAATTGCTTTCAGTTCACTTATTATTATCGTTTAGAAATATTTTACCAATCTATTCAACAATTTGATGCGTGAAATAAAATTTTACAGGTGTACTGATTCTCATATCTGTCAATGTGATATGATACCATCATTTTAATTTAATGTCAATACATTATCTGTAGACAAGAAGAAAAAAAAAGGAAGTTGTTTCTCATTTGTTGTGGATATACAAAATCATAGTAATAAATTATCAGTTATTATTCTGTCTTTAGTATTCATATAAAAAGATTAAAAAAGGAAACTAACTACAAGTCATTGTTTTAAACAGAATGTAATGTGAATCTTCAATTTTACTGTTAGCCATAATTTATCTGGTCTATTAAAAAAAATTAAGATAATATGGTTATGTTGAGGTGATTCACCTGGAATGTACATATTTCAACAACGGTTGATAAAAATTCAGTCATCACTATCAACAGTGGATTAACTTGAAGCTAACTTAGAGGCCTATTTAAATATCTGGACTGCCTATTTCTGCTATCTAGATATTTCAACAAGTTATCTAATTTTGTTTGTTTTGATACATCATTATGGTTATTAATCGCATAACCTATTCAGGTGCGTTTGTGAAAAGTGTACAACTCTTTGTTGTACAAGTTACAAAGGGCTCAATCAAAGATATCGTGGTTACTGGCGATATTCAGCAAAAAGGATTTACATTATTTGGATGTCAATTGACTGGACTGCTAAATTCTAACTGGCGATCACTCAATATTTAAAGTCAGGATCGACCAAGAAGTAAGAAACGGAAACCTGTTGAAATACATTGTGCTGAGAATTCTGTAGTGTACCAAAAATATAGTATTTAATAAGGCTAATGACAAAGATAATAACTATGTAAACATGTGGTAATGGTTTTATGGACTCCGTAGCTCATTGAATAACGCACTAAGATATGAAACGAAAATTACTGGATTCATAACCTCTTATGGATATCAACACTGTAATGACGGTACATTCAGCTAGCATGGATTTCACTAATACTTATAATCCATAGATCTGATATCAGTGCTTGCGATTTGCATGTATCTTATTCATGTGGTGTAAGTGCCTTTCTGTCAAAATAAAATCGACTAAAAACATAGAACAGACCAATGCATAATGGGAGTTGAGAAATTATAAAATACATCGTTATTTGAAGATGACTTTGAAGATGTATCATGCTAAATATGTGCGGAGAATCAGTGAAATCTAGGGAATGTCACAACTTAAGGTTCCAGAGCACTCACTGCCTTTTCGTGGCGGGGTGTTGTTTACGAAATTGAGAGGACGAAAAGCAAATGTCCGCCACTTTAATCGGGTTGGTGGACACGGAGAGTTCAGCTAGGAGAGTTGAAAAACCATGATTCCAAACTAATGGTACACATGAACTCCAGGATCCTGAGGGAACGAATAGTGTATGAACCAATCGTTGATCACCGGCTACCATGGGACTGTATTTCCTGACGTTGCTTCACTTCCTTGTAGATCAAACGTATAGGCCGGAGGTTCCAGGTATGGCCCCCTGAGAAAACCACCTGCTTTGATCTGGGCACCTAGGTAATATCACAGCCCACATACAAATCAAGTGGATTGTGTGGCGCATATATATTCGGTACCATTTTTGTACCAATATTTATGTATTCAAATGAATAAATAATTTTTTATAAGTAATATTGAAAGGTACTATCGAGAAAAAAATGCTTTCAACCAAACTATATTTTTACATTTTATTAAACTTACTTAAAGTTTATTATTTCTTAAGACTGAAATATTTTGATTCTTTAATTATACGTCAGTATAATTTATATTAATTATTATCAATATAAATATATCTATTAATGAATAAATTCGTTGAATATACCTTTTGTTTTTATCTGTCAATTGTTTTAAAATTATGAAAGAATATGTATATGTTGTTATGGTGATTATAAACGTTTGGTCAAAGCCAACATGTATTCAAATTATTATTATTAGTTTATTTGCAAATCATTCTACAATTACTGTCATTTTCTTTTATTAGAAAATAACTATTGTTTCCATAAATCTTATTCAAATATATTGACATTTAATATGATTCAATAAATTGTTTACATAATTCGACTATATACTTACTTACTTACGCCAGTTACTCCTAGTGAAGGAGCGTAGGTGGCTCACCACCATTCGCCATCCAACCCTGTCCCAAGCAATCCTTTCCGGCTTCTCCCAGTTGTCAGTCATCTTTTTCATATCTGCTTATATTTCCCAACGTAATGTGTTCTTTGGACTTCCTCTTTTCCTCCTTCCTTCAGGATTCCAAGTTAGGACTTATCTCGTGATGTAGTTTGGTGATTCGCGTAATGTATGTCCTATCCATTTACATCGTCTTTTCCTAATTTCCTCTTCAGATGGAAGCTGGTTTGTTCTCTCCCACAAAAAGCTGTTGCCAATGGATGTTGATTATCTTGCGTAGACAGCTATTTATAAATACTTGCACCTTCTTGATGATGGTTGTTGTAGTTCTCCAAGTTTCAGCTCCATACAGTAGAACTGCCTTGACATTCATATTGAAGATTCTCAATTTGATATTGGTTGAAAGTTGTTTTTAGCCCCATATGTTCTTCAACTGAAGGAATGCTGTCCATGCTTTGCCAATCCTTGCTTTTACGTCTGCATCTCAACCTCCGTGTTCATCGATGATGCTTCCCAGGTATGTGAAGGATTCTACATCTTCCAGAGTCCCGCTATCAAGAGTGATTGGATCGCTGTTCTCCACTTTGAATTTGAGGACCTTAGTTTTCCCCTTGTGTATGCTGAGGCCTACTGATGCAGAGACTGCCGCTACACTGACTGTCTTTATCTGCATTTGTTGGTGTGTATGCGATAGGAGTACTAGGTCATCTGCGAAGTCCGAATCGTCTAATTGATTCTGAGCTGTCCATTGTATTCAGTGTTTTGCCTCAGATGTCGAGGTCTTCATAATCCAGTCGACCACGAGAAGAAAGAGGAAGAAAGAGAGTAGACAGCCTTGTTTGAATCCGGCCCTTACTTGGAATGTGTCTGTCAGCTGTCCTCCATGCACGATTTTGCACTGTAGTCCGTCATATGAGTTCCGGATAATATTGACAGTCTTCTCAGGAACTCTGTAGTGTCGAAGAAGTCTCCATAACGTCCTCCTGTCTACACTGTCAAATGCCTTTCCATACTCAATGAAGTTGGTGTACAGTGACGAGTTCCACTCAACTGATTCTTCGTCGATGATCTGTAGTGTTGCAATTTGGTCTGTGCACGATCGATCCTTACGGAATCCAGCTTGTTTTTCTCGAAGTTGGGCGTCTACTGCATCTTTCATCCGGTTCAGCAACACTCTGTTAAAGACGCTAACCAGAAAAATAATTCAACTATATACAGTTAATAAAATATTATTACAATCAAAATTCCTGTAAAATATGAAATATGCAAATCATTAAATAGAGAATAGTTTTTTAAAAAAAATATATAATCATATTTGATACAAGTTTACCAATGTTCTTCAATAGTATTCATTTATCATATTAGAACCGAAAAAAAAACAAAACAAAAAGAAGATGAAGAGTGAAACACTTTCATGTTTCAATAGTTAAAATCTTAACGTTTAAATGAAAAAATTTTTTTTTAAAACAAATGCTTCTTTCCAAATAATTATAATGGATTTAATTCATAATTAATAATCAATATAAATCGGTACCGTTTATATTTATATTGTATTGACAGTTTATTTAAACATTTTATATTTAAATTAGAATCTACTTTGTTAGAAATGATAATAAAACCTTGGTAACAGACATTTTGGTTTTAACCAGAAAACACATTCATTGATTTAAGTTTGGTATATATATATATATATATATATATATATATATATATATATATATATATGGTTTTTTAACCACCCACAAAGCAATGAACCTGGTAAATGTTTGATACAAACTCTGCTTTATCGGTATTCAATATGATTTTCTTTTTTTCAGAAATAAAAACGTTTTTACTAACAACAATGTTTAGTTCATTGGAGAAAAATCTTCCGGTTAAACTAATTCCATTTTCAGTTTCTATGTGTTTTTTTCCCTTTATTTTGTTACTTCATTAAATATTCTATTTCAAGTGAATATTTCTTTTATTTGATACTAAATGGTCTACATTTAAACAAGTATACTTTCGGTATTCTATTATTTTAAACTAAATTTATATCTACTAGGTTATTGGATGGATTATGTAATGTAGATCACCGTAACATGTTGATTCTAACTATTTAAATTTATTTAAGTACCTCAAATACAAAATGATTTAGGTCTCATATTATGAAATTCTTTAGTGGATATTGCTCTTGACGGCACTTACAAGTTAATTTACAATATCTTCATTTTTGTAAGTGTTTATTTTTGATAAATCGATAAAAGACTGGTAAAGTTATCTAAAAACCGTGTCTAGATTTATCCTTTTAATGATTATCAAATTACCAGTGTTTAGTCAACACTACTTCAAATTTAAGGAGCACTACATGATTAGTTAATTTCAAATCCCTATAAATATAACAAATATATGCTTTACAATCTATCAGAGTTTACCATTACGTATAGAATGTCGGAATGTATAAACATATTAGCTACAAAAAAGGGTTCCATTAATGTTTGTATATCAAGGATGACAATGAATGTATAAAAATTACACATCACTTACTGACCCTCTGTTGATAAAACATGCTTGTTGGAAATGATCATAAAACAGATTAATTTGCTTCGATTATACATCATATCACATACGCAATTTCAAAGTGGATGAATTTCTATGTAAATTTTATTTGTATGGATACTCAACGATTAAGACAGTCATTCTAAGTCTCCATCAGATACATTTACGTGAATTCCAATAGAACCATTTTTTTGAAACATGAGCTATTATGCTCCATAGGGTGTGCATTATTATTACTTTTCAGAAAATGACTAAGCCCTGAAATCTTTATCAGTGGAGCTATTAGTTACTTCTAAAATCAGCATACCTCAAGTGTGTAAATAAAAGGATGTATTCAATTTCGGTCAGCTAAAAGGTTAAAAGAAACAAGACCTACATAATTAAAAGTCACTCATTGTGTTTATCAGGATATGTCCAGAGAAATGTATTATTGAGAATTGAGATGATGAAATTCAAGTGAAGCTTACCAATCAGTGAAACAGTTATCAGTTTATACGTATGTGGTCTCAAAATTCCAAAAAACTATATCACGATCTCCAAAAGCACATTTACACCAAAATGACCCTTGTGGCATCAGGATTGAATACTCGGCTGAATAATACGATTTTAAATTATGATGATGTATTATTATTACTACAAAAAGTATTAGTTAAGTTTAGAAAGGATTAGATATAGGACACTGAATATTCAAACTTTCTAGTGACGTATTCTAAAACAGGCTACTCATATCCCAGAGGACTGTGCAATACTTTAATTTGTTACCTTTATTATATGTGCTACATAATTTAATTCGTTTATTTGCATTATGTTTGAGCCAAAACGTATTTGTCAACGCTTTTTATGAATTTTTCATCAAAGAATTGTAACTGAAATAAACATATTCGGCAATTACTTTTTTGCCAGTTTGAACACTATTTGAGAGCCGTTAATCTCTTGGGAAATGGATAAGTTTATGTTTAACGAACTGTGTTTCATGTAGACTTGTGAATAAATCTTTTTTGTTACCTTACATATTCTTCACAGTAACCACCATGCATTTTATATTTTAGAATTAAAACGTACGCTGTGTACTGGGAAGACTAGATGATAGCTTTTTTGTTACCTGAGTTAAATGGGTAAACCGTGTTTCCCAGATAATTACATTAAACTCAAAAGATAATATTACCTTGTTTTGTTTATATGGTGAGTTAGAATTCCTGAACGCTTCGCACTGAAGTATCATTTGTTATCCCTTGAAATATTTATTGATATTATGAATGATGATTAATTACACATTTTGATATTGAGTTGGATTTTTTTAAGAATTACTGAAAAAATAGACACAAAGCTTCGGATTCTGAAGTATAGTGTTTGCAGCTGTCCATTGAGACAAAGTCACTGAACTTACTAAAGGTAAAATCACCGAATGATACATCATGGACTTTATCACTTCTGAGATTCCTGGATATTATGTAATACCTAAACAATTAGGTTCAAGTGCCTGTAAAACGTAAGAAATCGAACGGCTGTTTTTGAACCAAAATTTTTACGTGCGGAAACCTTTAGACTTAGCATTTTATAGACTAGCTTGACTATAAATAAATAATATATTCATAGATATCCCAATCAGTAGAAAAATTAGATTTTCTGATGTTTTGTGACTTAGTGTAAGCCACTAATTCAGAGTATAAATAACCAAATCTAATTTTTCTACTCACTGGGATATCTATAAATATATAATTTATTTATAACAATCTACCCAATGCTCAATTTATTCGAAATTATCAAATCAAACCTTGGTAATGATACCTACGACTAACTTGACTGTTGGAAATGAGAGAAATGCATTTGATGTAAAACTTTCGTCAATCTTCAAAGGTTTTCCCAATGAGCACCGCAAGGACAGTGGAGGAGAGTAATGGAATAGGGAGTAATGAATTATGTTAACAACTAAGCTATAAGTTATTTGAATTTGTATTCTATATACAACCAATCAACAGTTGTCAACTGGAAACTGTTTGTACTGGTTTATTTATGCTTTTTGAGGTATACTACTTATTACTAAAAAGTAAAATAAAATAAAATGTGAAATATTTATGTGACTTTCAGAAATACCAAAGACTATTTTATATTCAATGGAAGAAAAGATTGGCTAAATGTCAATATAATAAACATAAAATAAAATAGACACCCAAACATCTTCTAGAATTTTGGGACACTTAATCTCGAAATGATTTTAAAAATTCTCTAACTTTTGTATCAATACATCTTGGGTACTTCGTCCAACCGTACGCTAATGTTTAATGTTTACGGTCGATTATGTTAGCAATTTTAGGTTAATTGTATTCAGAGGGACACGAATTACGAAAGTTACACTAACGCTACAATAGAAACTGGAAATTGGGATAACACCTAGTTTTTAATTAATGGTCTGAAGATTCTGATCAGGATATTCAGCCACATGAATTACAAAATCTAACTACAAGCTTCATAATTCATTTTGACTTTTATACAAATAAACATCGTTTGCTAACTTCTTCAGTTTTCCCAAAACATTAGACTTCATACAGTCGTTAGTTCACTCTATATCTTGATACATTATGCCAGTGATTATCATTAAATCTTACTATTCACATTTTGAAATTCGTACATCCTTGTAAGAGTATAATATTTGTCCATCATGTGTTGAAACTTTTTGAGTTCCATAATGTTATCAAGTCCTTAAGTATTTTAAACACTGGTGTGGAGTCCTTTCACCTTCATATTCAGTCAATGTTATTCACTTTGATCGTCAAATTCAAATTATTTTGGCAGTTAACTATGTTACAAGGAAACTAAATGGAACTGATACAATTTATAACCCATTGTTCACACTGATATGTTACGGAAAAATCAAATGGCAAAAAGTAATGAACCTAAAAAGCATACACTTAATCTATTTGAATCTCAAGCTGCATAATTAGCAATTTAAAACTAAAATGAAATTATATTCTCTGCAAGTACTTATTGTTGTCTCGCATGATTTCGGATGAATTCGATGTTATATATTTTCATTATTCTTCGGCATCTAAAATTACCTATGAAGTTAGCATTTTTAGAATTGCTCACCAATATATAGTATCTAATTAATTTTACATCAGTGTCTGAAAAGGTCTATCTCAAACGTTATTAATTTAACAGTGTTGTAAACATAGACGAACATAGTCGATTCAATCATATTTAACAATGAAATTATGTTAATTGTCACACCTTGCGCACATTATTTCTGGTTAGAGTTTCAGATAAAATAGATGTTATCTTGGTTCGCTCTAACCAAAATAAGATAGATATTACTCTTAAAAGAATTTTAAAAATTATAATGAAAAAGTTCGCAACAGTTATTGATATCATCGATATATCAGACAATTTCTGTGTAAATATATCTAGCAAGTTACTAAAAAACTGAAACACTTTCACATGCAACAGTTTGGCAAGAATTCAAGTCTTCTATCACCATTATATTTTTCTGCGCACTCGTCTACTACAATAATCCTAATTGATTTTGTCAATTCTATTGATCAATTGATATAGTTATTTTCCGTTTATATATATATTTTTTATAAAATGGTAATAATGTATTTTATAATTTATCAGCTCTTACTATAAACATTAGCTAAGTAGTCATTCTAAGTGCTGAATGTCAACTAAAATAAAGTTTTAAAAAATACTGGCTAGTATTTGATTGAATAGTTTGATGGGAATCGGGAGCCATGTATATAATTTTTATATACAATGTAATAAATATTATTGAGTTATGAGAAAAGTTCAATAAATCTGAGTGATTAACAGTATAGGGGTTGTGGAGATTATTAAGTTTTTGAATGAGATAATGAACCGATTGGTGTTAAACCACTGTTGGGAACCTCAGCCAAAAACTTAATAATCTCCACAATCCCTTTACTGATAATTGACATGTGCTCACTAGTGACTAGCTTCGTGAGGGAATTCTCAGAGTTCTATTGAAAGGCCATGACCAGTGGAGCCAATCCGTGTCGGATAGAGACAGGTATCTACCTCTATAATGGAGGATGGTTGCGCGATGTTGTGGATTAGTTGATGTTCGACACTAACACCAATGTATGCCAGCTCAGTGGTCCAGTGGGTTAAGTGTTCACACGCGAGACTGAAGGCCCTGGGTTCGAATCGCACGAGCGTGATAGTGGGTGCGCACTGCTGAGGAGCCCCACAATAGGACGAAACGGCCGTTTAGTGCTTCCAGGTTTCCAACGATGGTCCAACATCAATCAGTTTATGATCTCAATCAAAAATCCGAGTGATTTAGAAAGTCAGATAACTAATTCAGTTATTAGTTTCCAACGTTCTTTTAATATGTTTTGGTTATGTTCCATTTAGTTAGAGACAAATCTTCATTTATATATATATATATAACAAAATAAATTAGCAAGTTGTTACATTTTTTCTATGTTATTGGCTGGATTTAATTCCTCTACAAAGAATAATTTGGTATGATTTTGTTACACAGAAGTGTTTCAAGGTTGATGTTTTTTTGTTAGCGTTCATTAGGTTTACCGCCAATATTAACTTAGGATGTCAGTAAAAAATAGAAAATAAAATGAAAAAAAACAAAACAAATGAGGTATGTATGGATAACGACTGTATCATTGTGTCAATATTAATTCATTTTATAGTTTATTTTTGACACTAAATTGAAAAACAAAAAAAAATTTTTTCTTTATAATAAAGAGCATCTTACTAATCTAACTTAATAAAACGGTGGAAGAATATAATTAGATGACTGAATGCAAACTTAAAAAGGGATTTTTTTAGTGGAAAATAAAGATCAGAAGTAAAATGAGCTACTCAACAGTTTTTGAGGGTATGTTTGATAAACATTTGGACTAACTTAGAAATATATAGATTGATTATTAAAATATAAAGAAGTTGAATTGCCTTATTACTGATCAAATTGTTACTCATGCCACTTGGTAATATGGTATATTCCTTTTTTAGTAGTATAAGTATATATAATCATCTTACGCCTCAAAATCTTTGATTTTTAAGTAACTTTGTGTTTCTTTTACATAATGATGCAGATTAACATTTATTATTACGAACAAACTGGCAAAATCATTGACAAGTTTCTATAATCAGAGCATAGAAATCATGATCAGTTCTAGAACAAATAATGTTTATTACTTCAGATTGAAAGTAGTTCAAGTTAGTAGATAAATACGATATAAAGAAGTAACCTTATTGTTATTTCTCTATTCTTTACTAGAAACCTTACAGAAGACTGTATATCATTAAGTACAATGCTAAAGACTGCCTTGATACACTTTACAATCACACTAAAAGTTTCTTTGATTTCATTTGTAGGCATTAATTAAAGAAGAAATCTTTGATTGACTGTGAATAAACATGCTTAACAGTTCCAAAATAATCGTTTATCAAGTGACCTTAGTTAATATTATATTTCTTTTGTTATATTTTTTTCACAGAAATTCTCTATAGACTCTTGATTTCAAGGTGTAAACTTCTAAGCATTAAGTAATCTCGAACTACGTGAATGGTATTCATATGATTAAGTGATTTCAAATATAGGGGACAATAAGCAAATATGTGGAAGCTATGTTGTGTTTTGTTATAAAAGGGAACTCTTCTGTTCACAAAAATGATCGGTTACTTGTATGTGGTCTTCCAAAATAGTTCTTTTTATGAATATTTCTTCATACTCCCCATAAGTAAACTAATCTTTTTAAATGGATATTCTATGGACAGAATGCTATTTATCTATTATCTTTATTGGAAATTTTTGCTTCTTTATTACGGGACTGTCAAATTAAATTCTAGATTTACTTAGTATTATCAACAATCAATATCTAGATTTTTCTTTGACCGTGCATATTTTCATTATCAGCCAAAGTAACTTCCAGTCTACTACATTGACACCACCCTGGTAAAAGAAAGTCTAGAACTAAGACTAGTTTGGTCAGACTTTTTGTGTAATAATAAATGACATAGATTAGGTTCTTTAACATAAGTTTCATAGACTGTCATTTATGTAGAGATCATAGTTACCGGTGAGTAGAACATTCATTTATAAATCACCAGAAAAATGTTATTAGAACCACTTTATTTTATTAATTAATTGATTCTACTGAATTTCCCAAGGTGAAATATTTAAATAACCACAGAAATAAAAGCCTTACTATTAGAGAGAAAACCAAAAGATCAATTATGTATAGATAATCGTCTAAGTCCCTTATAAGTTGGTCTTAATTTCAAAGCAAAAGTTATATAATTCTGCAACTATTTTTTTCAACGTGAAACAGATTGGTGGGTTTATTCTTTATTAAGCCTTATGAGTGAAATACAAATTGTCTTTTGTTTTTTTTTATTTCTTAAAAACCATTTTATTGACACTCTAGAATAATAAATTTAGGTAGGGTGACAGTTTTCTTTTTCGCATACAACCAGAAGTAAGTTAATATTTTCCGGTACTATATGACTTTTGTAATAAATATTGATTTTTTGTCACGTGAAATTACGTTTGAGATTTTTTGAAGTATGTAGGAGATTTTGACATCAGAGTCTAGTTTTAGAGCTTTCAGCAGGAAGTTTAGGCATATAACCCAGATGCTGAATCATGTAAAGTTGAAACGTTCTTGTTTTGTAATCATGATCAAAAAGGATGAACGCAGCGAATTTCGCTGAAACGAAAAACAGCCAACAGGAACCATTAGAGAAGAGATCATGATAATTAGTTTAGAGTCCTATGTAAGTAGATTAGTCAAAAAATTGGTAAATAGTTCCATCCAGTCAGTTTAAATGAACACTGACAACTCCGATACAGAATTGAATAAGGTTATCTAAGGGAATTGAGACCACTGCCACAGAAAAAACACTTAACATCATAACGAATTCTAAATAGTTTAGTCAGGCGTACATCCAAGGGAGTTCAACAGTACTTCGTACTTCCTAATATCAAATGTTTGCATAGTGTTTTAAAAATCTCAACTAATTTTTCAATAATTGATTAATAAACAGAAAATAAATACAAAAAACAGAGTATAAATTTGCTTACTATATACACTTCCGGATGTGCCTGTTTACTTATTTACTTAAACACATAAAGATTGATACAAGCAGGCACCAAATATATATGCCTCACACTTCATCACTCGATTGATGTGAGGGCTGGGATACCACTCGACCACCCAAACTGAAGCAGGTGGCTTTTTAAGGGGCCACTACTCGAGTCTTTGACTTTGAGGTATAATCCACAAGGCAATGGAACAATACTGGGAGATGCGATTCCGTGGTATTCTGTATTAATTTTTTCACTCGGGTTTGAATTCAGTAGCCATTGATTAAATGTTAAAACGTGGTCTACCAAGCTGCTTAATTTTATTTAACTACAATCCAAAATTATCATAAAATTATGAATGAAACCAATGTAGATACATTTATTCAGAAAGTCTATATATTAACGGAAGTTAATGAAATTTATCTCAGTCATCAACATCAACAACTGAACGAACATAAAATCTATATAGTTCAGAATAATCACTGATTGTTCAATCAATTTTGAAGTTTTTGTTTTGATATATTTCTTAAGCAATCATAAAATTATTGTACAGAGTATAATGAAATTATCATTTACTATTCTATATGTATGTATTAAATATAAATGTCCCAATTATCGAAAGAAATTTTCAAGTTATTGAAACTAAGTCAAAAGTAAAATTTAAGGGAACATAAACTATGAAAATAAAGTAATCCTAAAAATGGATCCATTAAATTTAAAGTAATAAGTTAGATAACTTATCTACAATGTAAATCATAAACCCTACATTTTCTTTTCCTCAATCAAAACTTTCACTTCATCTTAGGTTCATTTTACACACACACACAAAAGTAAATCAATAAACATTCAAACCAAAATGTTTTTTCGATGACTTATTTAGCTGTAGAACATTGAAGAAAAATTACTGGAAAAAACGAATTATTTTTAATATTGTTTCGAATCAATATAAAACTATTGTGGACTGCGGGGTGGCTACTCTAATTTCTACCGACTGACCAACTTCAGATATCCCAGTACGACCCCAATACTGTTCCCAATCTCCAATATATCAGAACACGAACCGTAGATGGAAATTGTCTATGGGGTCAGGAGAAGAATAAGAATAGGAATAATATTTTACAGATAAATGCATATTTATACTGTCAGGACTACCGTGAATATTGACCAACAGAAAAATGACACGTGAAATAAATATTGACCAATAGGAAAATGACACGTGAAATAAATATTCACCAATAGGAAAATGACACCATTTCACGTTCAAGGATAGCGTTAGACTTAACAGGATAATTTTTGGAATATTTTTCTGAATATCCCAACAAAAATACTGAACATTCCAGAGATTTTTGTCTAAATATGACGTCTTCATGAAAATGGTTAGCTGGAAAAAAAAATTTAGTACAGTATCCGAAAAGAAGCTATGTAATTTGTTTTTCAGGAATGAACAAACAGAAAATACAGTACTCTTATCAAGTTGATTTTGTTACTAGTTCCGGTTAAGTTCATAAACAGTTGCTCGTTTCCATGACACCATCTTCCTCTTGAATAGAAGTCAATAAAATTATCATTCAATAACAAATGACCCTGGATTAACATAATGTGCAGTTTTTTACAAAAATTAATCGACACTGGTATTTTTTCTTTATGAATATAATACAATATGAAATATATCAAGTAATACTATCAATTGGTCAATAGTTAGCTTTAATTTCACGATTCCAACAAATTAAATTAAAAAGTATAGTATTTATAAAATCCAATTTTCAAAGAAATAGTCCTCAAATAGATTACCGTGAATAGAAAATCTGACCAACTCTACACTACATTAGACCACACACAATATTAGAATACCATCGGATTTCAGTGAACGATTCAGTGATATCGTTTTTTACCGTGGTCACTTTATACAGAAAATAGATAGTCAATACAAATAGAGTGAAAGCAATTAGAAGAAACTGACTGAGATTTTTATGAACAGGAACATTCTTACCTCTTCATACAGTTTGAATGAGAATCAATGGAAGTAATCTATCCTAGTAAATAAATAGCATAGGAATTACTATTATAATAGTTGATGATAGAAAAATTTTTAAAAGGACTCAAGGCAAATCAGGTGCACTGGGATATTTACATGAATAAAGTAACATGATATTGGCTCATGTTAAGAGTAATAAACAAATAACTCTCACAAAATGTTTCATTTTAAATGAAAGTGTCAATTTAAACAAGAAGAAATGGAAAGATATCGACCACTTTATGGCCTCTATCCTAAAATAGTCATTTATTGTTTGGTAAATTATGTCATCTTTTGCTAAATATTTTGTACATAATTGACATTCCCAATTATTTAAACGTATATTTTAATAATGACCCTTCTAAATTAGTCAAATGCTATCTTGCTCCGCGATGAGGTATGCAGTAGATGTTATGGAATTATGGTTTCTGTACGACATCCATTTTGGGGACTCGGTTAGGTATCGAGCCTCAATATATGAAAGATAATACGGAACAGCCAGACACGAACTAGATCAAAATTTCTTGTTGCGTCACAGTTTTCCTTCATAGTGCTTGAGCCTGGAAAGTTTGCGTAGTGGGAATTCACAGCCCAGCACATCCCAGTCTCAAGTAAGCTGTCATAAGACCCGCTCCGAGTTTGACGAAGCCACTTGAGATCATTAAAATCCTCTGAGTCAATGGAACTATTATTCTGGCATACTGGATCCTTTTCAAAGCTGTAGAACGTCTTCAGGTGTATATCACAACACGGAAGTTCATCTCAAAGCACTCAAGTGCTTGATAGATTTAATCTCTCTTAACTTCCCCACCAATGTATTAATTCGTTTTTCTCTAAAACGGATAACCTTTATGGTGTTTCCGCTTGTATATTATATCATTTGAAGTTGTAATAGGTCTCGGGACATTTTACAAAGCATATGTACACATTTTATTATTTGGATGAATAATTACTTCATTAGAATAGAAGCATACACAACAGTATCTAAACAGTTTCAAAAAAGTCTGATCAGCAGGTAGCCATTAATGCGACTATTACACTTTTCTCTCTTTGTATTTTAGCTGAAATTTTGAATATCTTTGGAAAGCTAACAGGTTCTTGATGCATATTTTTTTTACTCTATTGATTTGTAGAGTTAAGACTCTTCAGTTATCTATTAACACACTTTGTTGTCGGTTTTACTGAACATACGAATGTGGTTAGATTATTCAGGACTGCATTTCATGTACCATTTTCACTGAAAAGACGTAACAGATAGATTATGTATACAAGGAGTCAACTTGAAGATTTATGTTCATAGCATATTCGTACTATCAAACAGAAGTCAGATACCGGACTACAAAATATATTTCTCTCTGGACGTGAAGAGGATATATTTCAATATGGCAAATATATACTTAAACACGAAACACTGAACTTTTATTAAAGGTAAAACCATCAGCCAGTGACATTGTACTGATAGATATGCGACTGTACGTTACATATAATTGGAAGTACATTATTAAGAAACTATAAGATTCGTGAATTTAATTGAGAACTGAACTTGTTTTTTTTCAAATAACGGATAAAAAGTTTTTCATTAAGTGACCTTAAGTCTAGAATATTTTAGGCGTAGTGTGTTAGTGAGGAAGTTTCTATTAATAATTGATTATGTTCTAAGAACCATTTAGAATAAGAAAGGACTGGGAAGCACTTCTAAGACTTCATAATTAGAAAGAAATAAAGCTATCATGTCTCCTACATTCCTCCAACTTATATCGCTTCACAATAAAAACTTTTTAATCTGTAAAAAACTCCAAGCACTATTTAATCCAGATGATTAAAGATATGTACATTTCAAGAGATTGGATAAATGACTTCACTAACCTCATCAGTTTTAATATCAGATGGATGAATATAGTCTGCTAAAACTACTCAACTCACTGAAACTTTCCAAAACAAAAATTTGGTTTTTGCCTCGTTAGGGTATTACAAATTCATCACGATTTTTTATCAGGATATTGTTTCATTTTTAACTAAATACGTGGATATAGTGAAAAAGACTCAATTTAAAATGGGTAACAAATGTAAAGGTAACATCTTAACAAAGTAAGTGTCTTTCCAGAAACTTCAGATTCTGTACTAATACAGTTATACTATAATCAACCACTTATTATGATGAACAGGTCAACTAAACAAGGTCTCTTGCTCATGATTCATCAAGACATATATTTACAGGTAAAACGTTTCCTGTTTCAGATTTATTTAATTGTTTATCTGCTAATCGCGTTTTCCTGTCTACTTTCACGAAATGTTTATAATCTATCGCAAATTTAGTTGCTGAGAAAGTAAAATAATTTTGGATACTTGGAATAAATTTTTTAAAAGGTATTTGAAAGAGTAGTGAGTGAATACTTTGTTTTCTAAAATATTTACATGAATATTAGTAAACTGCTGTTTAAAATTTTAAAACTGACTCACAGAAGGTTACCATCAAAACTAGTCCATTGTGAGAGAGAACAAACCAGCTTCCAGCTGATGAGAAAATTATGAAAAAATGCTGATGTTGGATAGGCCATACATTGTGAAAATAATCAAACTGCATTACGAAGCATGTGCTAACTTGAAATCCTGAAGGTAAATGGAAAAGTGGAAGACCAAGGAACAAGTAGTGCAGGAAATTAGAGACAGATATGTAAGGTATTAATAACAACTGGAAAGGATTGTCGAGGACAGAGTTAGATGAAGAATGCTGGTGGTCGGCCTGCGCTCTTCCATGAGGGGTAACATGTGTAATTAAGTAAGTAATACAGTCATTGGGATATATTCTTTAGTTCCAAATTTTAACTTATATTCTTCAATGTCATCTATTCTCACTAAAAATCTAAGATATGTTGCTTTTCGTTTATGTGTAGACATCCCAATTAGTCTTCTGACTTGCCTAATCGCATCTGTTATGAGATTGCACAGTAGTTAAACTGAATAATGATTTTACATTATACCTTCGTACGACTCACTTCTTATGAATGATTGAATTTGAATTATTTTGTTCGAATTATCAATTTATTCAACATATTTGTGTGACATTTACTTTTCTGTCATATACTTAGAATGAAGGAATGCATTATAATAATGTTTATCAAACTTACATCACTTTACAGAGATGATTAGGTTGACATGAACGACTATGTGACAACAATAAAATAAGTATACGTTTTCCTAGAAAAAACTGATATCTAAGTTATTTTGAAATGAAAATTTGAAACAAAACTAGTAGTGAACTTTAAATAATGAAATGAATGAAGGATACTCAAGTTGAAATGTTACAATTTTGCAGTACAGCATTAGTGAATGTGGTCAATCTCGAATAAAGTAGGTTCAATAAACATAAAGTTGTCATTAATATAAAAACTAGTAACATATACAGAAATGCTGAATAGATTATACGAATGTATCAATGTACAAGTTTGACAATGAACAACAATAAACATTTTTCACAGAGGATACATAAAATAGTCTAATCACCACCAGTTTTCATATTCACTTCGTTTCATGGAAGTTATTGTTTCTCTTTGAAAAGATATTGGGTAGAGATATAACACAATGAATTTAATGTCTTGGTGAAAAATAGGCATAATAAGGTAGCAGTAACATAAATGATTGAGTTTAACTAACCTTCTTCATATTCAAAAATCTAATAGATTTTTCAACTCTTGCTAAACGAAGTACGTACTTTCAGTATGTTAAATGATACGTTTTAGAAAATGACATTTGTTATGACTTTATGTCCGGCTTTTTATCACGTGATTTATCCATCAATCAAAACACGACTTATACAGTCTTAGCACTGTGCCAAAACCAATGACGTTCGACCGGTATGAGCAGCTTAGCGTCCTTATTGGTCCTATATCCGCCTAGCCCGTCTACTTGAGTCTAGAACAACAAAACCGATTTCCACTATGCGAATCGAATCGAATCATTTATTTCCGACATACTGGGTTTATATATCAATCAAACAGACCGCAACGCACCACAAAATAGGAAATAGCATTTGCACACAATAAAGCCAAAAAGTGGCTGTGAACGTGGGAGGCAGTAGTCAATAAACTGAACATAGCTTAAGAGCAGCAAATCGTACAATAATAAATTATGAGTGAAAATAAAGCTTATAATAAGAGGAATGTAAATATGCATAATCTAATTATTGAATAGTTATATCATAAGAATGTGTAGGTATTATTAGTCAATTAATATGTCTCAGAAGTTATTCGTGATTTAATCTTCGCTCGGATATAACAACATTGAAGTTTTAAACAAAAGAAACATTTTTGAATAATTTACAGAGTTTAAAGTGTTTTTAGAATTCCGGTTAAAATGTTTTTCTTTATCATTTAGTACTAGACATTAAAAAGGAAGAATGTATTTGTAAAATCTCAGTCAAAGAATTTGAAGTAAGTTCAGCGTTTTGCTTGGCAATTTGGTCAAGCCTTTTTCAAAGAAAATTAAAAAAACATTACAATTATCAAATATAAATAGGTATATGGTTTTCCGGTTCACAGTATACTGAATAGGTCATTCAATCAACGTTAAAAATGTTTAAAGTAGGTATTTGAGTTACTGTGTAAGAGACAAATGGTGTCAAACGAAAAGTGTTAAGATAACATATTGTGTGTATACGTAAGCGGAAAGAATTTTCATTCATTATATATTGTCTTTGGTTGGTGAATATTAAGAATACATATAATTTTTATAAATGATATGAATCAAAAATATCACAGCGAGTATAAAATGAAGATAAATAAACAAGGTAAAAGAATGAATTGAAAGAGGGAGAATATATTTGTAACTGAAAGCTTGTGTTATTCTCATTTTCCAGTTAATTGGTTAACATATTCAGATAAGACAACTGATTAGAACTGTTGAATGTAATTTCTGTTATTCAGATAATACTGAATAGAAAAAATTATCATTACATTTTTTCTCTTTAATGTCTCACATCAACTCGGCGCCCAAATACTGTGAAACTATTCGATCAAACTTAGACGAAAGTCCTTATTCATTTTGTACTAGTTTTCTTTTTTTACTTGTTGTTGTTTGTTTGAATCTTCCCATTAACGTTTAGAACTGCAGTTGATCAGTCTCTTATTAGCATATGTACATACTGTGCGTATTGCCTCGATATTGCCTTAGTTCACAAGCATTATATGCAAAGATGGATGGTGGCTTGCAGTGGAATCCAGGACGCGCGTTACGGTCTAGTCGGAACTTATTAGCTGGATTTACCTACACCTCAGAGTTGATGCACATATGCCAATAAGACACTGATCAATTGTAATTCTAAACATCAATAGGAAGATTCAAACAAACAATACCAAGTGAATTTTAACTTCATCCCATTGCACAAGAAAGTGCCTATCAAAACTCAGTAGCTAAGTGGATAACGTGTTCGCGTTTAAAAGCGAACGGTACTGGGTTTGAGCTTCAGAGTGAACATTAACTCGGAGATGCAGATACATCCAGCTGACGTGTCCCAATAGAACACGCGTCCACTGCTAGTCACTATCCATCTTTGCATCAGTTTTTAAAAAAAAAGAAATTTAGATTAGTAATGGTGAAAAAAGTTTTTATATTTATATTCATCATTTTAAAGAGTAATTTTATTCATATTTACTGTGCTTTTTATCAATATTCTCAACGCTTAGTTACTTTACATCATAGTAAAATAATGAACAGTGATTTATATTCTTTTAAACAGATAAGATTAGCAACATGTCAATATGGTCGACTACATTCATTTGTATTCTTTCTTCTTCTTCTTCTTCTTCTCCTTTTTCTTCTTCTTCTTCTTAGATTAGATTAGATTCTGTAATAGAAAAAATTTTAAAAATCAATACAGTAAAATAAAATATTTTTTTGCCTAACAGTGTCTATTTGTTATAAACATAATAAATTTAATACTTCCCACGTATTTAACTATTTCATTACAGTTTATTAAGTGTTTGAGTTAAATTCATAGATTAGATTTCAAACAGAAAAAGGTTTTGGAACTTATTTAAAATTTACGAATTTCTAAGTGAAGTAATTGACTTCCTTTTTAACAAAATAGAAACCTGGGAATTATATCGAACTGTATTGAATTAATCACCTCATAATTTACTTTATAACGAAGTTACGGAAAGGATGTAGAGGTTAGTTTCTTTCCATTTAACTCTAATATATGATATCTTGTTAACTGAGTATTTTAGCCAATCAGTAGTACCATGAATTTACTTGAGAATATTCAAAAGCCAGAACACTAGTTGCTAGGAGAGTATATTGTAAATAATTAATAAAATCCACAGATACAAGAGAGATAAGCACGCTACGAAGTAAATTTGGGCTAGTGGAAAGTCAAAATATCTATATTCATTTTATGGATGTTAATTTATTGTGGGTAAGTTATTGATTGTCCATATTTACAATCAATGGGAGGATAGATAAACATTGAGGTGCAGAGTGCTTTTAATCAGACTTACACATAATTTTACATAATAGGTTGATTGTCTAAATTACAGCAAATAAGTGATAAAAAATTCAATGGAATTACTATGAGGATATCGGTGCAGCACACATATGAAGTAGCTATTCTGATGATTAAGCCCAATAAATAACTTCAAAGTTCAAAAAAACCGATGAAATGAACGAAAGATCTAAGATCCTAATAAGTCTAAATGAGTCTATAATGTAGTCAATTGTTTATTTTGAACTTCTTTAATAGCCCTTGAATATAAATTTAGGCTTTATTGATATATCCATTGTTTTAAAGAATTTATTTACCAAAAAGGTGTACAGTATATAAAACTTTGTCCCATCATTATCCCTCAGTTATGGGATTATGATAATATTAACGAAGAAATTATAAGTCCACTTTCACTTTGATTTGTTTTCTGTTTATGAAAACATGAACATGAAATACAATTTCATTTTATATAAATTGTGTTACATAAGAAAATAAACCCCAGTTAAACAGTGCAATACTTGTTAAATAAATTTTTAATGTGACAAAAGCGTTTGAGTATAAAAGTGTGATATAAATTATGAATGTTTTCAGTAGCCAAATAATCCATAAATTATGTAATCTTTATTCTGCTTTTCTTAAATACTTAATTTATATGTTCATTTATATATTAGAATAACTAGAATATAAGAAATATAGAATAGTTGAAGTAATGATGAATAATCAGTCATTAGCAAGCATTGTAGAATCGATTAGCAGGTAGTCCTGACCATATATATATGAAATCGTTTTACTTCAGTTTAATCTTGAAAGAATTTATAATGTATGATGAGTTTAGCTTTCTTCAATGTAACCGTTTCAAAAATATTCTTAACTACCAGCAATAAACAACATGGCTAGTAGTATCATCTTATACATCTAAAGATAATGAAGGTGAGTTAAGATATGCGAAAATAGTTGAATACCATCTGAAGTTTAGGGCTCAAATACAGTGATACATTTTACTTTATCTGCGTGGCCATCTTTCCGGATGGTTAGCAGAAAAGAACTTTGACAATGAAATACAAGAATATTTAGTAAATCGCCAACTTTTATATTATTTTCGCTTATCAATTTATTTTCTAACAGTATTTTCCCTAATAGACCACTCAATTGAAACTATCACATTCATTCAACCTGTCGTAAATTTTATGGAAAAAACTCTAACAAAATCTCCGTCTTTAGTTTCATACTCAAAAAACAATTTAGTTTTCACAACATCAGTAAAAATAGTAACTTATAGTTATTTTAAGAATATGTCATAAATATTTAAACAATATGCTACTATGTACCAGGTTTGGAACCATTAGGGATTTTGCCTTACTGTTTTTTTATCTTTCTTTTAACAAATATTTCTGTTTAAAAAATTAAACTTTACATTTAGTTTTATTCCGTTAAGACTAGTCGAAGTCCTATTTTTCGATAGACGTTATATTGATTAGATCTAAAAATAGCACAGTAATAGTAGGTCTGACGTAAATCAATATGTTTCCATGTGATTCCTGAGAAAGCAAACCTATCATCATCTATTGACTGTTTCTTGTTGTTTATGATGTTTGGTAATCAGTTTAGAAAATCAACAGTAAAATAAGTGAAAATTACTGAAATCCACCATAATTTACAATTTTTTGTCGAAAATCGTTCTGTAAGTTAAACGTCTAGCCTGTTTGACATGGATGCTTAAAGCACTTACAATGATAGTGATCTATCATGAAATCAATATAAACTGACAGCCAAACTCAAATTATACTGCACTTATATTAAACTATGCGAAGATTATTGAAATGGTATATATTGAGTTCGGTTCGTTACAGAAAATTATTCAGCAAACATACTTACTAGCTTAACAAATATGAGTAATTATTTTTATTGTCTCTTACATGTCACTTCTCAAACAACATCATAGGTACGTTTTACAGTATCACGGAACACACTAAGGAAAAAATGAGTGATGATAAACTGCATTATGCTTGGACTGTATTGTGAATCGTCTGATACCGGAGTTATACATCACTGAATTTTGTCCTAGTCATTTGCAAGTTTTATGCTTTACAACACACTATATGAATAGATTGAAATAACAGTTTATTTTAGCATTAAAATAATAACTCGTGTAAAACTAGACATTTACAGTAAATCATTTCGATGTATAAAATATTCACTAATATACTCATTAATGCATACTGAGTTGTACATGTAATTGAAGTTCATAGAGAAAGTGTTTTCTCTAATGTTATTAAACAATAACTCAATGAATCAAGACTAACCAAACACTGTTGCAATTTATAACAATTCAGTTGACTTCCTTGAATGAAATTAGCCTTCAACACGTGTGAATGATTGAACAATCTCAAACATGTTTTTTCCTGAGTTAACCATAAGTTTGAGACTTTTTTGTGAAAGAGTGAACTTAATCCCTTGTCATTTATACATAAAGATCATTTACTTACAGATGAATTTGATATAAACATTTAAGAAGATTGGGCAATACATGATTACAATGTATTTCATATGTTAGATAATCAAAAATTAATTTACATTTGAAAGTTATTGTCGACTGGAATAAGAGCAACACGGTAAATAATTACAATATCTTTCTGAATTGGCATATCAAATTTGCAGAAATAATAAACCATTGTTACTGCTATCAGTCGCATTAACAATTCTATTTAGTTTGAGTGTAAGCATTAATATTCCTGTAAATGAATATGTTAAATCATTTATTCCCATGTGTGAAATATGAGGTAGGTGTAAACACCTCCAGGAATCAACCAGCCAAATAATAATTTATTCATGATATACGAAAGTTGTTTAGCTTAACTTTAATGTAGGGAATATATACTGCATTTACTGAAAATTCAGTGTGAATCATACAGAAAATTAATGCAGTCATAGTTAGTTGTATTGACAAATTTGAAATGCCTTTCTGTCTGCTACAGTATGCACGCTGATAAAGACTGGGTCTAGTTGCGGTTAGATCATAACTATTTCCCAGAACCTAAATACTGTATACTTGATCACATTCACGATTTATGCCTTGGTATCTTATTTATTCCAGTTGATTTCGTCTATTGAAATCATCTTTTTATTGCGGTTACTGACAACTTTTGTTTGATGCCCATCACAGTGACTACAGTCACTTCTATCGATTTACACAGAACTCTTGAAAAATTTTTTTCTTGGCGGTTCTTATATCAAATTATAGTCGGATGATTATATACTAAAATTTTAATAACGTAAATTTTTATTATCTTCAATAAAGTATATGTCCGAAGCTTCTTAAAAACTAACTACAAAATAGAACATAATCTTTGCTTCATGAGATTATACGTACTCCAACGTGTTCATAAGTCTTCCAAGTACAACAGGACATGTTTTAAATTTATTTTAGATACAATTGTCAGTATACTTCTTAAAACACATTATCAACACACTATTTGAGAAAAAATGTATTAATAAAACTATACGGATACAAATTCTAAAAGTACCGATAGGAGTTATGTATATATTTTTTCATATTCGATTTCAATGATCTACTTAGATTTTCTAAGGCTTAATAAATATTAGACATCCAATAGATTATTTTTATACAGAGAGGATTTACATTCACATGATTTGAAAATGGTTTAAAGTCACAAAGGATAAGACTATTTTAGGCTTTAAGTAGATCCTTAGTAAAGATCCAAACTGTCATTTCTAGATTTTATAATCAGTGACTTAAACTTTATTTTTTAGTCTATAATTTCTTAACAGTACCCTTTCTTAGGAAAGTATCATTATAACAATTCACTTCTTTGAATTTCCAGAATATTTGTTTTCAAGCCATGTAAACGTAGGAAAGGTTGTGTGAAATGGAACTCAAGAAGCATTATCTAAAGACATTTAAACATTAGAAGAACATGAAGTCTACTCACCCAGACAGCTTTGAATAATTAGTCGAATTATTCTGCAGTAGTCACTGGAAGTAATCTATGATTAATTTATGACTTGTTCACATTGTTTTTATTAGGGCTTGATGTTTCCACAAATTTCCATTTTCCATGTATTGAAATGCACTGACTAACATTTCGGTTATTATGCGCTTTTGATTCTTATGATTCTCTAAAATAAAACGAAATCTGTTCTGTTTAAAAACCGTCCTTAAAAAGTTGTAGAGTACAAGGGAACGATTTCTTTCAATTCCTTACAGACTCGAAATGAGTCTTGTAAATTTCTTTCTCTATGGCGTATTTTCACAATTCTATCATTCTAGATTGTCACCAGTATAGGGTTGTGGTGATTGTTGAGTTTTCCATTGAGATTATGATTCGATCAATGTTAGACCACCAGCTGAAAACCTGGAAGCACTGAGCGGCCGGAGATGGGCACTTCTGAAGAGTCCTATACTATGATCTCAATCAGAAACTCATCAATCTCCACCAACCCATATTAATAAATACACTATGCTTACTAGTGTCTAGCTTAGAGGGGTACTTCTCGGAGTTCGAGAGAGAAGTCGTGACCAGTGGAGCTAATCCGTATTGGGTGTGAGGCAGTTACCAACTGAAGACAGTGGAATATGGTAGCACAATTTCGTGGACTAGTTAAAGTTAGACATTCTAGATTGTCATCAGATACATCGAACTTCTACAAGAGAATGTCATAGTATAAAAATGGATTTGACGTTAATAAAATTAGTGTGTAAAAAATTGATAAAACCTAACATAATCCAACTAACAACATACAGTTCTGTAGTCATGTATGTTAAAAGAAAAATAAATGAATACTACAGATGTATTAGCATAATATCGACTAATTATGAACTGGCAATTTGTTTCTTTTGAATATGACTTGATAGTGAAAATAATTAACTGAATATTTGTCAGTTGATTGTTTTGAAATAAAAGAACGTAGTTGACTAGTAAATGAGCAAGACATTGAATTCATTGATTCTGCCTCATTAATTTGAAGCTCTTAACTGAATGACATTCAGATTTTATGAAATCATTCCTAAGTACAAAAGTTTATGTCTGAATAAGCATATTTAGAAGCTAGATAACATAACAGGTTAATACTTATCTAATGAATTTAGAACTTTTTAAATCAGTCTGTTGTATATTCTTCACGACAATGGTTATCGATTGGCCCCAGGCAACCAATCAATAAACGGGACATTTTTTACTCCCATGGATATATATTTTATAACTTCCTCATTAAATATACTATTGTATAAATTTCTAATATAGATTGTATTAGGCTTATTTAGTGAATAAATAAATCTAATTTAATTGTATAGGAAGTTTCTTACTTATTTTGCCTAATACCATACAATGATCTACAGGTTTTCGTTTACTATAGTAACGGAATTATCTTAGTATTGGTTTTTTTACCGCTTCTAAGAATGATGTAGTCATTGACACTTTTCCTCTTTTTGTGTTTGTTATAGCTCATCTAGAAAACCTAATGACATATAACTGTCATGTTGTAGTCTTGTCTACAGATGAATGGATTGAGTTTATTTTATATTTTCAAGAAATACTATTCTCTTGAGTAAAACATTTTGAATTTCCAAGTAATTTAATTGTCTGTTAAAGTTGTCTGTTAGGCTAGATGAATTACATACTGATATGAACTAAAATCATCCAGAATTTATTTAAATACATTTTTTTTCACCCTAAATGGTTATGAGCTTCCAGCTGCAGTAATATTCATTAGTATACACAACAGATAAGGATCACGAAGGTTTCAATTAATATGCCTTTGGTGTTTAATTACTTAAAGAATCTTAATAAAGCTGTATATCATTAAATCTTCGATGATCAATAAGTTTTGTAGTACCGTCAAGTATCATTTACTTAATGAATGTTATTTGAAAAGCCATCTACGTTCTTATAAAATCAACTTGTGTTTTTTAATAAATAGCTATTACAAACAGAATAAATAATTGATTTATCCATCTAATATTTGTTGATAATTCTTAATGTTTGAAGTATATGATCATCATAACTGTAGAAATTCGTTCAAGTTTAGAAGGTCTCTGGATCCAATAATTCATCAATGATTATTATTCATGGAGCAGCATCATTTAGATAAGCACTAAATGGTAGAAAATAAAAAGTTTATCATGTTGACTTACAGCACTTTACTGGGATCAAAATAAATAAACTTATGAGGTAAATATTTCTATCAATATTCAACTAAATTTGTAAAGCTTTTTTAATTATTTATAGGAATATGCACACGATGCCTTTTGGAAACGCTATGTGGTAGCACACGTTGCACATCAATAATTTATTAAAACCCTTGGATTTACATTGGATTTAACAAACTGCAAAACACTCTCAACTTTATATCTTTTTACGTCATTATATCTGTTCATGGATAGAAAAATAAACGATCATCTTTTACAGAGTATTGCTAATGATGCTACACACGCGATACCTGGCTGCATAACAGACGGAAATTTAACTGAGAAGTAGTTTAACTTTGCACTATTTTACAACTGATTACGAAATGGAATAAATACTTAGATGGTTCATACGTGATCAGATGTATCTTTGAAAAACTTCTCGCATGTGGTGGAACTATCAATTCAGTGATTCTGATATTATAAGTAAAAATGATAAACCAATTACTTAATTTATATACCGTCATTCAGCAAAGCAACTGAGACAAACACTGAACGTCTTG
The DNA here is from genome assembly GCF_000699445.3 of Schistosoma haematobium. NCBI lineage: Eukaryota > Metazoa > Platyhelminthes > Trematoda > Strigeidida > Schistosomatidae > Schistosoma > Schistosoma haematobium. Next base: position 19,688,686 of record NC_067199.1, on the reverse strand, counting down.
ACGCATCTCTTGAGTTAGCGTTCTATGCTACGGAGAATAGCACTAGTAGTAGATGTAAAGAAAGCTATCGGTTGTCGGGCATAATCTAACATTAGTTCATAGAGTTATCATGAACATATTTGAGCCGATTGATGAGATGTAGGCTTTTTGATCACTGCTAGAGACATCAAATGTTACATAACGTTAGAGACCCTAAAACAAAGAAAATGAGTATAAAACAGCTACAGTGACACAAATACTCCCATAAATCTCTGCTGAAATTTATGTCCCTTTAATTCCATCCGTTTCGTTTGAAATGAGTCACATACATTTAACTTTTCAATGCAATCCATTACAATGTTGAGTATCATTCTCTTTTCATTTAGTTAATATTTTATCTGCGTTTTTATAGAATGTGACAAAGTGAGTTGCTAAACTCCCTAGCTCAAACATAAATGGTTGATTTTACAATCTTTATCACTATTCATTGCTCATAAGCAAAACTATCATAGTTAACTGATATAAATCAGGTAAATAAAAATTGCTTTCAAGAAATAAAATCAATATCCATTAGAGCTTTTTTATCAGACAGATTATTTTGTATATTATAAAACGAAAGTAGAATATCCACGCAAAAGTAATTTCCATTCATATTCATGAATTAAAATGTTAGTTATTTAAGTTTATATTTGAATGTATTACACGATTATATAATTGTGAGAACGTAAAGTAAACTCTACTGTAGAAAGTATTTGACTTAGTGTATCATCTACTTAATTTTGATATTGGCTAACAGTTGTGAATTGCATTTTATCATATTTCATCGAATTTACTTGAAGTTATAATCGACATTCGTCAAAAGCTATGAAGATTCAAATTAACAGTTTTATTCTATGTAATTCTTTTATCATTGTTTGTTGTCAAGGTAAAGTTTGTGAATAAATTAACCATTTTTCGACTTACATTTTTGATATCCTTATTCGTATATCTTTCATCCTGGTGTTTTATACGAAATTTCTTATTTTACATATCACACGATTAGATAATAATCGGTTTGTAATATGTATATTATGTTCTATACTTTGATGCACTTTGAACGTTCGATTCTATGGTAAGTCTATCATTGCATATTCATCATAATTACGATGACAATCAGATAGCTTCATCTTGAAGATGAGTTATTTGATCGTCTAACAATAAACAATTGTATTTGCTTATATAATTGTTTCTCTATTTTCGCATGACTAAATTCAAGTTATTAACAAATATAAAATCGTGAATTCACTGGACAAGGATAATATAAGGATCTAAAATGTGATTTGTCTATAATTTAAGTGATGTAAGATGTGACAATTATTCAATTTAGATTTCCAGAGCTTTACATTCTCCAAACTGGATACTACGTATCAAGGTAGTCTTTAGCTTTCTACCTAATGCTCAATTTATTTGAAGCCATCAAGTTCAACATTGGCATTGATACCTAGAAGAATTTATTTACACTAGATTTCTTTTCTGTTCAGTCATCATTATTCGTTAAAAAGCTTAGCCAAAGAAAAATTGATTTTTTCTTTACATACTCTTCCATATAGTCAAAATTTAAATTTGATTACCCCAAAGAACCAAATTTTATACTGATTCAACGTATGCACTAAGTAGAATGTTAAACAGAAAACGTTTCAAAGTAAAAATATCAAAAAATTTGAACGTAATATAAACCAGTTATTTAAGATTTTTCTTTAGTGTTATGGAAATGAGTACGAGACAAGAAGGTTGTTACGTACATTGATTATGTCATATATATATATATATATATATATATATTCAATAACCATTAGATACATTCACCTTTTAGCAACTGAAACTACTTAGGAAAGAAAAAAATAGTTAAAAAGTGATTGAACGAAAAGCAAGACATCAGAAAAGGCAGAACAAAATGGTAAAATACCGATAACGGTGTGCTATAGTTATCAGTATTAGACGATAATCATAATTAGATATAGCATTTGTTACCGTGGTAACCTATGAGTGGGTTGTCATCTAGAAGAAATATTGTTTGTTGTTTATATACATTACCTATATACGTATCCACATAAAAATTTCATTAATCCCTACAAAAATTTCATTTAGTCTTTTCAGTTTATTTTTTGTATACTATAGACTGTTTATTGTAGGGTTAAAATAAGTTCAAACTTTTTAAATTGACATATAAGTGACTGTTAAATAATTTTCAATAGATTGTTAGTGTTTGCACAAAGGCTAGGTACTTGTTTATTTAGACAATGTTTCGGTTATAATATTGTACATTAAACTAAAATGATATTAAGAGACACAGAGAAGCAATTACATAATTCTCATTCTCGTTGAGTGAACAGAATATAACCCGTATGATTCTTCATGTGTGTTAGTACATATTCCAATTAAATTATCCATCTTTGTCCAAATAAACGTTGTGTTTGCGAATAAGCGGAACACTTTCAACCATCAAGTAAAGATTGAATGGTCTATAGCATCAACTGTCCATACGTTATTTCTAATCTAATGTAGTCAATCAGTTAGAACTTACCGTAAACTTGACCGAATTCATAGACCATAGTTTTCCACGTCAACGTTGAGAGTTCTCTCAAATGCTTATTTCTTCTAAGTTAATGATTAGTGTTCGTTTATATACTTGGGATTGTGAAGTTTTTTTCTAGCTAGATTTCATTTGACAGACCTTGGCAGATTCTCAAAAACGTTTCGAGAAGATATGAAAATAGTGAATCTGCTTTGTCTAGTCAACGTTCTTGAAATTTTTTTATTGATTCTAGCGAAAAATGGATTTCGTGATTTCCTGATTGGATACTTAAAATTTTATGAAAATAATTTTAACGTGTTTCTAGAAGCTGATAGAATTGCATCGTCACATGTAGACCCATTAATACTTTTGTTTTGTTTACATTAACTAACCTTCTAGATTAAGCTTTTTACACTTCTTGGCTTTTGTTTCCTCTTTAATTCTCGAGAGTTGAAGAAATATAGGAACTGGAATGAGGTTAGGAAGTTAATGTCTAACTGTTCAAGTACAAACTTTGTCAGTTATCTCACGAAACGTTCCTTTAGTTAATGTTAGTAAATACATAGTCGTATTTATAGGGATTTTAAAAACTAAGTAACTCATTAGAAAACAAAATCAGATTGCATAATAAACTGTTAGGGAAATTTCATTAATCACAAAGAATAACGATTATTTTATAAACAATAATTTATGATAATACAAGTGAGTAACACCCAGTTTCATTTTGAGGTTACGTTGCTTTTTATACAAAATGGTACTCATTAGTGTAACTAGTGGTTGCTATTCGGTGTAAAGATGAATTGCTTTCAATTTATTCCCATGAATCACGATAAACGAACTTTAAATAAGCATTGTTTTTCATCTTTTGTAAATATCGGAGGAAACAGAATAATTTAGCTCACAAGTTAACAATAAATTAGATCTATTTTTAACACAACAGCTTTATATTTACAATCCTAATAAATCTAATGAAGGTTAAAATTTTGTAGAGAATAAAAGACACATTGCAACATGATCGATAGCATTCGATCTGCACTAATAAGGACTTGACAAGCATGACATTGATCACCACCCAGTGATCAATCAATTGTAATAAAAGACACTATTTGTAAGGTCAAACTAAATATACTATGTTTATGATTCATGATCTTGGTTCTTCTTATCACGGTCAAAATATTAAAGCCTTTATTTGTAAATGATATATGTGACTTACATAATCTCAACTTAATTCATTCAACAGGTTCTTATGGGAAGGATTTATCAGGTTCATGAAAGTGTTGAAATGTTTATTGTTAACCATTTAAGCATAAGTAACTGTCGTGTTAGTGATTATCTCTTGATTTGAAGGTCAAAATATTGTTATTCATGAACAACAGAATACTTGAACATGCACATTAGTTATAAATTTATTTTCACTATCAGTGGTGAAATTATTATTATAACGTATAATAAAACAGATATGATTCCTATAGTCATTGAATAAGTTATATCCAGTGGACAACTTAGACATAAGTTGATACTTTTCAAGTGTGAAGGCATCCCAAATCAAATTTTCAGTTCTCTATAAGTATGATGTAACCAGAAAAGTTTTGTTTGTCTCATCATGGTTTACTTTGAAAACTAAAGTATCATAGATGCAACGTTTGACTAGTTTGACGCTACTTGTTGCTCTTTTAACCATAATACTGAGTGGTGTACAGTTAAGTATGTGAAACAGTCTGAGTTCTCTAGATGTCAATGACAAGTCTACACTATAGGTGTCAATAGTCCCAAAATTAAATATAAAGCTCTTCGAATAACCGTTACGGTGCACAAAAAGAATCGTTTAGTTCCACGTATTGTCTAACAACATATCGGTACTTCTCATAATACTAATAAACAGTAGTTGAATTTACAAAATTTAGTTTTTAATTTTTACAAAAAAAAAAGACTGTGAGCTACACTGGTTATCGAACAATGATCAATTATATAATTAGAAAATTGTTGACATTTCTCTTCCAAATAGTAAACCCTTTCCGAAATTATCATTCCCATCAGGTATTTGTCAAGTTTTTTTCAGTTATACTTCAAAACTTTTAGAAATGGCTTAGAAATTGTTTTTCGATTCAAGAAAGTCATTTCTCGGGGCTCTAAAAGCTAAAACCTTGTGAAAGATTGATTTGACAAAACATCGAAATACATCCAAGTGCTAAATGTAATATTTATGGAAATACTAACAAGTTAATCTACTGATGATACAACTCTGGAACGTTGAATTAACTTGTAATATTAGGACAATTGATTTACTAATTATCTACTTGGTAATATCTATTTCAATTATTGAGCTACATATAAATAGAGAAGCTAGAAATTCAGATATATAGAATGCTTTTATTAACGTATTTTGTAATGATAATTTTGTTTGATAATGGTTAATTTATTCATGTTAAGGGATGTACGTTCTGTTTATTATTATTATTATTATTATTATTATTAGTAGTAGTAGTAGTAGTAGTAGTAGTATTATACGTTATATAAACATATTCTTTTGTTCACGAAATACTATTGTATGAGATTGTTTTTCTATTCTTTTTCAAGCTCAATTTCAAATAAATGTATTTTCCATTTAATTAGGCAAAAACCTGTCCAAAATTATAGGACCATAGAAAGTTATTCAGAAGTTGGTTAATCTAATTCACTATGGAGACTTTGATATAACATAATTGTATTCAAAGATTCATACAATTTGAGGTAAAATAAAAGTAGCATAAATTATCTATTCATGTGATCCAAAAACATGAAGTTAATTTGATTTTGCCATTTCAAATCAATCATACTCAGTTTCCTAGTTAATATAATTAACTTGACCAATAAGAATATCTGATATGAAATGATTTTCTTGAGTTAATAACTATACTAAAATCTCTTCAATGTATAGAGCAGTGAGTGATTACGATAAAAATATGTAACAGAATCATTGAATAAATAACTTTCGCTGGGGTAATATATAAATGTACATTTTTTGGTCAAACTCTTCAATCGAATTTTTACCTGATATTTCATACACCGGATTCTTAAGGTTCGATAATGTGAGAACAGTAGTTGTAGTAGTCAAACGTGATATTTTTCATTTCACGGGTTCTTCTGAATAGCTTACAACTTAAATCTCATAGCAATAACTATTAAACGAGCAAGTGTTTATGTGTTTTAGCACTTTCATGGGAAATTTTTAATAAAAGTTGAAACTGACTCACAGATAATTTGGTAAAATTGAGAAGCAGTGATTCACAAGGTTACTTATTTGTTGATTAAGTATATAAAGTGGGAGAACTGATTAGGGAAGGTCTGTAAGTTTTTAAACATGGAAAATTATTGTCTTAAGTTGGATAAAATGACCTTGATAAATGGGTAATCAACAAGGTGAAACGGGTAAAGTTTCTATATGAAAAAGTGAAATCACCTGAGTAATACAAGAATAACCATAGTGGTTTTTTGGCTGAATAAATATGATTAAACTTGTTTAGTGGTTGCTGATTCAACAAAGCTCAGTAAATTTGAACTCATTAATTGTTTTTTTTTAAATTCTGTAATATCAACACCTTCACTATAATGCAAGTAATGAGTATTTGAATTGTTTGCAACATGTAGTTTTTAATGTAATATGCTCGGAAATGTATACAATAACCTTTGTTTCCTGTAACTCCAATGTATATACTCCAGCACGTGGCAAGTAAACTGGTAGAAGCCCTTGCGAAAAAAAACGAGGGATAAAGTTACTCATTTTCGAATGTTTCAGTGAGCAGCTTTCCGATATAAAGCTACTAGATTGGTAGCTGAATACTTGCAATTGAATTTCGTCCTTGGTCCAAAATTAACTTTGTCATTGATAAAATATTGCATATAACTTTTAGGTCATTTATTATAGCAGGAGCTAAATGACATAAAAATCCAGAGTAAACAACATTCATTGTTTCTTATCAGGAAAAAGGTGATACTTGCTTATTACGAATTAGATTGTGTTTTAACGAAGGTTTACTTATTAAATCATTTAATCTTATCAGTAAGAGGATGCACAATAGAATATTTGAAATTCCAAAATAATAGTTACTATGCTAAAATATCCCTAAACATAGATTGTATCAGATGATCAAGAACTGAATATAAATCTCAATATAGTTAGCAAATATTTTCTTATCAATAATTTCGGTAATCATTTCTCAGTCATCTGAATTTATCAATGTGTTTGTTTTAATTGACTAAAGTGATTGAGAAGAAAAAATCCTCACCATCTAGCTCGCTAATATTGATTATCGGCATGATATTCATGAATTTAACACACTTGTATTGTGATATGAAATTTCTAAAAAAATAAAAACACTTTTTAGTGTAGTTAAACATTGCGCGCTGACATCATATGGAAAAACACTGAAAAGTAGTGGATACTAAGCAGATGTTTTCAGAGAGCTCACATTTCATTGGCAGTATTTACTCAGAATGGTTGCTATGAATTCTACCAAGGACCTTTAAAACTAGCATCAACGACTAGACACTCAGATCACTACGTTGATTCATATATTTAGCTTTAATCAGATTGTGATATAAACAGTTAGTTATTTAGTAATGTTGGTGGTTTCATCCCTGACTGATTACATCTACTCAAAATATCTCAGATCCTACTTTAAACTAGTCACTATTGTGCACGTCATTATTTTTGTTATTATTGTCATGATTATTATCAAGATATGGGGTTTTCTCAGAATATTTGACTATAATATTTTACGGGGATAAAATTGACTTCAAATTGAACAAATTCTAAAAATAATTTATGTAGAAAAACAAAATTACCTTTCTTCAAACCGATTAATTAATAAAGTTATCATTTGATATACAATGAATACACCTAATTGAATAAAATGTTTCTTTTTTTGTTTTATACTATGTATACAAATAGGTATATAATTTAAATAGTTTCTTCACACTTTTTAGATAAGTCATAAAACTCACTCTTTCTTCGTCGCAATGATTTTTTGAAAAAAATTTCCCGCCAATAATTTTAATGATCTTAATGAGAAAAAAAAAATTCACTACTTTCTCACCTATTCAATAACAAATTGAATCTTCTTTAAAAAGTATAAAATTAGATATATATTTCCTTTGTAAATTGATGTTAGTCAATAAGTGTACACTGTTTCAATGAAATGTTTGACTTTCAATCTAAAACGCAAATTTAAAAAAAAATGATAATCACAATAGTAGTTAAGTGTAATTTTAGTTTGTTAGCTTAACATTACTTAGACATAATGACATAGTTTCAATTGATTAGGGAAACTGAATACAACTATAAGACAGTGATGTTTGTTTGTTTTTTTATCTAGAAATTTACATAAACTGGGAAAAATCATTTTTTATATCTTTTACTAGTTTTCGCTAAATTTAATCGAATTCAGTTTGTTTGTTTGTTTTTAAAAAGGAACAATATAGGACGTAAAAGAATTCAATCTGAAAAATCCCAATACTGAAAAATTGCTTCCTTTCAGATAAAGAATTAAGTTGTTATGATGGATTGAAGTAAAGAATTATTATTTGTTTTGAAGCCCTAATATATGATTACTCCTTTGTTTATTGTTATACAACTTATATGTAAGCTGTTTTAAATGAACATTTAATAATATAAGTATGAATTTCGTACTCCATTCAATTAGTTGGTTACTAGCTTTGTCTTATAAAATGATTTATATTTAAAGTTAAGAATTCATTCTATTGTGTTACTTTAATCATATCTAGTAATCATACCAATTAGTCAGACAGTTATAATGCATATTTTGGTCTACTGTGTGCAATAATTATGTTCCTGGTTTTAAAGACATCATTCTAGCTTGGACGAAGGTCTATACCCAAATGCCAAATAATGACCGTAAAAAAACACTTTTCAATGCGTCTCATTAATATATACAATAAAAAAAATAATTCAAACACTTATTAGTTGATATTCTTGTGCTAAATATTCCATTTTGATAATACATTACTGTATGTTAATGGACTCGATTGTAGAGTTTCCGGATTATAGATTAAAAGTACAGTGCTGAATGAGAACAATTTTTGATGTCAGTAAAATCAAACATGATATATATATGAATACATTCCTAATTTCACAGATTGAAATCATGAGTCAATTGAAGCTAGACCACCATAAAAAACCTGGAAGCATTGGACGGCCGTTATGTCAGGAGTTTTCAATAATGAATTGGATTGAATCCAGTGATCTATTTCTTCCAGTCAAATACAAGGCAATACAATTTTGATAATTTATATTTTCTCTTAAGTGTTATGTAGCTATATATGATTTCAACTGAATATACACTTTGTCGGTATCAAGATTCATACTGTTCTATTTAAACTTAGTCATTGATTAACATGGTACTTTGCCTCTTTTATAATGGAGGAAAACCTTGTGTCGATATTAGTCACTGTAGGAAGTGTACAGACGTGGCATGATCATGTGATGTATGGTGACAAAAATGAACTGAATTGATTTCGGAAAATAGAACCGTTATTCAGAAAGAAATTTCATTTTTGGTAAACTTTACTTACAAATAAACACAGTGATAAAAAAAGTTATATACCATCTCTATGATTTTCATAACTTTGCTAACCATTGTATCATTATGAAAAAATCCTTTGATTATTAATTCTTTTAAAATTAATTAACATTACCAATTTCGTATCAGTATGAGTGACCTTTGAAATGAGAAACTATCGGTCTGTTACAAATCTTTGGTCCACGTTAACTTTAATAATAAGTATTTTATAAAATACTTAAATAACTCGTTTTTACCTATTTCCAGTAAACAAATAGTTATTGGTTATGCTTAAAAATCCTAGTCAATAAGTATTATTATTAAAACCTGGGCACTAAGATAACTTGAATAAAGATAAGTTATATCTAGGTACTTGTAGTGTAGTGAACGATAACACAAGCGGAGACAAATAAATTTAGTTTAATACAACATTACAGAGACCGACAGGCCCTGGGTTCGAATCTCACGGAGCGGGATGGTGGATGGGCAGTGCTGACGAATCCCATACTTGGATGAAGCGGCTGTCCAGTGCTTCCAGGTTTTCCATGGTGGTCTAGCTTCAATTGACTCATGGATTCAACTATTAAATTACTATAATATCCACAAAACCCCTCTCTCATTACAGAAGGTCTTGGTGAAATCTGAGAACCATACAGTAAATACTTCATTTGCAAAATATTCATCAGACTTTGCTGATTCTTCGATTCCACATCAATCACTCTCTGTTCTCGCTCTTTTCTCTTTGATCTTCATAACATTCTCCCGCCAGGAATCTCACTTTCAATTGGTGATACACGCCCTACATATATCTGTCGACATCAGTAGCACGTACCACAGTAGTACAAAACCAGAGCGTAGACTTTGTTGCTGATTTCCATCCAACTTAAAGAAACAGTTGCAACCTAATCCACAGTACTTAACCCTCACTAATAACTAATCAATATAAAATCAGTCATTACAAAATGATCAATTGTATTAATATACGTCTTTTGTCATGAAAGGTGTAAATTCTCCTAGTAATTGTCCTAATTTACCTGTTTGTTTATCAAATAGGAAAATTTGACCGATTCTCTATGTGTTTCATGCAACCTGTCAAAAACATATGGTAACATTTTTTCCACAGTATCGAAATATTTATAGGAAATGAACATACTATATAATAATCATGATAGAATTAGGAAATATTTAAGTTACCAATATTTTCAAAAACATTTGTTTGGAAGTTTAAACAACGTCATTAGAATTATATGATGTTAAAATTGAAGATTCTCACCTGTAGACACGTTAACAACTGTATTTTAGTTAAGGTTACAAAGAAATAAGACAGAATGAAGTTAAGGTCACGAAGAATAGCTGTATAAATTATAAGTTTAAAATATCAGAGATGCATGAATTTTTATACTGAACGAAAAAATAGACCAATGTAACAATAATAATAATATCCCAAATAGTTCATTGGGCACAGCTAAGCGAAGATCAGAAAGGTAAAACAACAACAAAAAACGATGTTTTAATGCTAAATTGTATCGATGAGATATATTTGATTTTAACTTGTTTTTCACATGGTCCATTAATTGATTAAAGATAGCAAATAGTCGCTGATTGTTGAATTAAATAGGGCGTTCTGTATTGGGTTTTAAATGACTGGTACTTTATCAGGCCCACATAGGTTATCCTATCCTTTGAACACACTAATCTATTCATTCTTTCTGTCACTTATTCGCTTATTAGTTCTGACTGTTTTTTATATGATCGTATGTGTGTGCATTTCTTATCTGACCAGCCACATGTCTGTAACATATTTTTGGTCTGACTACAGATATCGAGTCACCCTTGGCTAAATCGAGTTGGCTTAATCGCCTTCTCCAATACATGTCCTTTCGTTTCGCCTCGCTCTCTCGCTTCACTTTCTTCGCTGCGTTTCCCTGATTGTCTGTCCAGTTCAACGACTGTGTGAGATATCTACGTATTCGAAATTCATTCACATATTTGACTTTTTTAATTCCATTATTCAATTACGCGATTTAAGTCTATGATTATATATGACGGTAATCTGATAGCAATAATCGTCCTAATTAGCATCAAAATAAACGTCCATATAAAAGGTCATCAATAAATGCTGAAAACAAAAATCAAATTGAATTCATTTACCTTACATTCCTTTAAAATTTAATCAGTGAAGATTTAAATATTTTGTAAAATTGTCTTACAAAGGTGAGCTTGAGCAACTTGGTAATCGACTTTAGTAAGATCTTGATTATATTCAATCAATCGGAAGATACCAAATATATCTGAATGATTTACAATTAGATGACTAGGATTAAGAGTTTAGGATTTGGGAGTAAGATGTAAATTTTAGTATTTGTAGATTAGGTTGAAGTTAGAATTAGAGTTCAGGATATACGTTTATGGATCACTTGCTCCTAATACCCATCGTAGAGGAGTATAGGCCACCTACTAGCATTCTCCACTGAACATTGTTTTGGTTAATGCTTTCCACTTGTTTTCAGTTGATATTTATCCCTTTCATGACACAGTGTTCTTTGACCTTCCTCTTTTCCATTTCCCTTCAAGATTTCAAGTTTTCACTTGCCTCGTGATTCATGTATGTCCTATCCATCTCCAGAGTACTTCCCTAACTTCCTTTTCAGCTCGAAGTTGGTTTGTTCTCTGCCAAAATAGTCCGTTGTTGGTGGTATCCGGTCAACGGACATTGAATATCATGAGTAGACAATTATTTATAAATAACTGTACGTTTTTGGTGATGGTTGTGGTAGTTCTGCAAGTTTCAGCTTCGTACAGTCGAACTCACCGTCTTGACGTTCGTATTGAAGATTCTGACTTTGGTTTTACCTGTCCGGAAGCTAGAATGGGCTATGTAGGCTTGACATAGTAGCCGACACTACAGCTGTAACAAACCTTTACAATGCTGTTTCCCCAGTTGTCCATTGCTTCTTTAGCTTCAGTTTCATCTAGGCAACCACCAGGTGGTGACTTGAAGTTATATCAGCTCCTCTCTGTGTTCTTACATCTTCCATTGTCCTTCTGAATTTTCAGTGATCTAAATATAATCTTTCTGGTTCTCTGTAGTGTGGTCCGGTAAGACCCATGTAATTTTGTTTATGCGTTTGTGTGGCAATATATTGCCGCCTATAACCAATTTGTTGAATGCACATAAATCTGCAAGCTTGTCACCATCCTCATTCCTGTCTTCCAGTCAGTTTATGTCGTCCCACGATATCTTCATACTCGATGTTGTCCATTCCGACCGTGACGTTTAGGACCTTCGATCTCGAGCGCGAACTCTTAACCTTTAAACCACTGAACCGGGATCCAGTTCTGTTCATGTCTAACTTCAACCGATCTACGACAATGAGCTATCATCTTCATCCGTCTCGTCAAAAAAGAACTAAAATTTTAGAGATACTTTAAAAATTGAATATATCTACAAATGTTTCTTTTCCAAAATCTTTCCTTAGTTTATGGTCATATTATTTGTTTCTAAATAACATGTTTAGTGCATATAGAGAATTTATCAGTTATTTCATTTTATTAGATAAATTAACATTAAAAAACAATAAAGAAACATACAGAAACAAAACAAGTGAAAAAAATTATTTGAATTTAAACGAATGTACACATTTTCGCCATGTTCCATTAAATTAACATTGCACAACTTACTTACTTACTTACGCCAGTTACTCCTAGTGAAGGAACATAGGCCGCTCACCAGCATTCTCCATCCAACCCTGCCCTAGGTAATCCTTTACAGCTCCTTCCAGTTGTTATTTATTCTTTCCATATCTGCTTCTATTTTCCAACGTAATGTGTTCTTTGGCCTTCCTCTTTTCCGATTCCCTTCAGGATTCCAAGTCAGGGCATGCCTCGTGATGTAGTTTGATGATTTGCGTAATGTATGTCCTATCCATTTCCATCGTCTTTTCCTATTTTCCTCTTCAGATGGAAGCTGGTTTGTTCTCTCACACAGAAGTCTGTTGCTGATGGTATCCGGCCAATGGATGTTGATTATCTTGCGTAGACAGCTATTTATAAATACTTGCACCTTCTTGATGATGGTTGTTGTAGTTCTCCAAGTTTCAGCTCCGTACAGTAGAACTGCCTTGACGTTCGCATTGAAGATTCTCGCTTTGATATTGGTTGAAAGTTGTTTTGAGCCCCATATGTTCTTCAATTGTAGGAATGCTTTCCTTGCTTTGCCAATCCTTGCTTTTACGTCTGCATCTCAACCTCCTTGTTCATCGATGATGCTTCCCAGGTATGTGAAGGATTCTACATCTTCCAGAGTCCCGCTATCAAGAGTGATTGGATTGCTGTTCCCCGCTTTGAATTTGAGGACCTTGGTTTTCCCTTTGTGTCTGTTGAGGCCTACTGATGCAGAGACTGCCGCTACACTGACTGTATTCATCTGCATTTGTTGGTGTTTATGCGATAGGAGGGCTAGGTCATCTGCGAAGTCCGAATCGTTTAATTGATTCTGAGCCGTCCATTGTATTCCGTGTTTTCTCTCAGATGTCGAGGTCTTCATAATCCAGTCGACCACGAGAAGAAAGAGGAAGAAAGAGAGTAGACAGCCTTGTCTGAATCCGGTCCTTACTTGGAATGCGTTTGTCAGCTGTCCTCCATGCATTACTTTGCACTATAGTTCGTCGTATGAGTCCCGGATAATGTTGACAATCATCTTAGGAACTCCGTAGTGTCGAAGATGTTTCTATAACGTTTATAGTGACTCACGTGCAATCGAGTTTAGTTCAGTCAAGGTCTTTTGTTGACCTATTTAATGGACAAAGTCATCCATGATATAACAACTTGTTGTATTATCATTATTATTATGCTTGTATGAAATACATATGCTTGAACATTGTTTAGCGCCTACGCATGTATTCATTCTGCTAGCTTCATTATTAACTGCTTAATCTATTCGCTGACTCATCCATTTTCCTATACATATATATATGTGTACATTTGCACCCATTCACTACAACTACTCGCTACTGCTACTGCTACAATCGTAGTTCGCTTGCTCATTCATTTTGCCTCTCTGCTGTCTGGTCCGAATTATCTACTAAATAAACTGTAGTAGCTGCTTCTTTTTGCCTTCTGATTTCAAACATCGTTGAAGATTATACGATAACGGTTCGAGGGTGATTAATTATCGAAGCACAGCCACTATCTACAGTCAAATGCCTTTTCATAATCAATGAAGTTGATGTACAGTGACGAGTTCCACTCAATTGATTGTTCGTCGATGACCCGTAGTGTTGCAATTTGGTCTGTGCACGATCGATCCTTACGGAATCCAGCTTGTTGTTCTCGAAGTTGGGCGTCTACTGCATCTTTCATCCGGTTCAGCAACACTCTGTTAAAGACTTTTCCTGGTATTGACAGTAGTATAATGCCCCTGTAGTTTTCACATTTGCTCAGGTCTCCTTTCTTTGGGATCTTGATGAGGTGTCCTTCTTCCCAGTCCATCAGCACTTGTTCCTCCTCCCAAATCTTTTTGAATAGAAGGTGAAGCATGTTTGTAGTTACTTCGATGTTTGACTTCAGTGCTTCAGCTGGTAAATTGTTGGGTCCTGCTGCTTTCCCGCTCTTGATTTGTCTGATGGCCATTCTGATTTCTTCCTTCGTTGGCGGATTGACATGTATAGGAAGATCTGGGTGTGCTGCTTCGATGTCCGGTGGATTCGTTGGAGCCGACCTATTCGGGAGTTCCTCGAAGTATTCTACCCATCTGTTACGCTGTTGTTGAATTTCAGTGATATGCTTGCCTTCTTTATCCTTGGCCGGTCTCTCTGGTTTACTATATTTCCCTGCTAGTTTCTTCGTTGTATCATAAAGCTGTTTCATATTTCCTTCACTTGCAGCTAGTTCTTCCACTTATTTCTGCTTGTCGGCTCTAATGTTCTTCTTCACTTGCTTGTTTGCTTCTGTGTGCTCAGCTTGTGCTGGGACTTCCCCTGCTCGTGTTCGCCTGTTGTTAATTCCTGTCTTCTTGTTCTTTCTTCCTTTGATCCTGTTCAGTGTTTCTATAGAGATCCATTCCTTATGATGGTGCTTCTTTAGGCCCAGAACCTCTTGACACTTTGAAGTTAATGCTTCTTTGATACCTTTCTAGTTGTTCTCAATGGTAGTTTCTTCTTTCTTCAATAGATCCTGTAAGGCTTAGAACCTGTTGTTGAGAGTTATCTTGAATTCATTGAGCTTGTCAGTATCTCGAAGGGAGGCTGTATTGAACCTTTGTGGTGCTGTTTGTCCAGTTGTCCAGTTCTTCTTTAGCTTCAGTGTTAAATTGGCCACAACTAGGTGGTGATCTGAAGCTATATCAGCTCCTCTCATGATTCTCACATCTATTGTTCTTCGGAATTTTTTATTGATGTAGATATGATCTATCTGGTTCTCTGTGATGTGGTCCGGTGAGATCCATGTAGCTTTGTATATACGTTTGTGCGGAAATATTGTGCCTCCTATGACCAATTTGTTGAATGCACACAGATTTGCAAATCTTTCTCCATTTTCGTTTCTCTGTCCCAGTCCATGTCGTCCCATGATATCTTCATATCCAGTGTTGTCTATTCCGACTGGCATTTAGATCTCCCATCAGAATGGTGAGGTCGTTTCTTGGGCACTTCTCTATGATTGACTGCAGCCGCTCGTAGAATTGATCTTTAATGTCGTCGTTGCTATCATTGGTGGGTGCATAACATTGGATAATATTCATTAAGATCTCCTCCTTCTTTGTTTTGAATGATGCTTTGATGATTCTGGATGTGTGAGATTCCCATCCTACAAGTGCATTTCGTGCTACTTTGGACAGCATTAGAGCAACTCCCTGAGTGTGTGGAGCATTTTCCTCTTCGTGACTGGAGTATAGCATTTCTCCCGTATTCAGCCTTTGTTGTTCAGCTTGGGTTCAATGTGTTTCGCTGATTCTCAGTACTGCCAAATTGTATCTCCTCATTTCCGTTGCTATTTGACTGGTCTTCCCGGTCTCCCACATTGTTCGGACGTTCCATGTACCTATAAAAATTTTTGCTCTGGTTGTTAGAAGGGGCATCGGCCTCGTGGCTTCCGAAGGAACTTGGCTTTCACCATGAAGCGTCATAATTCTTCTAAATGAAGACCTTCTAACTTTCAGAGCAGAGTTAAAATGGTTTGAATTATTTTTTCTGGTAGGCGTATTTTTAGCGAGTTAGTCTTCTACGGGATGGGGACGATAACCCCATGCCCAACCCTCCTCCTTTACCCGGGCTTGGGACCGGCAGTAACTCTGGGAGAGCTACAGGCACACAAGCAAGTGGCTATTAGGACTCACTAACTGAGTGGATAACGCGATGGCGTTCAAAGCGAATGGTACTGGGTTCGAGTCCCTGAGTGAACATCAACTCTGAGATGCAGGTACATCCAGCTGACGAGTCCCAAATAGGACGAAACGCGCATCCTGGATTCCAATGCTAGCCACTATCCATCTTTGCGTATAAAAGCTTGTGAATTAAGGCAATATCGAGGCATACGTACAGTATGCACATATGCCAATAACATACTGATCAATTACAGTCTTAAACCTCAATGGGAAGATACAAGCAAAACATTACAAAGTGAATTAACATTAAATGTTTACATTTTAATTTGTATAGAAAATCACTATCTATTAATTTTCATTGTAATTTGTTTTTCATTTAGTTAAATTATACAAACATGATTTACTTCTTAGTGTTACGATTTGTAATTTCTATTTATATGTATGTTTATAGATGCTTAGAAGTAGGTTTCAGCAATTAAAGAAATGGATGATTAGTGATATTGAAATAAATTAACTGTAATATAGTAACAATGTATCATAGAGATGTAGTTCGTTTATATTTGAAAAAAGACCCTTAAACTCATCATATGATTTTATCATAAAAACCTTATTGAAAACTTAGGTTCTTTTAGTAATTTTCTAATATTTTAGACGAAATAATTGTAACAAACATTAGAAATCGTTCTGTCAATTTTATTACCATTACAAAACAAAAGTCTTGAATCTAATACATGGTATGGATTAACTAGGAATTGTATATTGTTCGTGATAGTAAGGTTCAAATCCATGAAACAATGTTTAATACTAGTAGGCAACAAATAATTAACACTAAATGAATTGATAAAATTATAAACTGAACCAATAAAGACATATCACTTGCTGTCCTCATAGGCTTATTCAAAGCTGAACCGTGTGTGAGAGGTACGCTGTTGGTCGAGATTTGGTTTGCTTATTCGAGGATTATACATACTTAAATGACTTTATGTACAAATGGATTCGATTTGCCAGTATCGCTTTTTATTCATTCTAAGTCTTTTTACTCATGTAGCTAGTTGGGGTCATATATGGGAAGTGTGTATTTCGGTATAAAAATCAGACGATAACAAAGCAAAACATAAATACGCTTTATTTCAGTATTTACTTATTAATATTTCAAAACATTCCTGATCAAAGTATATGGATAATTTGTAAATTTATTTTATAACAAACAAACTTGAGTGATCTTAGTTAAGGTACTGAAATCCAAATTTAAAATGATCCTGAGAAAATCCTTCGACAAAATTTAGAAATATTATATTACAAACGAAATTTATCTGATGACCGAAGAATGTTAACTTACATACGCCACATCTAATAAACAAACTTATTCTTAATGGGATCAACTCCCAACGTAGTAAATTCACATTTCAAATGATAGAATAGCCTGGATAGATAAACTGGTTAATTCTCAATAAATCAACTGTCGTTGATCTTTCTAGCAAACAATTAAATTATTTCCTGTTGAAACTTTATATAATGAAAGTTCCTTAGTAATTATCATAGAAAGTTTACATTTTCTGTTCTGCGGACCTGTTTCGACCCCCTGGCTCAAAATGTATATTGTGTTTTGATGTTTTATGATTTCCTTTTTTATTTTGTTGATCTCATTTAGATTTTGTGAATTAAAGATCTATAGACAGGGAAGTATTTAGATAAGGGTTGTTTATTTATGATATCTTGCAAATAATCTAAGTGAACACTAATGATTTTATTTTATCTTATAAGATTTCAGAATGCTTAATAATGTGGTTGTTATTTCAGCATGATAGCCAGTGAAATATTCATTAATGTTTGTAAAAATTAAAAAATAACAGGAATTAGACATGCTTCCTTCTAAATGAAACAGACTTAATTGTTTAACTGACAGTAGTTTTTTTTATCAATCAACGGAAACACTGTCTTTTGTAACTTTTTACTGAGACAAACCAACAAACCTGAAATGTATGTAATCTCTGAGGTTTTATTTAGATACGATCTTTATCTAGGCGTCATACGTATATACAGTATTTAAAATTATTCATAACAAGTAGCAGATATTAGTGAAATAGTTTGGATAAACTAGTCCATTGGCAATTAGACATTTTAATCACTGTCATATTCCATAATATGAACGAAGAATATTCATTTTTAATAATTTCTGTTCAGGTTCTACAATACATCCAAATTAATAATCTCAAAATCTGGCCTGTGAATTTAGGATTGTTTGTAGCACAGAATCAAATCAAATCGTTAATGTCCGGGTGATTAATACGAAGTGTTAACTTGAATGTACGTTAAATTAAATAATGAGATTATTGATCAGAATAAATATGATCAACATTGTGGTAAGAGAGATAATGATGTAATTACAAATTAGAAATCATGTAATATGCAGAATAATATGAATTAAATACGAATTAGTAAATACGGCTGGGTCCTGAATTAATTTTCTAAAAACATTGGCAGTGTTATAATTAATAATAGTGAATAATGGCAAGATGTGTGAATAAGATAAGTTTAAGCTATGAATATGAACATTAACTAAATTGCGTCACCATATCATAGAAATGATTATTAAATAATTAGGCCAGAAGTTGATCAAGGTAAAACGAACGGTTGAACATACTTCTTCTGGATGAAAAGCTCCGGCATAACGTACACATTTAAAAGTTAACTTCAGTATCAATCGGATGAGTAAACTGTTGTTATTTTGGCCAATATTTAAGCAATAAACAAAGACTGTTATTTGAAGTTCTATAAATTTAGTGAAATCGAGTTATTTTAACTAATTCTAATTAGTTTCTCAGAGCTTCTTTAACTATAGATTTTCCAGTCAATGTTGTGATTACTTACCAACAAAATAATAATGAAACGTGTATATATATACAAGGCGTCAAATCTTTAATAACAACATCACCGAGCTTACGTTAAATGCGACGAACAAAGACTTTAAATCATTGAATGGCAACGAGTATACCTATTCTTTCCTGGAATATGCAAACTTATATACCCTCATTATTTTAGTAATTCAAAAAACCGAGTAAAAGGAAAACGAAAATCCATACATAGGACACAGGAATTTATTAGTCTGTCTTCCAAGAGAAAGCTAATGATGGTTTTCAGAGTTACATTACTTAGTTCATAATGTTCTAATAAACATTTTTGAAGTGAATCTCCCTTCTTTAAGATTATCCAATAATTCCCAATTAAATGTTATAGGCACGAAGTTCAGCGAAGGGATCTCTTTTCAACGAATTTATTATCAAGCTGTACAAGCGTATATTATATTATGAAACTTTTTTGTTAATTTACTAGTTCCGTGAGGACATGTGAACAAAGAATAATAATCTAATGTAATAGAAAGATTGTAATACTAGATTCCGCAATACGAATAGTAACAATAAAGGATAGTGTGCGTGCAGACAGAAAGCCTAGTTATACTAAGTTAGCAACGGATTGTAATGTTAACGAAGTAAGATGATTAAAATGTTTTTGTAACAAAAATTAAACGTAATAGGAGTGTAAAATCAACTGAATATCAGAGACAATTATAAAACAAGCGCTGACAAAACCCTATGTACTTTGCTCCACGAGAGCAGGTGAACTGTAAGATGCACAAAGAAACGAGCAGACGGGGAAGCTAGTCTTTCACTGATACAGAAGACAGGTTCCAACAAGAGAGTGTTATTCGCAGCTCTGCTTCATAGAAAGTTGCTTTTATCGCTACTGGTAGCCGATTTTTAATTGCATCAGTTGTCCGACCACCTCCAAATTTCAAATCCATATAAAGGTATTTCTTTAAATTAAACTACATTCAGTAATTAAATGATTATTTACCATTATCTATACGACCGAGTAATCCGTTTATCGAAAAACTAAATGTTAGTAACCAAAACACCAACTTGTAGTGTCAGTTATTATGCCAAGTCCATATACCTTATTCTAGCTTTCGGATATCCCATTTTATTCATTCTACTTGAGTCATATGTTGACCTTGTTATTTATTCGCTTATCAATCTAGACTGTTTTTATATGAGCGTATATATGTGTGCCCTTCCTATCCTATCAATCACATGTCTGTAGCCTAATTTCGTCTGACTATAAATATTGAGTAACGCTTGACTAAAATGGAGTTGGCTTCCCAGTCATCTTCCATACGTGTCAAAATTGCTTTGCTATGTTTCGTTCGCTTCATATTCGAAATATACGTATTCTCAAGTCAATTCTCGTTATTCGACTTATTTAATTCCGTTATTGGATAACGCGATTTAAGTCGACGATGATATACGAGAATCAGCAATAGCAAACATCCATACAATCATTCATACGCTCTAAAATAGGAGTCAGATTCGCGAGCCACAAAAGTGGTGAGCCCGCCGACGACGAACGCAACGCAGCAAGCTACGTCGATGAAGGAACTTCTGCACTCTATACGTTCGACGAACAAATTCAGCGAAGCCAGCGCAATATCCAATCCGATGCAATCAGCAAAGCCTGTGCATCATGGTATGGACATGCTCAAGTCGTATTATCTTATCGATACTTTGTACTCATGTCAACCATTCTCATTGATCCATTCGTCGGTTTGTTCAATTACGATTCAAATTATCATTATATGCTTATTATTACATCATTATCAATATCATGACCGAATGTGGAATTATTAATCTTGTTCGTGCTGTCACTAAATTGGCATTTTCGCAATCATATCACTCACCGAACAAATTATCATTTTATGAAAATTCCACTTAACTTTGTGAGAACTCATTGGGATATTTTTACTATTCAAAAACGTGAAATTTTCCTGCTTTAAGTGAGTTCGTCCCAATTTTTCATGTCATTTTGATCTAATATTGCATTCATTCACTTAGTCGAGGTCAGCAATTTATGTTATCACAACATACATTTTTCATTTCGAAATCGCCTCCTATTATGTCTGTGGATGCTTCTGACTAGATGACTAGTAACCATTACGTTCATTTTATCTATTCTTCCACGTGCATAACTACATGCTGCATCACTTATCACTCAAAAACGCTATTCGAGTACTGCAACTACTATTCTATTTCCATCGCACTGCATATCAGAACATAGAGTTTAGAGCTAGCCTCTCAAAGATACACTCTTGTTCGTCACATCCAAGTCAGTCTCATACGTCGCCATCACTAATCATATGTATTGGTATTTTTGTCATGCCTTGGTACGGTCTTGTAACAAACGAGATCGAGCGCGTCTCCCTCGAACCACACAAACCACTCTAGGCTTCATGACCAAAAAGGAATACGACTCTACGTACCTCATCTACTCAGTCACTATTCTGTTCCTCTGGTCATTCTACTAATACATATTCAACGATAACTCGGTGCCTTTGTCATAACGCAGACGACAACATCCACTGACTTCAAATTTTATGATTATCAATTGCAGTGCAGCAACGAATATCACCCGTCGATGCAGTTATCATTTCACGACTTAACTATTATCATCCTACGAACGGGAGTTACGCATTTAAATTCGAATTCACTCATCACTAGTCAATGCTATTTATTCTGCTGCGGCTCAACAGAACATATATTTAACGTATTTCACTAGTTCGTCAGCATCACAGACCAATTTCTGTCATATTCTACTGTACTTATTTTGACGATTTATTTCCCTGTCATACCCACAAACAATTTATTACTATTTCCACGATAATTTGAATCACTCATACAAACGTTTTATTTTATCGTTCAGACAGTCATAGAATTAGTACATGTTAATTTTTTGTACGCTCATTAATTTGCTCATATTCGCGTGCTAACGTTTCCATTTTTGTCCGCGTCTTTTCTATATTCATGTATTCTTTTGCATAAGTATGACATTTTCATATAATACACTCACCCCTCATGTGACACTGTACTTTATCGAGTGTTGTACAATTTTTTTGGCTACTTATTGTTAACGTTAGCTTCATATCACTTGTGTTATTTTCGAAAACAGACATTTTTTAAATGTGCTATTTTCTACGAGGGGGCTATGTAGTGTCAGTTATTATGCCAAGTCCATATACCTTATTCTAGCTTTCGGATATCCCATTTTATTCATTCTACTTGAGTCATATGTTGACCTTGTTATTTATTCGCTTATCAATCTAGACTGTTTTTATATGAGCGTATATATGTGTGCCCTTCCTATCCTATCAATCACATGTCTGTAGCTTAATTTCGTCTGACTATAAATATTGAGTAACGCTTGACTAAAATGGAGTTGGCTTCCCAGTCATCTTCCATACGTGTCAAAATTGCTTTGCTATGGCTCTCGCTCGCTTGCTTGCCTTTCGGCACAACTCTTCTATGCTTGTTTAATGCATCTGTACATTTGGATATATGTGTGTGGTCTCGTAATAAACGTAATCAACACTTCGTATTTGTCTTCTGATTAATATACCGTTGGGACGTTGTATAGAACGGTTATCAAGACGAGCTATATACGAATTTTAAGGATTATATCGAATACGGGCCACTACAAACTACTCTGTTCTGTTTTATTATTATTATTGTCTTGAAACATATATACACGTATTAGTCTCAGCTATAGTCAATCATATTATTTCGTATCTTATTCTTCTTATAGCTTTTGGTTACGTTTGAAAATTCAATGGTTAAAGTATATTAAATTATTATATTATTCCTTGTAATCTTAGTCTGTTTGCAGATGAAATGAGGCTATGAAATAGAATGAATTCACTTTATTCTGAAAATTTTATTGTTTTGACACTGTTAAGATTAGATTAAAATCACTAAAACGAATTAACAAGGTCATACACGTTATTTTATATACGATAATGATAAGTTAACAAACCGTTAAACTTTATTCCTAAATGCTTCACATTATTCAGCCTAGTGATTATGTATCAATCTTTGCCGAAATGTTACTATCGAATTCGAGGACTGAACTATTAATTGAAGAACTAATATCCTCGAAAACGGTCTATAATTCAATTAGATAAAAATTTCTTTTCATTAGTAACCTAGACAACCAATAAAATTTAAAACTAATTTACAGGAAATCTTAAAATGTCATATTAAAAGCTTGCTTTTCAAGACCCCTTGAGATATACTAACTTATAGTTCAATCGGTTATACATATATATAATTCTAACAATTACAATTTGCATACATCTTCACACATTTGTACGCTAGGTATTCCGGCTATTGGAACATGTCAGAAAATAGACCGATTAATATAACGATAAACTTATGTATTACATGGAAATAAGTTTAAGATAATTATATCCACAATATTTTGTATCTAATCAAAATTTATGCATTTTATACAAATAAATACTAATTATCATCCATAAAATCTCCATAAAGCTAACTTATTTGTCTAATGTTAAATCATTGTGTAAGAAAACCTATCAAGAAAATTAGAGAAAATTATCTAACAAGTTGTTACAGGCAATTATATTCGCATGATTTATTCAATATCTCATTTGCAAAAAAGAAAAAGGAAAATAAATCGAATATCATCAGCATCACTAATTTCAACTAAGAACTGTGATTATTCATTTGAGAATTTTAGTCAAGTACCACATTAAATGCTCTTACTAACTATCATACATTAGGTAAAGTTAGAAAATTAATTAAACATTACATAATTTCATTAATTTACAATAATTTGTTTTTATATTAAAACTTTATTAAGTTACATTTATAATTGTCTGAAATAACAATAGAACTATACAATCAACAATAAATAGATCAATTTGCAAGTTGTTTACCTGATATGATGGTACTCATTCTATTGATTGATGAATCGAAATTATTTGACTATGTACAGATAATTATATGATGTTATTGTAAATTTTCAGTGTTACTGTAAGTTTTATCTAAGGAATTCATCTTTTTGATTCTAGTAAAGTCCTATTTGAATAATTTAAATTTAGACTAAAAGATTTATTGGGATATCGTTTAGATTTATTTAGTCATTTTTTCATTTTTATGGGAAGATTTGTCTAAATTTGTAAAAGAGTTACTTCCGTGTATTGGACAATCAGAATTACTATGATTTTGTATTAAATAACTTGAATTGAAATCATTATCATTCTTATTTATTAATCCATGTATTGGACAGGAAGTTTGATCAAATGTCTTATCATGACAAACGTTTGTATTATTTTGATGCTTGCCAGAATGTTGATGAAATGAATATGATTCAAGAGAACAAGATATTTGTTTTGGTGATAATGAGCTATCAGATATTGAACAATCTTGATCCACTGAACATGTTAAATGATGTTTTTCATTTGTATTATTTAAAGAATAAATTAATTCAGGGGAATGATTTCCAGATCTTACACTTAATGTATAATAAACTCTAGGTTTTGATTGTTTTATTGAAGAGTTATATTCATTATGATTTGGATTTAAATCAACTGGACTTTCACAATTTTGAGATGCATTTGATGTTAAATAACCCATATCACTACTTTGTGGTGAAGGTGTTTCTTGTTTCATTGAATGATTTAATAATTTTGTTTGTAATATACTTTTATTGTTATTATTTAATAAATCACCTGGGTAACGTTTATTTCCATCATTTAATCGATTGTCTATCTGTTGAATACTATCGATTTCCTGTACATTACTCAAATCTTCATTGTGTAATTTGGAAGATATGGAAATAAAATCAGTGCATATTTTGTGATTTTGATTACTATTGAGAGGATTGACATTAATCTGTGTAAAAGGCTGAATATTATTGTTATTATTATTCGGACCACAATTTGAAGTTATCAACTTCTCATAACTTACATTATGTGGTTCAATATTCGTTTTCAATCCTTCATTAGACAATGTTATTTTATGATTTTGATGCGATAATCGTTTATTGTATATGCATCTTACTATAAATAAACCAATTATTATAAATGTAACATTAAATACTACGATAAAGATTGTAATTATAATCGGATTAAATAAAAAAGTATAATCTACTTCATTGTTTAAATTTTCGTTAAATAATTGTAACTGATTACTTTTTTCATTTGATTTTTGTACATGAACATAGAATGTAGCTGAAGCCTGACCTTTATAATTACTAGCTTGACATTTGTAATAACCTTCATCCATAGTTTTATCTAATTGTTTGAAAAATAATGTAGTCGTAAATTTTATTCCAGGACTAACAGTTTGAATAATATGTGACCAATGTGGCTGTATTAATATCCCATTGTAAAACCATTGAATATGCATTTTTGGTTCACTAATAAATGAACAAACTAACGTCAAATTTTCGCCTTGTATACCATATACATGAATTGGTGTGGTAACATGATCAGTAAGATTCATTTTCACGTTATTTTTATCATTTTTATCACCATGATGAGATGGTACAGTATGCATTAATTCCGGTTCACATTGTAATGAGGTTAAATTTAAATACATTAATGCCACATTTTGATATTGTAATGGTGAATCACATTCTCCACCCGGTTTTGAATTAACATATAAAGCTTTTTTTGGTAATCGATTTAACCATTGACGAAACCATAATATTTGGCAATCACATATCCATTTTACACCTTCTAAATTTAAATAAGAAAAATGTTCTGGTCTTAGACCATGCAATGCATCTTCCATAAGATTAGCAAATATATTATGAGCAAGATTTAAATGATGTAATCGATTTAAACCATTAAATGTATCTGGTTCTGTATAAATTTTATTTGATAATAAACTCATATCTAATCGATTTAAACTCCTACCCATACCATATAAAAATCTTGCTGGTAAATAACTCAATTCATTACCACTTAAATCTAAATAACGAACATGAATAAGTTGAGAAAATGCTAACACAGGGAATGGATTATGAAAATTTGATGTTAATTGATTAAATCTTAAATCTAACCAAATTAATGTATTAACAATCGGTAGAAATGCACGTTCAGTAATTTTATATATTCTATTATGAGCTAAAATTAATTTACGTATATTTTGTAAACGTGTAAAACTATCTTCATGTAATATTTCAATATAATTATATGATAAATCTAATTCAATTGTATTTTCATTTATAAATCCAGGTAATGTTGTTAATCCTTTATGTGAACAATGAAATAATTTAATATCGGTTTGTAAATGACATGAATTACACATAATATAATAATTATCAATGATGATTAATAATAAGAATAACAATAACAATATTGAATACATTAATAGTACATTTTTCATAATGCATATTACTGGAAAGTACATAAAAAATGCAAAAAAAAGATAGTAATCACTGAGTCATTGGAATATTTCCTTTATTCTTGATTTTTTTCATGAATTCGGGTCGTTTTTTTTAAATAATGATCATCATATTTATCAATAAATAGAAACAACGGTGAAAATCTGTTTATTTTTGATATTCCTTGAACTTTATTAGATTCTCTCATGTTTTCTTTCTTTTTTTTTGTTTTAAATTTAAAAAAATGTTTTCTTGTTTGTTTTTATTTTCTAACAAAAATATTTTATTTATAATAAGAGAATTATTTATTTATTTATATTAATATCTTTAAATTACTTTATTTGTGTTTGTCATTAAAACACGTTATCTGTCTGTAAAAATTCAATAATTTTATAAAATCAACCAATCAGAATTATTTTGAATTTTTATAAACACAAAAAAAGTCTTTTTTAAATAATAAAGGAACTGACATAACTGGAAGTGAAATTGTGGTATGTGCTACTTATATTGATATAAGTAGTATATGACGCGAGTTTAAAACGTAATGTCTGGCAGCGGAAGATGGGAGAAGATCAAGAAAGAAAGAGCGGGAACACAATGCAATTGATAAGAAAACACATGAACAATAAATTGTGAGACAATAGATTGATGTTTACAACAGGAACAGTCCAGGTTGATATGATGGATTGATATTTTGCAAATTAACGATTTGCTATATGGTTTTTCTATTTTACCGAGTAACTCTGTAATTTTGTGCTAAATACATTCGATTGTACCTACTAGTGTTCTTGTTCACTACAAAACGATCAACTATCGGTTTATTGAGTGTTTTATGGAAAATCCGTTTTTTCCTTTTTCTCTTGGATATAAATCAAAATAACTTCGTGTCTAACCTTTTGAACAAAGTTTATTTTCATAAATTTGGTTTAATTTAAACTATAGGTAGTATTGTTCAAAATAGTATACATTATGCTAGTCTCCCTTTGAATAAATCAATAAATACTAATGAATCTACTGTTGATTCGTGAAAACTTCTAGCAGACGCTTGATTAAAGTGTATAGAATGTTATGTTATTGTGAAACTTCTCAGAACCAGTAAATAGTAAAGATATTTCATAAGAAATACTTAGTTCATCTGTTATTCAAGGTATTGTAATTCCTTTATAACTTATTGAAATATAAATTAAGGATAATTCGTAATAACATATTTACAGCACTGGAAAGCTAGACTATTATGACTGTTGCTAAGAGGGATTGAGTTAGTTTTCAGGTTTTGTATTTCTAACTAACTTCACGTAAGTAATATACCGGGCCAACCATACACACTCTGGATGATAAGTGAGAGTTGTTGAAGAGCTCTTGTTATCGATTAAAATAAGACTTCGCTTTCATAGGAAGTATATATAAGTTAGCGAATTAAAATACAGCATGACATTCTGAGGAGTATGTAACCGAATTGTGCATATATAATCGAATCGACTAGTCAATAAAAACTTTCCGACAATATTAATACTCAAAAAGATGGTTACTCTCGAGAACAAGAAGCAGATAAAATAGTCAGACATATACACTACCATGAAACAAACTTTAAGAAAAGCTTAACATCAATTATCAGTCAGAAAAAAATTACAGAGCGCCTACAGAATTGTATGAAAGACACGCAGGCAGATGGCAGTGAGCACACATTCACACACACAGGATACTCAGCCACATGGAACACTGATTGCAGACCTGAGGTTGATGTTGTGTACTGCACTGAAATCTGTGCTCCGAGAGAGGCTCGAACTCTCGACCTCCGCATTATAAGTACGGCGCTCTAACCAACTAAGCTACCGGAGCACGTTTCCGCCGCCACAATCGTCCTCCATCGAAAACGCATTACACTCAAACAAACCATAACAACATTTCACAACAGAATACTACACGTCATAACACATCTACTCTCAAATAATACTATCGAACAAACTCATCTCATACTCATTGTCCCTTCGTCTCTCTACACACGGAATATTAGCCATATTCTCTACACAATCATCTCCCACTTTCAACTGATCAACAACACATCACGTATGTCCTCCTCTTCACAACTCTCCACAACCGATCGATTCACGTCACATATCACCAGTTCATCAACACCATCCAACTAGTCTCATACATATGAGAGTTTGTGGGAATCGTGCATCAACAACAAGTCAAAAGTCGGTGTCGTTCACAGATGAATAGTCCACCCGAACTCATTCCACAAGTGAACGGAAACAAAACACTCGTGGCTGACTTGATCAGACAGATGAAGAAACGACTGTCAACTGCATGCTCATCAATTGGTCGACGAGGACTACCCATCAACCACATAGTCGCTCTACACGTTCGCAGTCGGCAAGCATGCACGCATGAACCACAATCACTGACACCCACACGTCTCTCCACTCATCGCTCTACTATCAATCTACATGTAGACCAATCACAAATGCTCGACCGAATTCAGAAGCGCATTCCCACAATGATATGGCCGATTTGGTCGGATAGCTCACTAGGTGAGCTGACTTGATTGTTTCTGTGACCGCGGTTCTACCGTCACTCGACACAAGTCACAAGTGTGTACACGTCGAACAATTTCACAACACCGAGTGTACACACATTGTGTGGGTGAGATTTGACAATACACCAATACATCGAGGTGATAATGAGAGCTAATCAAATGTATTATTGAACATCAAGTCAAATCAGTGGCGGATACAGTGAGACGAGAGCACACTATGGTTCACAATACACGGATTCTATTAGTTCAGGTATCACGATGTTGAGCAAGATTGATTACTTCGACAGTGAGATACTTGTGCGACCTGAACATTGTTTGTGATGAACTGAATCAGGTTTTGCTTAATCGTCCCGTTCTGTAATAATTCTGGAGGTGAGTTGGACCCTGTGACATGTGAACAGTGGACAGAAGTGTCTGTGGTTGGTGTGTTTGAACAGTGTGGTCATCTGGTTCATGTTGAGAGTGGATGATTAGCTGTAAACGGTTGACTGGTAGAGAACACACTGGTCAACAGTGTCCACGAGAGGAGGACAGTTTGACATGTATCACATTGCTCGCACACACACACACACAGATCGTGACTGTTCGTATGACTTGTGATATCGCCCGTATGATGCCAGATGATTGAGACAGTGCTGGTGCTGCACAGTCACTATTGAAACCGAGCTCGTGCAGCCAACACCATCGTCACGACCACCTCTGATAAACCACCAACACACTAGCAATAAATAGTGTCGGCAATTTGAACAACAACGCACCGACCGATCCAACGAGCTTCGCCAATTAGATATGACCGTGCACTGAACTCGTGTTTGTCCGGTCACCACACTATGCTTGTGTGCACGACACGCAGGCAGATGGCAGTGAGCACACATTCACACACACAGGATACTCAGCCACATGGAACACTGATTGCAGACCTGAGGTTGATGTTGTGTACTGCACTGAAATCTGTGCTCCGAGAGAGGCTCGAACTCTCGACCTCCGCATTATAAGTACGGCGCTCTAACCAACTAAGCTACCGGAGCACGTTTCCGCCGCCACAATCGTCCTCCATCGAAAACGCATTACACTCAAACAAACCATAACAACATTTCACAACAGAATACTACACGTCATAACACATCTACTCTCAAATAATACTATCGAACAAACTCATCTCATACTCATTGTCCCTTCGTCTCTCTACACACGGAATATTAGCCATATTCTCTACACAATCATCTCCCACTTTCAACTGATCAACAACACATCACGTATGTCCTCCTCTTCACAACTCTCCACAACCGATCGATTCACGTCACATATCACCAGTTCATCAACACCATCCAACTAGTCTCATACATATGAGAGTTTGTGGGAATCGTGCATCAACAACAAGTCAAAAGTCGGTGTCGTTCACAGATGAATAGTCCACCCGAACTCATTCCACAAGTGAACGGAAACAAAACACTCGTGGCTGACTTGATCAGACAGATGAAGAAACGACTGTCAACTGCATGCTCATCAATTGGTCGACGAGGACTACCCATCAACCACATAGTCGCTCTACACGTTCGCAGTCGGCAAGCATGCACGCATGAACCACAATCACTGACACCCACACGTCTCTCCACTCATCGCTCTACTATCAATCTACATGTAGACCAATCACAAATGCTCGACCGAATTCAGAAGCGCATTCCCACAATGATATGGCCGATTTGGTCGGATAGCTCACTAGGTGAGCTGACTTGATTGTTTCTGTGACCGCGGTTCTACCGTCACTCGACACAAGTCACAAGTGTGTACACGTCGAACAATTTCACAACACCGAGTGTACACACATTGTGTGGGTGAGATTTGACAATACACCAATACATCGAGGTGATAATGAGAGCTAATCAAATGTATTATTGAACATCAAGTCAAATCAGTGGCGGATACAGTGAGACGAGAGCACACTATGGTTCACAATACACGGATTCTATTAGTTCAGGTATCACGATGTTGAGCAAGATTGATTACTTCGACAGTGAGATACTTGTGCGACCTGAACATTGTTTGTGATGAACTGAATCAGGTTTTGCTTAATCGTCCCGTTCTGTAATAATTCTGGAGGTGAGTTGGACCCTGTGACATGTGAACAGTGGACAGAAGTGTCTGTGGTTGGTGTGTTTGAACAGTGTGGTCATCTGGTTCATGTTGAGAGTGGATGATTAGCTGTAAACGGTTGACTGGTAGAGAACACACTGGTCAACAGTGTCCACGAGAGGAGGACAGTTTGACATGTTTCACATTGCTCGCACACACACACACACAGATCGTGACTGTTCGTATGACTTGTGATATCGCCCGTATGATGCCAGATGATTGAGACAGTGCTGGTGCTGCACAGTCACTATTGAAACCGAGCTCGTGCAGCCAACACCATCGTCACGACCACCTCTGATAAACCACCAACACACTAGCAATAAATAGTGTCGGCAATTTGAACAACAACGCACCGACCGATCCAACGAGCTTCGCCAATTAGATATGACCGTGCACTGAACTCGTGTTTGTCCGGTCACCACACTATGCTTGTGTGCACGACACGCAGGCAGATGGCAGTGAGCACACATTCACACACACAGGATACTCAGCCACATGGAACACTGATTGCAGACCTGAGGTTGATGTTGTGTACTGCACTGAAATCTGTGCTCCGAGAGAGGCTCGAACTCTCGACCTCCGCATTATAAGTACGGCGCTCTAACCAACTAAGCTACCGGAGCACGTTTCCGCCGCCACAATCGTCCTCCATCGAAAACGCATTACACTCAAACAAACCATAACAACATTTCACAACAGAATACTACACGTCATAACACATCTACTCTCAAATAATACTATCGAACAAACTCATCTCATACTCATTGTCCCTTCGTCTCTCTACACACGGAATATTAGCCATATTCTCTACACAATCATCTCCCACTTTCAACTGATCAACAACACATCACGTATGTCCTCCTCTTCACAACTCTCCACAACCGATCGATTCACGTCACATATCACCAGTTCATCAACACCATCCAACTAGTCTCATACATATGAGAGTTTGTGGGAATCGTGCATCAACAACAAGTCAAAAGTCGGTGTCGTTCACAGATGAATAGTCCACCCGAACTCATTCCACAAGTGAACGGAAACAAAACACTCGTGGCTGACTTGATCAGACAGATGAAGAAACGACTGTCAACTGCATGCTCATCAATTGGTCGACGAGGACTACCCATCAACCACATAGTCGCTCTACACGTTCGCAGTCGGCAAGCATGCACGCATGAACCACAATCACTGACACCCACACGTCTCTCCACTCATCGCTCTACTATCAATCTACATGTAGACCAATCACAAATGCTCGACCGAATTCAGAAGCGCATTCCCACAATGATATGGCCGATTTGGTCGGATAGCTCACTAGGTGAGCTGACTTGATTGTTTCTGTGACCGCGGTTCTACCGTCACTCGACACAAGTCACAAGTGTGTACACGTCGAACAATTTCACAACACCGAGTGTACACACATTGTGTGGGTGAGATTTGACAATACACCAATACATCGAGGTGATAATGAGAGCTAATCAAATGTATTATTGAACATCAAGTCAAATCAGTGGCGGATACAGTGAGACGAGAGCACACTATGGTTCACAATACACGGATTCTATTAGTTCAGGTATCACGATGTTGAGCAAGATTGATTACTTCGACAGTGAGATACTTGTGCGACCTGAACATTGTTTGTGATGAACTGAATCAGGTTTTGCTTAATCGTCCCGTTCTGTAATAATTCTGGAGGTGAGTTGGACCCTGTGACATGTGAACAGTGGACAGAAGTGTCTGTGGTTGGTGTGTTTGAACAGTGTGGTCATCTGGTTCATGTTGAGAGTGGATGATTAGCTGTAAACGGTTGACTGGTAGAGAACACACTGGTCAACAGTGTCCACGAGAGGAGGACAGTTTGACATGTTTCACATTGCTCGCACACACACACACACAGATCGTGACTGTTCGTATGACTTGTGATATCGCCCGTATGATGCCAGATGATTGAGACAGTGCTGGTGCTGCACAGTCACTATTGAAACCGAGCTCGTGCAGCCAACACCATCGTCACGACCACCTCTGATAAACCACCAACACACTAGCAATAAATAGTGTCGGCAATTTGAACAACAACGCACCGACCGATCCAACGAGCTTCGCCAATTAGATATGACCGTGCACTGAACTCGTGTTTGTCCGGTCACCACACTATGCTTGTGTGCACGACACGCAGGCAGATGGCAGTGAGCACACATTCACACACACAGGATACTCAGCCACATGGAACACTGATTGCAGACCTGAGGTTGATGTTGTGTACTGCACTGAAATCTGTGCTCCGAGAGAGGCTCGAACTCTCGACCTCCGCATTATAAGTACGGCGCTCTAACCAACTAAGCTACCGGAGCACGTTTCCGCCGCCACAATCGTCCTCCATCGAAAACGCATTACACTCAAACAAACCATAACAACATTTCACAACAGAATACTACACGTCATAACACATCTACTCTCAAATAATACTATCGAACAAACTCATCTCATACTCATTGTCCCTTCGTCTCTCTACACACGGAATATTAGCCATATTCTCTACACAATCATCTCCCACTTTCAACTGATCAACAACACATCACGTATGTCCTCCTCTTCACAACTCTCCACAACCGATCGATTCACGTCACATATCACCAGTTCATCAACACCATCCAACTAGTCTCATACATATGAGAGTTTGTGGGAATCGTGCATCAACAACAAGTCAAAAGTCGGTGTCGTTCACAGATGAATAGTCCACCCGAACTCATTCCACAAGTGAACGGAAACAAAACACTCGTGGCTGACTTGATCAGACAGATGAAGAAACGACTGTCAACTGCATGCTCATCAATTGGTCGACGAGGACTACCCATCAACCACATAGTCGCTCTACACGTTCGCAGTCGGCAAGCATGCACGCATGAACCACAATCACTGACACCCACACGTCTCTCCACTCATCGCTCTACTATCAATCTACATGTAGACCAATCACAAATGCTCGACCGAATTCAGAAGCGCATTCCCACAATGATATGGCCGATTTGGTCGGATAGCTCACTAGGTGAGCTGACTTGATTGTTTCTGTGACCGCGGTTCTACCGTCACTCGACACAAGTCACAAGTGTGTACACGTCGAACAATTTCACAACACCGAGTGTACACACATTGTGTGGGTGAGATTTGACAATACACCAATACATCGAGGTGATAATGAGAGCTAATCAAATGTATTATTGAACATCAAGTCAAATCAGTGGCGGATACAGTGAGACGAGAGCACACTATGGTTCACAATACACGGATTCTATTAGTTCAGGTATCACGATGTTGAGCAAGATTGATTACTTCGACAGTGAGATACTTGTGCGACCTGAACATTGTTTGTGATGAACTGAATCAGGTTTTGCTTAATCGTCCCGTTCTGTAATAATTCTGGAGGTGAGTTGGACCCTGTGACATGTGAACAGTGGACAGAAGTGTCTGTGGTTGGTGTGTTTGAACAGTGTGGTCATCTGGTTCATGTTGAGAGTGGATGATTAGCTGTAAACGGTTGACTGGTAGAGAACACACTGGTCAACAGTGTCCACGAGAGGAGGACAGTTTGACATGTTTCACATTGCTCGCACACACACACACACAGATCGTGACTGTTCGTATGACTTGTGATATCGCCCGTATGATGCCAGATGATTGAGACAGTGCTGGTGCTGCACAGTCACTATTGAAACCGAGCTCGTGCAGCCAACACCATCGTCACGACCACCTCTGATAAACCACCAACACACTAGCAATAAATAGTGTCGGCAATTTGAACAACAACGCACCGACCGATCCAACGAGCTTCGCCAATTAGATATGACCGTGCACTGAACTCGTGTTTGTCCGGTCACCACACTATGCTTGTGTGCACGACACGCAGGCAGATGGCAGTGAGCACACATTCACACACACAGGATACTCAGCCACATGGAACACTGATTGCAGACCTGAGGTTGATGTTGTGTACTGCACTGAAATCTGTGCTCCGAGAGAGGCTCGAACTCTCGACCTCCGCATTATAAGTACGGCGCTCTAACCAACTAAGCTACCGGAGCACGTTTCCGCCGCCACAATCGTCCTCCATCGAAAACGCATTACACTCAAACAAACCATAACAACATTTCACAACAGAATACTACACGTCATAACACATCTACTCTCAAATAATACTATCGAACAAACTCATCTCATACTCATTGTCCCTTCGTCTCTCTACACACGGAATATTAGCCATATTCTCTACACAATCATCTCCCACTTTCAACTGATCAACAACACATCACGTATGTCCTCCTCTTCACAACTCTCCACAACCGATCGATTCACGTCACATATCACCAGTTCATCAACACCATCCAACTAGTCTCATACATATGAGAGTTTGTGGGAATCGTGCATCAACAACAAGTCAAAAGTCGGTGTCGTTCACAGATGAATAGTCCACCCGAACTCATTCCACAAGTGAACGGAAACAAAACACTCGTGGCTGACTTGATCAGACAGATGAAGAAACGACTGTCAACTGCATGCTCATCAATTGGTCGACGAGGACTACCCATCAACCACATAGTCGCTCTACACGTTCGCAGTCGGCAAGCATGCACGCATGAACCACAATCACTGACACCCACACGTCTCTCCACTCATCGCTCTACTATCAATCTACATGTAGACCAATCACAAATGCTCGACCGAATTCAGAAGCGCATTCCCACAATGATATGGCCGATTTGGTCGGATAGCTCACTAGGTGAGCTGACTTGATTGTTTCTGTGACCGCGGTTCTACCGTCACTCGACACAAGTCACAAGTGTGTACACGTCGAACAATTTCACAACACCGAGTGTACACACATTGTGTGGGTGAGATTTGACAATACACCAATACATCGAGGTGATAATGAGAGCTAATCAAATGTATTATTGAACATCAAGTCAAATCAGTGGCGGATACAGTGAGACGAGAGCACACTATGGTTCACAATACACGGATTCTATTAGTTCAGGTATCACGATGTTGAGCAAGATTGATTACTTCGACAGTGAGATACTTGTGCGACCTGAACATTGTTTGTGATGAACTGAATCAGGTTTTGCTTAATCGTCCCGTTCTGTAATAATTCTGGAGGTGAGTTGGACCCTGTGACATGTGAACAGTGGACAGAAGTGTCTGTGGTTGGTGTGTTTGAACAGTGTGGTCATCTGGTTCATGTTGAGAGTGGATGATTAGCTGTAAACGGTTGACTGGTAGAGAACACACTGGTCAACAGTGTCCACGAGAGGAGGACAGTTTGACATGTTTCACATTGCTCGCACACACACACACACAGATCGTGACTGTTCGTATGACTTGTGATATCGCCCGTATGATGCCAGATGATTGAGACAGTGCTGGTGCTGCACAGTCACTATTGAAACCGAGCTCGTGCAGCCAACACCATCGTCACGACCACCTCTGATAAACCACCAACACACTAGCAATAAATAGTGTCGGCAATTTGAACAACAACGCACCGACCGATCCAACGAGCTTCGCCAATTAGATATGACCGTGCACTGAACTCGTGTTTGTCCGGTCACCACACTATGCTTGTGTGCACGACACGCAGGCAGATGGCAGTGAGCACACATTCACACACACAGGATACTCAGCCACATGGAACACTGATTGCAGACCTGAGGTTGATGTTGTGTACTGCACTGAAATCTGTGCTCCGAGAGAGGCTCGAACTCTCGACCTCCGCATTATAAGTACGGCGCTCTAACCAACTAAGCTACCGGAGCACGTTTCCGCCGCCACAATCGTCCTCCATCGAAAACGCATTACACTCAAACAAACCATAACAACATTTCACAACAGAATACTACACGTCATAACACATCTACTCTCAAATAATACTATCGAACAAACTCATCTCATACTCATTGTCCCTTCGTCTCTCTACACACGGAATATTAGCCATATTCTCTACACAATCATCTCCCACTTTCAACTGATCAACAACACATCACGTATGTCCTCCTCTTCACAACTCTCCACAACCGATCGATTCACGTCACATATCACCAGTTCATCAACACCATCCAACTAGTCTCATACATATGAGAGTTTGTGGGAATCGTGCATCAACAACAAGTCAAAAGTCGGTGTCGTTCACAGATGAATAGTCCACCCGAACTCATTCCACAAGTGAACGGAAACAAAACACTCGTGGCTGACTTGATCAGACAGATGAAGAAACGACTGTCAACTGCATGCTCATCAATTGGTCGACGAGGACTACCCATCAACCACATAGTCGCTCTACACGTTCGCAGTCGGCAAGCATGCACGCATGAACCACAATCACTGACACCCACACGTCTCTCCACTCATCGCTCTACTATCAATCTACATGTAGACCAATCACAAATGCTCGACCGAATTCAGAAGCGCATTCCCACAATGATATGGCCGATTTGGTCGGATAGCTCACTAGGTGAGCTGACTTGATTGTTTCTGTGACCGCGGTTCTACCGACACAAGTCACAAGTGTGTACACGTCGAACAATTTCACAACACCGAGTGTACACACATTGTGTGGGTGAGATTTGACAATACACCAATACATCGAGGTGATAATGAGAGCTAATCAAATGTATTATTGAACATCAAGTCAAATCAGTGGCGGATACAGTGAGACGAGAGCACACTATGGTTCACAATACACGGATTCTATTAGTTCAGGTATCACGATGTTGAGCAAGATTGATTACTTCGACAGTGAGATACTTGTGCGACCTGAACATTGTTTGTGATGAACTGAATCAGGTTTTGCTTAATCGTCCCGTTCTGTAATAATTCTGGAGGTGAGTTGGACCCTGTGACATGTGAACAGTGGACAGAAGTGTCTGTGGTTGGTGTGTTTGAACAGTGTGGTCATCTGGTTCATGTTGAGAGTGGATGATTAGCTGTAAACGGTTGACTGGTAGAGAACACACTGGTCAACAGTGTCCACGAGAGGAGGACAGTTTGACATGTTTCACATTGCTCGCACACACACACAGATCGTGACTGTTCGTATGACTTGTGATATCGCCCGTATGATGCCAGATGATTGAGACAGTGCTGGTGCTGCACAGTCACTATTGAAACCGAGCTCGTGCAGCCAACACCATCGTCACGACCACCTCTGATAAACCACCAACACACTAGCAATAAATAGTGTCGGCAATTTGAACAACAACGCACCGACCGATCCAACGAGCTTCGCCAATTAGATATGACCGTGCACTGAACTCGTGTTTGTCCGGTCACCACACTATGCTTGTGTGCACGACACGCAGGCAGATGGCAGTGAGCACACATTCACACACACAGGATACTCAGCCACATGGAACACTGATTGCAGACCTGAGGTTGATGTTGTGTACTGCACTGAAATCTGTGCTCCGAGAGAGGCTCGAACTCTCGACCTCCGCATTATAAGTACGGCGCTCTAACCAACTAAGCTACCGGAGCACGTTTCCGCCGCCACAATCGTCCTCCATCGAAAACGCATTACACTCAAACAAACCATAACAACATTTCACAACAGAATACTACACGTCATAACACATCTACTCTCAAATAATACTATCGAACAAACTCATCTCATACTCATTGTCCCTTCGTCTCTCTACACACGGAATATTAGCCATATTCTCTACACAATCATCTCCCACTTTCAACTGATCAACAACACATCACGTATGTCCTCCTCTTCACAACTCTCCACAACCGATCGATTCACGTCACATATCACCAGTTCATCAACACCATCCAACTAGTCTCATACATATGAGAGTTTGTGGGAATCGTGCATCAACAACAAGTCAAAAGTCGGTGTCGTTCACAGATGAATAGTCCACCCGAACTCATTCCACAAGTGAACGGAAACAAAACACTCGTGGCTGACTTGATCAGACAGATGAAGAAACGACTGTCAACTGCATGCTCATCAATTGGTCGACGAGGACTACCCATCAACCACATAGTCGCTCTACACGTTCGCAGTCGGCAAGCATGCACGCATGAACCACAATCACTGACACCCACACGTCTCTCCACTCATCGCTCTACTATCAATCTACATGTAGACCAATCACAAATGCTCGACCGAATTCAGAAGCGCATTCCCACAATGATATGGCCGATTTGGTCGGATAGCTCACTAGGTGAGCTGACTTGATTGTTTCTGTGACCGCGGTTCTACCGTCACTCGACACAAGTCACAAGTGTGTACACGTCGAACAATTTCACAACACCGAGTGTACACACATTGTGTGGGTGAGATTTGACAATACACCAATACATCGAGGTGATAATGAGAGCTAATCAAATGTATTATTGAACATCAAGTCAAATCAGTGGCGGATACAGTGAGACGAGAGCACACTATGGTTCACAATACACGGATTCTATTAGTTCAGGTATCACGATGTTGAGCAAGATTGATTACTTCGACAGTGAGATACTTGTGCGACCTGAACATTGTTTGTGATGAACTGAATCAGGTTTTGCTTAATCGTCCCGTTCTGTAATAATTCTGGAGGTGAGTTGGACCCTGTGACATGTGAACAGTGGACAGAAGTGTCTGTGGTTGGTGTGTTTGAACAGTGTGGTCATCTGGTTCATGTTGAGAGTGGATGATTAGCTGTAAACGGTTGACTGGTAGAGAACACACTGGTCAACAGTGTCCATGAGAGGAGGACAGTTTGACATGTTTCACATTGCTCGCACACACACACAGATCGTGACTGTTCGTATGACTTGTGATATCGCCCGTATGATGCCAGATGATTGAGACAGTGCTGGTGCTGCACAGTCACTATTGAAACCGAGCTCGTGCAGCCAACACCATCGTCACGACCACCTCTGATAAACCACCAACACACTAGCAATAAATAGTGTCGGCAATTTGAACAACAACGCACCGACCGATCCAACGAGCTTCGCCAATTAGATATGACCGTGCACTGAACTCGTGTTTGTCCGGTCACCACACTATGCTTGTGTGCACGACACGCAGGCAGATGGCAGTGAGCACACATTCACACACACAGGATACTCAGCCACATGGAACACTGATTGCAGACCTGAGGTTGATGTTGTGTACTGCACTGAAATCTGTGCTCCGAGAGAGGCTCGAACTCTCGACCTCCGCATTATAAGTACGGCGCTCTAACCAACTAAGCTACCGGAGCACGTTTCCGCCGCCACAATCGTCCTCCATCGAAAACGCATTACACTCAAACAAACCATAACAACATTTCACAACAGAATACTACACGTCATAACACATCTACTCTCAAATAATACTATCGAACAAACTCATCTCATACTCATTGTCCCTTCGTCTCTCTACACACGGAATATTAGCCATATTCTCTACACAATCATCTCCCACTTTCAACTGATCAACAACACATCACGTATGTCCTCCTCTTCACAACTCTCCACAACCGATCGATTCACGTCACATATCACCAGTTCATCAACACCATCCAACTAGTCTCATACATATGAGAGTTTGTGGGAATCGTGCATCAACAACAAGTCAAAAGTCGGTGTCGTTCACAGATGAATAGTCCACCCGAACTCATTCCACAAGTGAACGGAAACAAAACACTCGTGGCTGACTTGATCAGACAGATGAAGAAACGACTGTCAACTGCATGCTCATCAATTGGTCGACGAGGACTACCCATCAACCACATAGTCGCTCTACACGTTCGCAGTCGGCAAGCATGCACGCATGAACCACAATCACTGACACCCACACGTCTCTCCACTCATCGCTCTACTATCAATCTACATGTAGACCAATCACAAATGCTCGACCGAATTCAGAAGCGCATTCCCACAATGATATGGCCGATTTGGTCGGATAGCTCACTAGGTGAGCTGACTTGATTGTTTCTGTGACCGCGGTT
Source organism: Schistosoma haematobium (assembly GCF_000699445.3). Classification (NCBI taxonomy): domain Eukaryota; kingdom Metazoa; phylum Platyhelminthes; class Trematoda; order Strigeidida; family Schistosomatidae; genus Schistosoma; species Schistosoma haematobium. Next base: position 19,647,387 of record NC_067199.1, on the reverse strand, counting down.
CTACCGTCACTCGACACAAGTCACAAGTGTGTACACGTCGAACAATTTCACAACACCGAGTGTACACACATTGTGTGGGTGAGATTTGACAATACACCAATACATCGAGGTGATAATGAGAGCTAATCAAATGTATTATTGAACATCAAGTCAAATCAGTGGCGGATACAGTGAGACGAGAGCACACTATGGTTCACAATACACGGATTCTATTAGTTCAGGTATCACGATGTTGAGCAAGATTGATTACTTCGACAGTGAGATACTTGTGCGACCTGAACATTGTTTGTGATGAACTGAATCAGGTTTTGCTTAATCGTCCCGTTCTGTAATAATTCTGGAGGTGAGTTGGACCCTGTGACATGTGAACAGTGGACAGAAGTGTCTGTGGTTGGTGTGTTTGAACAGTGTGGTCATCTGGTTCATGTTGAGAGTGGATGATTAGCTGTAAACGGTTGACTGGTAGAGAACACACTGGTCAACAGTGTCCATGAGAGGAGGACAGTTTGACATGTTTCACATTGCTCGCACACACACACAGATCGTGACTGTTCGTATGACTTGTGATATCGCCCGTATGATGCCAGATGATTGAGACAGTGCTGGTGCTGCACAGTCACTATTGAAACCGAGCTCGTGCAGCCAACACCATCGTCACGACCACCTCTGATAAACCACCAACACACTAGCAATAAATAGTGTCGGCAATTTGAACAACAACGCACCGACCGATCCAACGAGCTTCGCCAATTAGATATGACCGTGCACTGAACTCGTGTTTGTCCGGTCACCACACTATGCTTGTGTGCACGACACGCAGGCAGATGGCAGTGAGCACACATTCACACACACAGGATACTCAGCCACATGGAACACTGATTGCAGACCTGAGGTTGATGTTGTGTACTGCACTGAAATCTGTGCTCCGAGAGAGGCTCGAACTCTCGACCTCCGCATTATAAGTACGGCGCTCTAACCAACTAAGCTACCGGAGCACGTTTCCGCCGCCACAATCGTCCTCCATCGAAAACGCATTACACTCAAACAAACCATAACAACATTTCACAACAGAATACTACACGTCATAACACATCTACTCTCAAATAATACTATCGAACAAACTCATCTCATACTCATTGTCCCTTCGTCTCTCTACACACGGAATATTAGCCATATTCTCTACACAATCATCTCCCACTTTCAACTGATCAACAACACATCACGTATGTCCTCCTCTTCACAACTCTCCACAACCGATCGATTCACGTCACATATCACCAGTTCATCAACACCATCCAACTAGTCTCATACATATGAGAGTTTGTGGGAATCGTGCATCAACAACAAGTCAAAAGTCGGTGTCGTTCACAGATGAATAGTCCACCCGAACTCATTCCACAAGTGAACGGAAACAAAACACTCGTGGCTGACTTGATCAGACAGATGAAGAAACGACTGTCAACTGCATGCTCATCAATTGGTCGACGAGGACTACCCATCAACCACATAGTCGCTCTACACGTTCGCAGTCGGCAAGCATGCACGCATGAACCACAATCACTGACACCCACACGTCTCTCCACTCATCGCTCTACTATCAATCTACATGTAGACCAATCACAAATGCTCGACCGAATTCAGAAGCGCATTCCCACAATGATATGGCCGATTTGGTCGGATAGCTCACTAGGTGAGCTGACTTGATTGTTTCTGTGACCGCGGTTCTACCGTCACTCGACACAAGTCACAAGTGTGTACACGTCGAACAATTTCACAACACCGAGTGTACACACATTGTGTGGGTGAGATTTGACAATACACCAATACATCGAGGTGATAATGAGAGCTAATCAAATGTATTATTGAACATCAAGTCAAATCAGTGGCGGATACAGTGAGACGAGAGCACACTATGGTTCACAATACACGGATTCTATTAGTTCAGGTATCACGATGTTGAGCAAGATTGATTACTTCGACAGTGAGATACTTGTGCGACCTGAACATTGTTTGTGATGAACTGAATCAGGTTTTGCTTAATCGTCCCGTTCTGTAATAATTCTGGAGGTGAGTTGGACCCTGTGACATGTGAACAGTGGACAGAAGTGTCTGTGGTTGGTGTGTTTGAACAGTGTGGTCATCTGGTTCATGTTGAGAGTGGATGATTAGCTGTAAACGGTTGACTGGTAGAGAACACACTGGTCAACAGTGTCCATGAGAGGAGGACAGTTTGACATGTTTCACATTGCTCGCACACACACACACAGATCGTGACTGTTCGTATGACTTGTGATATCGCCCGTATGATGCCAGATGATTGAGACAGTGCTGGTGCTGCACAGTCACTATTGAAACCGAGCTCGTGCAGCCAACACCATCGTCACGACCACCTCTGATAAACCACCAACACACTAGCAATAAATAGTGTCGGCAATTTGAACAACAACGCACCGACCGATCCAACGAGCTTCGCCAATTAGATATGACCGTGCACTGAACTCGTGTTTGTCCGGTCACCACACTATGCTTGTGTGCACGACACGCAGGCAGATGGCAGTGAGCACACATTCACACACACAGGATACTCAGCCACATGGAACACTGATTGCAGACCTGAGGTTGATGTTGTGTACTGCACTAAAATCTGTGCTCCGAGAGAGGCTCGAACTCTCGACCTCCGCATTATAAGTACGGCGCTCTAACCAACTAAGCTACCGGAGCACGTTTCCGCCGCCACAATCGTCCTCCATCGAAAACGCATTACACTCAAACAAACCATAACAACATTTCACAACAGAATACTACACGTCATAACACATCTACTCTCAAATAATACTATCGAACAAACTCATCTCATACTCATTGTCCCTTCGTCTCTCTACACACGGAATATTAGCCATATTCTCTACACAATCATCTCCCACTTTCAACTGATCAACAACACATCACGTATGTCCTCCTCTTCACAACTCTCCACAACCGATCGATTCACGTCACATATCACCAGTTCATCAACACCATCCAACTAGTCTCATACATATGAGAGTTTGTGGGAATCGTGCATCAACAACAAGTCAAAAGTCGGTGTCGTTCACAGATGAATAGTCCACCCGAACTCATTCCACAAGTGAACGGAAACAAAACACTCGTGGCTGACTTGATCAGACAGATGAAGAAACGACTGTCAACTGCATGCTCATCAATTGGTCGACGAGGACTACCCATCAACCACATAGTCGCTCTACACGTTCGCAGTCGGCAAGCATGCACGCATGAACCACAATCACTGACACCCACACGTCTCTCCACTCATCGCTCTACTATCAATCTACATGTAGACCAATCACAAATGCTCGACCGAATTCAGAAGCGCATTCCCACAATGATATGGCCGATTTGGTCGGATAGCTCACTAGGTGAGCTGACTTGATTGTTTCTGTGACCGCGGTTCTACCGTCACTCGACACAAGTCACAAGTGTGTACACGTCGAACAATTTCACAACACCGAGTGTACACACATTGTGTGGGTGAGATTTGACAATACACCAATACATCGAGGTGATAATGAGAGCTAATCAAATGTATTATTGAACATCAAGTCAAATCAGTGGCGGATACAGTGAGACGAGAGCACACTATGGTTCACAATACACGGATTCTATTAGTTCAGGTATCACGATGTTGAGCAAGATTGATTACTTCGACAGTGAGATACTTGTGCGACCTGAACATTGTTTGTGATGAACTGAATCAGGTTTTGCTTAATCGTCCCGTTCTGTAATAATTCTGGAGGTGAGTTGGACCCTGTGACATGTGAACAGTGGACAGAAGTGTCTGTGGTTGGTGTGTTTGAACAGTGTGGTCATCTGGTTCATGTTGAGAGTGGATGATTAGCTGTAAACGGTTGACTGGTAGAGAACACACTGGTCAACAGTGTCCATGAGAGGAGGACAGTTTGACATGTTTCACATTGCTCGCACACACACACACACAGATCGTGACTGTTCGTATGACTTGTGATATCGCCCGTATGATGCCAGATGATTGAGACAGTGCTGGTGCTGCACAGTCACTATTGAAACCGAGCTCGTGCAGCCAACACCATCGTCACGACCACCTCTGATAAACCACCAACACACTAGCAATAAATAGTGTCGGCAATTTGAACAACAACGCACCGACCGATCCAACGAGCTTCGCCAATTAGATATGACCGTGCACTGAACTCGTGTTTGTCCGGTCACCACACTATGCTTGTGTGCACGACACGCAGGCAGATGGCAGTGAGCACACATTCACACACACAGGATACTCAGCCACATGGAACACTGATTGCAGACCTGAGGTTGATGTTGTGTACTGCACTAAAATCTGTGCTCCGAGAGAGGCTCGAACTCTCGACCTCCGCATTATAAGTACGGCGCTCTAACCAACTAAGCTACCGGAGCACGTTTCCGCCGCCACAATCGTCCTCCATCGAAAACGCATTACACTCAAACAAACCATAACAACATTTCACAACAGAATACTACACGTCATAACACATCTACTCTCAAATAATACTATCGAACAAACTCATCTCATACTCATTGTCCCTTCGTCTCTCTACACACGGAATATTAGCCATATTCTCTACACAATCATCTCCCACTTTCAACTGATCAACAACACATCACGTATGTCCTCCTCTTCACAACTCTCCACAACCGATCGATTCACGTCACATATCACCAGTTCATCAACACCATCCAACTAGTCTCATACATATGAGAGTTTGTGGGAATCGTGCATCAACAACAAGTCAAAAGTCGGTGTCGTTCACAGATGAATAGTCCACCCGAACTCATTCCACAAGTGAACGGAAACAAAACACTCGTGGCTGACTTGATCAGACAGATGAAGAAACGACTGTCAACTGCATGCTCATCAATTGGTCGACGAGGACTACCCATCAACCACATAGTCGCTCTACACGTTCGCAGTCGGCAAGCATGCACGCATGAACCACAATCACTGACACCCACACGTCTCTCCACTCATCGCTCTACTATCAATCTACATGTAGACCAATCACAAATGCTCGACCGAATTCAGAAGCGCATTCCCACAATGATATGGCCGATTTGGTCGGATAGCTCACTAGGTGAGCTGACTTGATTGTTTCTGTGACCGCGGTTCTACCGTCACTCGACACAAGTCACAAGTGTGTACACGTCGAACAATTTCACAACACCGAGTGTACACACATTGTGTGGGTGAGATTTGACAATACACCAATACATCGAGGTGATAATGAGAGCTAATCAAATGTATTATTGAACATCAAGTCAAATCAGTGGCGGATACAGTGAGACGAGAGCACACTATGGTTCACAATACACGGATTCTATTAGTTCAGGTATCACGATGTTGAGCAAGATTGATTACTTCGACAGTGAGATACTTGTGCGACCTGAACATTGTTTGTGATGAACTGAATCAGGTTTTGCTTAATCGTCCCGTTCTGTAATAATTCTGGAGGTGAGTTGGACCCTGTGACATGTGAACAGTGGACAGAAGTGTCTGTGGTTGGTGTGTTTGAACAGTGTGGTCATCTGGTTCATGTTGAGAGTGGATGATTAGCTGTAAACGGTTGACTGGTAGAGAACACACTGGTCAACAGTGTCCATGAGAGGAGGACAGTTTGACATGTTTCACATTGCTCGCACACACACACACACAGATCGTGACTGTTCGTATGACTTGTGATATCGCCCGTATGATGCCAGATGATTGAGACAGTGCTGGTGCTGCACAGTCACTATTGAAACCGAGCTCGTGCAGCCAACACCATCGTCACGACCACCTCTGATAAACCACCAACACACTAGCAATAAATAGTGTCGGCAATTTGAACAACAACGCACCGACCGATCCAACGAGCTTCGCCAATTAGATATGACCGTGCACTGAACTCGTGTTTGTCCGGTCACCACACTATGCTTGTGTGCACGACACGCAGGCAGATGGCAGTGAGCACACATTCACACACACAGGATACTCAGCCACATGGAACACTGATTGCAGACCTGAGGTTGATGTTGTGTACTGCACTGAAATCTGTGCTCCGAGAGAGGCTCGAACTCTCGACCTCCGCATTATAAGTACGGCGCTCTAACCAACTAAGCTACCGGAGCACGTTTCCGCCGCCACAATCGTCCTCCATCGAAAACGCATTACACTCAAACAAACCATAACAACATTTCACAACAGAATACTACACGTCATAACACATCTACTCTCAAATAATACTATCGAACAAACTCATCTCATACTCATTGTCCCTTCGTCTCTCTACACACGGAATATTAGCCATATTCTCTACACAATCATCTCCCACTTTCAACTGATCAACAACACATCACGTATGTCCTCCTCTTCACAACTCTCCACAACCGATCGATTCACGTCACATATCACCAGTTCATCAACACCATCCAACTAGTCTCATACATATGAGAGTTTGTGGGAATCGTGCATCAACAACAAGTCAAAAGTCGGTGTCGTTCACAGATGAATAGTCCACCCGAACTCATTCCACAAGTGAACGGAAACAAAACACTCGTGGCTGACTTGATCAGACAGATGAAGAAACGACTGTCAACTGCATGCTCATCAATTGGTCGACGAGGACTACCCATCAACCACATAGTCGCTCTACACGTTCGCAGTCGGCAAGCATGCACGCATGAACCACAATCACTGACACCCACACGTCTCTCCACTCATCGCTCTACTATCAATCTACATGTAGACCAATCACAAATGCTCGACCGAATTCAGAAGCGCATTCCCACAATGATATGGCCGATTTGGTCGGATAGCTCACTAGGTGAGCTGACTTGATTGTTTCTGTGACCGCGGTTCTACCGTCACTCGACACAAGTCACAAGTGTGTACACGTCGAACAATTTCACAACACCGAGTGTACACACATTGTGTGGGTGAGATTTGACAATACACCAATACATCGAGGTGATAATGAGAGCTAATCAAATGTATTATTGAACATCAAGTCAAATCAGTGGCGGATACAGTGAGACGAGAGCACACTATGGTTCACAATACACGGATTCTATTAGTTCAGGTATCACGATGTTGAGCAAGATTGATTACTTCGACAGTGAGATACTTGTGCGACCTGAACATTGTTTGTGATGAACTGAATCAGGTTTTGCTTAATCGTCCCGTTCTGTAATAATTCTGGAGGTGAGTTGGACCCTGTGACATGTGAACAGTGGACAGAAGTGTCTGTGGTTGGTGTGTTTGAACAGTGTGGTCATCTGGTTCATGTTGAGAGTGGATGATTAGCTGTAAACGGTTGACTGGTAGAGAACACACTGGTCAACAGTGTCCATGAGAGGAGGACAGTTTGACATGTTTCACATTGCTCGCACACACACACACAGATCGTGACTGTTCGTATGACTTGTGATATCGCCCGTATGATGCCAGATGATTGAGACAGTGCTGGTGCTGCACAGTCACTATTGAAACCGAGCTCGTGCAGCCAACACCATCGTCACGACCACCTCTGATAAACCACCAACACACTAGCAATAAATAGTGTCGGCAATTTGAACAACAACGCACCGACCGATCCAACGAGCTTCGCCAATTAGATATGACCGTGCACTGAACTCGTGTTTGTCCGGTCACCACACTATGCTTGTGTGCACGACACGCAGGCAGATGGCAGTGAGCACACATTCACACACACAGGATACTCAGCCACATGGAACACTGATTGCAGACCTGAGGTTGATGTTGTGTACTGCACTGAAATCTGTGCTCCGAGAGAGGCTCGAACTCTCGACCTCCGCATTATAAGTACGGCGCTCTAACCAACTAAGCTACCGGAGCACGTTTCCGCCGCCACAATCGTCCTCCATCGAAAACGCATTACACTCAAACAAACCATAACAACATTTCACAACAGAATACTACACGTCATAACACATCTACTCTCAAATAATACTATCGAACAAACTCATCTCATACTCATTGTCCCTTCGTCTCTCTACACACGGAATATTAGCCATATTCTCTACACAATCATCTCCCACTTTCAACTGATCAACAACACATCACGTATGTCCTCCTCTTCACAACTCTCCACAACCGATCGATTCACGTCACATATCACCAGTTCATCAACACCATCCAACTAGTCTCATACATATGAGAGTTTGTGGGAATCGTGCATCAACAACAAGTCAAAAGTCGGTGTCGTTCACAGATGAATAGTCCACCCGAACTCATTCCACAAGTGAACGGAAACAAAACACTCGTGGCTGACTTGATCAGACAGATGAAGAAACGACTGTCAACTGCATGCTCATCAATTGGTCGACGAGGACTACCCATCAACCACATAGTCGCTCTACACGTTCGCAGTCGGCAAGCATGCACGCATGAACCACAATCACTGACACCCACACGTCTCTCCACTCATCGCTCTACTATCAATCTACATGTAGACCAATCACAAATGCTCGACCGAATTCAGAAGCGCATTCCCACAATGATATGGCCGATTTGGTCGGATAGCTCACTAGGTGAGCTGACTTGATTGTTTCTGTGACCGCGGTTCTACCGTCACTCGACACAAGTCACAAGTGTGTACACGTCGAACAATTTCACAACACCGAGTGTACACACATTGTGTGGGTGAGATTTGACAATACACCAATACATCGAGGTGATAATGAGAGCTAATCAAATGTATTATTGAACATCAAGTCAAATCAGTGGCGGATACAGTGAGACGAGAGCACACTATGGTTCACAATACACGGATTCTATTAGTTCAGGTATCACGATGTTGAGCAAGATTGATTACTTCGACAGTGAGATACTTGTGCGACCTGAACATTGTTTGTGATGAACTGAATCAGGTTTTGCTTAATCGTCCCGTTCTGTAATAATTCTGGAGGTGAGTTGGACCCTGTGACATGTGAACAGTGGACAGAAGTGTCTGTGGTTGGTGTGTTTGAACAGTGTGGTCATCTGGTTCATGTTGAGAGTGGATGATTAGCTGTAAACGGTTGACTGGTAGAGAACACACTGGTCAACAGTGTCCATGAGAGGAGGACAGTTTGACATGTTTCACATTGCTCGCACACACACACACACAGATCGTGACTGTTCGTATGACTTGTGATATCGCCCGTATGATGCCAGATGATTGAGACAGTGCTGGTGCTGCACAGTCACTATTGAAACCGAGCTCGTGCAGCCAACACCATCGTCACGACCACCTCTGATAAACCACCAACACACTAGCAATAAATAGTGTCGGCAATTTGAACAACAACGCACCGACCGATCCAACGAGCTTCGCCAATTAGATATGACCGTGCACTGAACTCGTGTTTGTCCGGTCACCACACTATGCTTGTGTGCACGACACGCAGGCAGATGGCAGTGAGCACACATTCACACACACAGGATACTCAGCCACATGGAACACTGATTGCAGACCTGAGGTTGATGTTGTGTACTGCACTGAAATCTGTGCTCCGAGAGAGGCTCGAACTCTCGACCTCCGCATTATAAGTACGGCGCTCTAACCAACTAAGCTACCGGAGCACGTTTCCGCCGCCACAATCGTCCTCCATCGAAAACGCATTACACTCAAACAAACCATAACAACATTTCACAACAGAATACTACACGTCATAACACATCTACTCTCAAATAATACTATCGAACAAACTCATCTCATACTCATTGTCCCTTCGTCTCTCTACACACGGAATATTAGCCATATTCTCTACACAATCATCTCCCACTTTCAACTGATCAACAACACATCACGTATGTCCTCCTCTTCACAACTCTCCACAACCGATCGATTCACGTCACATATCACCAGTTCATCAACACCATCCAACTAGTCTCATACATATGAGAGTTTGTGGGAATCGTGCATCAACAACAAGTCAAAAGTCGGTGTCGTTCACAGATGAATAGTCCACCCGAACTCATTCCACAAGTGAACGGAAACAAAACACTCGTGGCTGACTTGATCAGACAGATGAAGAAACGACTGTCAACTGCATGCTCATCAATTGGTCGACGAGGACTACCCATCAACCACATAGTCGCTCTACACGTTCGCAGTCGGCAAGCATGCACGCATGAACCACAATCACTGACACCCACACGTCTCTCCACTCATCGCTCTACTATCAATCTACATGTAGACCAATCACAAATGCTCGACCGAATTCAGAAGCGCATTCCCACAATGATATAGCCGATTTGGTCGGATAGCTCACTAGGTGAGCTGACTTGATTGTTTCTGTGACCGCGGTTCTACCGTCACTCGACACAAGTCACAAGTGTGTACACGTCGAACAATTTCACAACACCGAGTGTACACACATTGTGTGGGTGAGATTTGACAATACACCAATACATCGAGGTGATAATGAGAGCTAATCAAATGTATTATTGAACATCAAGTCAAATCAGTGGCGGATACAGTGAGACGAGAGCACACTATGGTTCACAATACACGGATTCTATTAGTTCAGGTATCACGATGTTGAGCAAGATTGATTACTTCGACAGTGAGATACTTGTGCGACCTGAACATTGTTTGTGATGAACTGAATCAGGTTTTGCTTAATCGTCCCGTTCTGTAATAATTCTGGAGGTGAGTTGGACCCTGTGACATGTGAACAGTGGACAGAAGTGTCTGTGGTTGGTGTGTTTGAACAGTGTGGTCATCTGGTTCATGTTGAGAGTGGATGATTAGCTGTAAACGGTTGACTGGTAGAGAACACACTGGTCAACAGTGTCCATGAGAGGAGGACAGTTTGACATGTTTCACATTGCTCGCACACACACACAGATCGTGACTGTTCGTATGACTTGTGATATCGCCCGTATGATGCCAGATGATTGAGACAGTGCTGGTGCTGCACAGTCACTATTGAAACCGAGCTCGTGCAGCCAACACCATCGTCACGACCACCTCTGATAAACCACCAACACACTAGCAATAAATAGTGTCGGCAATTTGAACAACAACGCACCGACCGATCCAACGAGCTTCGCCAATTAGATATGACCGTGCACTGAACTCGTGTTTGTCCGGTCACCACACTATGCTTGTGTGCACGACACGCAGGCAGATGGCAGTGAGCACACATTCACACACACAGGATACTCAGCCACATGGAACACTGATTGCAGACCTGAGGTTGATGTTGTGTACTGCACTGAAATCTGTGCTCCGAGAGAGGCTCGAACTCTCGACCTCCGCATTATAAGTACGGCGCTCTAACCAACTAAGCTACCGGAGCACGTTTCCGCCGCCACAATCGTCCTCCATCGAAAACGCATTACACTCAAACAAACCATAACAACATTTCACAACAGAATACTACACGTCATAACACATCTACTCTCAAATAATACTATCGAACAAACTCATCTCATACTCATTGTCCCTTCGTCTCTCTACACACGGAATATTAGCCATATTCTCTACACAATCATCTCCCACTTTCAACTGATCAACAACACATCACGTATGTCCTCCTCTTCACAACTCTCCACAACCGATCGATTCACGTCACATATCACCAGTTCATCAACACCATCCAACTAGTCTCATACATATGAGAGTTTGTGGGAATCGTGCATCAACAACAAGTCAAAAGTCGGTGTCGTTCACAGATGAATAGTCCACCCGAACTCATTCCACAAGTGAACGGAAACAAAACACTCGTGGCTGACTTGATCAGACAGATGAAGAAACGACTGTCAACTGCATGCTCATCAATTGGTCGACGAGGACTACCCATCAACCACATAGTCGCTCTACACGTTCGCAGTCGGCAAGCATGCACGCATGAACCACAATCACTGACACCCACACGTCTCTCCACTCATCGCTCTACTATCAATCTACATGTAGACCAATCACAAATGCTCGACCGAATTCAGAAGCGCATTCCCACAATGATATAGCCGATTTGGTCGGATAGCTCACTAGGTGAGCTGACTTGATTGTTTCTGTGACCGCGGTTCTACCGTCACTCGACACAAGTCACAAGTGTGTACACGTCGAACAATTTCACAACACCGAGTGTACACACATTGTGTGGGTGAGATTTGACAATACACCAATACATCGAGGTGATAATGAGAGCTAATCAAATGTATTATTGAACATCAAGTCAAATCAGTGGCGGATACAGTGAGACGAGAGCACACTATGGTTCACAATACACGGATTCTATTAGTTCAGGTATCACGATGTTGAGCAAGATTGATTACTTCGACAGTGAGATACTTGTGCGACCTGAACATTGTTTGTGATGAACTGAATCAGGTTTTGCTTAATCGTCCCGTTCTGTAATAATTCTGGAGGTGAGTTGGACCCTGTGACATGTGAACAGTGGACAGAAGTGTCTGTGGTTGGTGTGTTTGAACAGTGTGGTCATCTGGTTCATGTTGAGAGTGGATGATTAGCTGTAAACGGTTGACTGGTAGAGAACACACTGGTCAACAGTGTCCACGAGAGGAGGACAGTTTGACATGTTTCACATTGCTCGCACACACACACAGATCGTGACTGTTCGTATGACTTGTGATATCGCCCGTATGATGCCAGATGATTGAGACAGTGCTGGTGCTGCACAGTCACTATTGAAACCGAGCTCGTGCAGCCAACACCATCGTCACGACCACCTCTGATAAACCACCAACACACTAGCAATAAATAGTGTCGGCAATTTGAACAACAACGCACCGACCGATCCAACGAGCTTCGCCAATTAGATATGACCGTGCACTGAACTCGTGTTTGTCCGGTCACCACACTATGCTTGTGTGCACGACACGCAGGCAGATGGCAGTGAGCACACATTCACACACACAGGATACTCAGCCACATGGAACACTGATTGCAGACCTGAGGTTGATGTTGTGTACTGCACTAAAATCTGTGCTCCGAGAGAGGCTCGAACTCTCGACCTCCGCATTATAAGTACGGCGCTCTAACCAACTAAGCTACCGGAGCACGTTTCCGCCGCCACAATCGTCCTCCATCGAAAACGCATTACACTCAAACAAACCATAACAACATTTCACAACAGAATACTACACGTCATAACACATCTACTCTCAAATAATACTATCGAACAAACTCATCTCATACTCATTGTCCCTTCGTCTCTCTACACACGGAATATTAGCCATATTCTCTACACAATCATCTCCCACTTTCAACTGATCAACAACACATCACGTATGTCCTCCTCTTCACAACTCTCCACAACCGATCGATTCACGTCACATATCACCAGTTCATCAACACCATCCAACTAGTCTCATACATATGAGAGTTTGTGGGAATCGTGCATCAACAACAAGTCAAAAGTCGGTGTCGTTCACAGATGAATAGTCCACCCGAACTCATTCCACAAGTGAACGGAAACAAAACACTCGTGGCTGACTTGATCAGACAGATGAAGAAACGACTGTCAACTGCATGCTCATCAATTGGTCGACGAGGACTACCCATCAACCACATAGTCGCTCTACACGTTCGCAGTCGGCAAGCATGCACGCATGAACCACAATCACTGACACCCACACGTCTCTCCACTCATCGCTCTACTATCAATCTACATGTAGACCAATCACAAATGCTCGACCGAATTCAGAAGCGCATTCCCACAATGATATAGCCGATTTGGTCGGATAGCTCACTAGGTGAGCTGACTTGATTGTTTCTGTGACCGCGGTTCTACCGTCACTCGACACAAGTCACAAGTGTGTACACGTCGAACAATTTCACAACACCGAGTGTACACACATTGTGTGGGTGAGATTTGACAATACACCAATACATCGAGGTGATAATGAGAGCTAATCAAATGTATTATTGAACATCAAGTCAAATCAGTGGCGGATACAGTGAGACGAGAGCACACTATGGTTCACAATACACGGATTCTATTAGTTCAGGTATCACGATGTTGAGCAAGATTGATTACTTCGACAGTGAGATACTTGTGCGACCTGAACATTGTTTGTGATGAACTGAATCAGGTTTTGCTTAATCGTCCCGTTCTGTAATAATTCTGGAGGTGAGTTGGACCCTGTGACATGTGAACAGTGGACAGAAGTGTCTGTGGTTGGTGTGTTTGAACAGTGTGGTCATCTGGTTCATGTTGAGAGTGGATGATTAGCTGTAAACGGTTGACTGGTAGAGAACACACTGGTCAACAGTGTCCACGAGAGGAGGACAGTTTGACATGTTTCACATTGCTCGCACACACACACACAGATCGTGACTGTTCGTATGACTTGTGATATCGCCCGTATGATGCCAGATGATTGAGACAGTGCTGGTGCTGCACAGTCACTATTGAAACCGAGCTCGTGCAGCCAACACCATCGTCACGACCACCTCTGATAAACCACCAACACACTAGCAATAAATAGTGTCGGCAATTTGAACAACAACGCACCGACCGATCCAACGAGCTTCGCCAATTAGATATGACCGTGCACTGAACTCGTGTTTGTCCGGTCACCACACTATGCTTGTGTGCACGACACGCAGGCAGATGGCAGTGAGCACACATTCACACACACAGGATACTCAGCCACATGGAACACTGATTGCAGACCTGAGGTTGATGTTGTGTACTGCACTGAAATCTGTGCTCCGAGAGAGGCTCGAACTCTCGACCTCCGCATTATAAGTACGGCGCTCTAACCAACTAAGCTACCGGAGCACGTTTCCGCCGCCACAATCGTCCTCCATCGAAAACGCATTACACTCAAACAAACCATAACAACATTTCACAACAGAATACTACACGTCATAACACATCTACTCTCAAATAATACTATCGAACAAACTCATCTCATACTCATTGTCCCTTCGTCTCTCTACACACGGAATATTAGCCATATTCTCTACACAATCATCTCCCACTTTCAACTGATCAACAACACATCACGTATGTCCTCCTCTTCACAACTCTCCACAACCGATCGATTCACGTCACATATCACCAGTTCATCAACACCATCCAACTAGTCTCATACATATGAGAGTTTGTGGGAATCGTGCATCAACAACAAGTCAAAAGTCGGTGTCGTTCACAGATGAATAGTCCACCCGAACTCATTCCACAAGTGAACGGAAACAAAACACTCGTGGCTGACTTGATCAGACAGATGAAGAAACGACTGTCAACTGCATGCTCATCAATTGGTCGACGAGGACTACCCATCAACCACATAGTCGCTCTACACGTTCGCAGTCGGCAAGCATGCACGCATGAACCACAATCACTGACACCCACACGTCTCTCCACTCATCGCTCTACTATCAATCTACATGTAGACCAATCACAAATGCTCGACCGAATTCAGAAGCGCATTCCCACAATGATATAGCCGATTTGGTCGGATAGCTCACTAGGTGAGCTGACTTGATTGTTTCTGTGACCGCGGTTCTACCGTCACTCGACACAAGTCACAAGTGTGTACACGTCGAACAATTTCACAACACCGAGTGTACACACATTGTGTGGGTGAGATTTGACAATACACCAATACATCGAGGTGATAATGAGAGCTAATCAAATGTATTATTGAACATCAAGTCAAATCAGTGGCGGATACAGTGAGACGAGAGCACACTATGGTTCACAATACACGGATTCTATTAGTTCAGGTATCACGATGTTGAGCAAGATTGATTACTTCGACAGTGAGATACTTGTGCGACCTGAACATTGTTTGTGATGAACTGAATCAGGTTTTGCTTAATCGTCCCGTTCTGTAATAATTCTGGAGGTGAGTTGGACCCTGTGACATGTGAACAGTGGACAGAAGTGTCTGTGGTTGGTGTGTTTGAACAGTGTGGTCATCTGGTTCATGTTGAGAGTGGATGATTAGCTGTAAACGGTTGACTGGTAGAGAACACACTGGTCAACAGTGTCCATGAGAGGAGGACAGTTTGACATGTTTCACATTGCTCGCACACACACACACACAGATCGTGACTGTTCGTATGACTTGTGATATCGCCCGTATGATGCCAGATGATTGAGACAGTGCTGGTGCTGCACAGTCACTATTGAAACCGAGCTCGTGCAGCCAACACCATCGTCACGACCACCTCTGATAAACCACCAACACACTAGCAATAAATAGTGTCGGCAATTTGAACAACAACGCACCGACCGATCCAACGAGCTTCGCCAATTAGATATGACCGTGCACTGAACTCGTGTTTGTCCGGTCACCACACTATGCTTGTGTGCACGACACGCAGGCAGATGGCAGTGAGCACACATTCACACACACAGGATACTCAGCCACATGGAACACTGATTGCAGACCTGAGGTTGATGTTGTGTACTGCACTGAAATCTGTGCTCCGAGAGAGGCTCGAACTCTCGACCTCCGCATTATAAGTACGGCGCTCTAACCAACTAAGCTACCGGAGCACGTTTCCGCCGCCACAATCGTCCTCCATCGAAAACGCATTACACTCAAACAAACCATAACAACATTTCACAACAGAATACTACACGTCATAACACATCTACTCTCAAATAATACTATCGAACAAACTCATCTCATACTCATTGTCCCTTCGTCTCTCTACACACGGAATATTAGCCATATTCTCTACACAATCATCTCCCACTTTCAACTGATCAACAACACATCACGTATGTCCTCCTCTTCACAACTCTCCACAACCGATCGATTCACGTCACATATCACCAGTTCATCAACACCATCCAACTAGTCTCATACATATGAGAGTTTGTGGGAATCGTGCATCAACAACAAGTCAAAAGTCGGTGTCGTTCACAGATGAATAGTCCACCCGAACTCATTCCACAAGTGAACGGAAACAAAACACTCGTGGCTGACTTGATCAGACAGATGAAGAAACGACTGTCAACTGCATGCTCATCAATTGGTCGACGAGGACTACCCATCAACCACATAGTCGCTCTACACGTTCGCAGTCGGCAAGCATGCACGCATGAACCACAATCACTGACACCCACACGTCTCTCCACTCATCGCTCTACTATCAATCTACATGTAGACCAATCACAAATGCTCGACCGAATTCAGAAGCGCATTCCCACAATGATATGGCCGATTTGGTCGGATAGCTCACTAGGTGAGCTGACTTGATTGTTTCTGTGACCGCGGTTCTACCGTCACTCGACACAAGTCACAAGTGTGTACACGTCGAACAATTTCACAACACCGAGTGTACACACATTGTGTGGGTGAGATTTGACAATACACCAATACATCGAGGTGATAATGAGAGCTAATCAAATGTATTATTGAACATCAAGTCAAATCAGTGGCGGATACAGTGAGACGAGAGCACACTATGGTTCACAATACACGGATTCTATTAGTTCAGGTATCACGATGTTGAGCAAGATTGATTACTTCGACAGTGAGATACTTGTGCGACCTGAACATTGTTTGTGATGAACTGAATCAGGTTTTGCTTAATCGTCCCGTTCTGTAATAATTCTGGAGGTGAGTTGGACCCTGTGACATGTGAACAGTGGACAGAAGTGTCTGTGGTTGGTGTGTTTGAACAGTGTGGTCATCTGGTTCATGTTGAGAGTGGATGATTAGCTGTAAACGGTTGACTGGTAGAGAACACACTGGTCAACAGTGTCCACGAGAGGAGGACAGTTTGACATGTTTCACATTGCTCGCACACACACACACACAGATCGTGACTGTTCGTATGACTTGTGATATCGCCCGTATGATGCCAGATGATTGAGACAGTGCTGGTGCTGCACAGTCACTATTGAAACCGAGCTCGTGCAGCCAACACCATCGTCACGACCACCTCTGATAAACCACCAACACACTAGCAATAAATAGTGTCGGCAATTTGAACAACAACGCACCGACCGATCCAACGAGCTTCGCCAATTAGATATGACCGTGCACTGAACTCGTGTTTGTCCGGTCACCACACTATGCTTGTGTGCACGACACGCAGGCAGATGGCAGTGAGCACACATTCACACACACAGGATACTCAGCCACATGGAACACTGATTGCAGACCTGAGGTTGATGTTGTGTACTGCACTGAAATCTGTGCTCCGAGAGAGGCTCGAACTCTCGACCTCCGCATTATAAGTACGGCGCTCTAACCAACTAAGCTACCGGAGCACGTTTCCGCCGCCACAATCGTCCTCCATCGAAAACGCATTACACTCAAACAAACCATAACAACATTTCACAACAGAATACTACACGTCATAACACATCTACTCTCAAATAATACTATCGAACAAACTCATCTCATACTCATTGTCCCTTCGTCTCTCTACACACGGAATATTAGCCATATTCTCTACACAATCATCTCCCACTTTCAACTGATCAACAACACATCACGTATGTCCTCCTCTTCACAACTCTCCACAACCGATCGATTCACGTCACATATCACCAGTTCATCAACACCATCCAACTAGTCTCATACATATGAGAGTTTGTGGGAATCGTGCATCAACAACAAGTCAAAAGTCGGTGTCGTTCACAGATGAATAGTCCACCCGAACTCATTCCACAAGTGAACGGAAACAAAACACTCGTGGCTGACTTGATCAGACAGATGAAGAAACGACTGTCAACTGCATGCTCATCAATTGGTCGACGAGGACTACCCATCAACCACATAGTCGCTCTACACGTTCGCAGTCGGCAAGCATGCACGCATGAACCACAATCACTGACACCCACACGTCTCTCCACTCATCGCTCTACTATCAATCTACATGTAGACCAATCACAAATGCTCGACCGAATTCAGAAGCGCATTCCCACAATGATATAGCCGATTTGGTCGGATAGCTCACTAGGTGAGCTGACTTGATTGTTTCTGTGACCGCGGTTCTACCGTCACTCGACACAAGTCACAAGTGTGTACACGTCGAACAATTTCACAACACCGAGTGTACACACATTGTGTGGGTGAGATTTGACAATACACCAATACATCGAGGTGATAATGAGAGCTAATCAAATGTATTATTGAACATCAAGTCAAATCAGTGGCGGATACAGTGAGACGAGAGCACACTATGGTTCACAATACACGGATTCTATTAGTTCAGGTATCACGATGTTGAGCAAGATTGATTACTTCGACAGTGAGATACTTGTGCGACCTGAACATTGTTTGTGATGAACTGAATCAGGTTTTGCTTAATCGTCCCGTTCTGTAATAATTCTGGAGGTGAGTTGGACCCTGTGACATGTGAACAGTGGACAGAAGTGTCTGTGGTTGGTGTGTTTGAACAGTGTGGTCATCTGGTTCATGTTGAGAGTGGATGATTAGCTGTAAACGGTTGACTGGTAGAGAACACACTGGTCAACAGTGTCCACGAGAGGAGGACAGTTTGACATGTTTCACATTGCTCGCACACACACACACACAGATCGTGACTGTTCGTATGACTTGTGATATCGCCCGTATGATGCCAGATGATTGAGACAGTGCTGGTGCTGCACAGTCACTATTGAAACCGAGCTCGTGCAGCCAACACCATCGTCACGACCACCTCTGATAAACCACCAACACACTAGCAATAAATAGTGTCGGCAATTTGAACAACAACGCACCGACCGATCCAACGAGCTTCGCCAATTAGATATGACCGTGCACTGAACTCGTGTTTGTCCGGTCACCACACTATGCTTGTGTGCACGACACGCAGGCAGATGGCAGTGAGCACACATTCACACACACAGGATACTCAGCCACATGGAACACTGATTGCAGACCTGAGGTTGATGTTGTGTACTGCACTGAAATCTGTGCTCCGAGAGAGGCTCGAACTCTCGACCTCCGCATTATAAGTACGGCGCTCTAACCAACTAAGCTACCGGAGCACGTTTCCGCCGCCACAATCGTCCTCCATCGAAAACGCATTACACTCAAACAAACCATAACAACATTTCACAACAGAATACTACACGTCATAACACATCTACTCTCAAATAATACTATCGAACAAACTCATCTCATACTCATTGTCCCTTCGTCTCTCTACACACGGAATATTAGCCATATTCTCTACACAATCATCTCCCACTTTCAACTGATCAACAACACATCACGTATGTCCTCCTCTTCACAACTCTCCACAACCGATCGATTCACGTCACATATCACCAGTTCATCAACACCATCCAACTAGTCTCATACATATGAGAGTTTGTGGGAATCGTGCATCAACAACAAGTCAAAAGTCGGTGTCGTTCACAGATGAATAGTCCACCCGAACTCATTCCACAAGTGAACGGAAACAAAACACTCGTGGCTGACTTGATCAGACAGATGAAGAAACGACTGTCAACTGCATGCTCATCAATTGGTCGACGAGGACTACCCATCAACCACATAGTCGCTCTACACGTTCGCAGTCGGCAAGCATGCACGCATGAACCACAATCACTGACACCCACACGTCTCTCCACTCATCGCTCTACTATCAATCTACATGTAGACCAATCACAAATGCTCGACCGAATTCAGAAGCGCATTCCCACAATGATATAGCCGATTTGGTCGGATAGCTCACTAGGTGAGCTGACTTGATTGTTTCTGTGACCGCGGTTCTACCGTCACTCGACACAAGTCACAAGTGTGTACACGTCGAACAATTTCACAACACCGAGTGTACACACATTGTGTGGGTGAGATTTGACAATACACCAATACATCGAGGTGATAATGAGAGCTAATCAAATGTATTATTGAACATCAAGTCAAATCAGTGGCGGATACAGTGAGACGAGAGCACACTATGGTTCACAATACACGGATTCTATTAGTTCAGGTATCACGATGTTGAGCAAGATTGATTACTTCGACAGTGAGATACTTGTGCGACCTGAACATTGTTTGTGATGAACTGAATCAGGTTTTGCTTAATCGTCCCGTTCTGTAATAATTCTGGAGGTGAGTTGGACCCTGTGACATGTGAACAGTGGACAGAAGTGTCTGTGGTTGGTGTGTTTGAACAGTGTGGTCATCTGGTTCATGTTGAGAGTGGATGATTAGCTGTAAACGGTTGACTGGTAGAGAACACACTGGTCAACAGTGTCCACGAGAGGAGGACAGTTTGACATGTTTCACATTGCTCGCACACACACACACACAGATCGTGACTGTTCGTATGACTTGTGATATCGCCCGTATGATGCCAGATGATTGAGACAGTGCTGGTGCTGCACAGTCACTATTGAAACCGAGCTCGTGCAGCCAACACCATCGTCACGACCACCTCTGATAAACCACCAACACACTAGCAATAAATAGTGTCGGCAATTTGAACAACAACGCACCGACCGATCCAACGAGCTTCGCCAATTAGATATGACCGTGCACTGAACTCGTGTTTGTCCGGTCACCACACTATGCTTGTGTGCACGACACGCAGGCAGATGGCAGTGAGCACACATTCACACACACAGGATACTCAGCCACATGGAACACTGATTGCAGACCTGAGGTTGATGTTGTGTACTGCACTGAAATCTGTGCTCCGAGAGAGGCTCGAACTCTCGACCTCCGCATTATAAGTACGGCGCTCTAACCAACTAAGCTACCGGAGCACGTTTCCGCCGCCACAATCGTCCTCCATCGAAAACGCATTACACTCAAACAAACCATAACAACATTTCACAACAGAATACTACACGTCATAACACATCTACTCTCAAATAATACTATCGAACAAACTCATCTCATACTCATTGTCCCTTCGTCTCTCTACACACGGAATATTAGCCATATTCTCTACACAATCATCTCCCACTTTCAACTGATCAACAACACATCACGTATGTCCTCCTCTTCACAACTCTCCACAACCGATCGATTCACGTCACATATCACCAGTTCATCAACACCATCCAACTAGTCTCATACATATGAGAGTTTGTGGGAATCGTGCATCAACAACAAGTCAAAAGTCGGTGTCGTTCACAGATGAATAGTCCACCCGAACTCATTCCACAAGTGAACGGAAACAAAACACTCGTGGCTGACTTGATCAGACAGATGAAGAAACGACTGTCAACTGCATGCTCATCAATTGGTCGACGAGGACTACCCATCAACCACATAGTCGCTCTACACGTTCGCAGTCGGCAAGCATGCACGCATGAACCACAATCACTGACACCCACACGTCTCTCCACTCATCGCTCTACTATCAATCTACATGTAGACCAATCACAAATGCTCGACCGAATTCAGAAGCGCATTCCCACAATGATATAGCCGATTTGGTCGGATAGCTCACTAGGTGAGCTGACTTGATTGTTTCTGTGACCGCGGTTCTACCGTCACTCGACACAAGTCACAAGTGTGTACACGTCGAACAATTTCACAACACCGAGTGTACACACATTGTGTGGGTGAGATTTGACAATACACCAATACATCGAGGTGATAATGAGAGCTAATCAAATGTATTATTGAACATCAAGTCAAATCAGTGGCGGATACAGTGAGACGAGAGCACACTATGGTTCACAATACACGGATTCTATTAGTTCAGGTATCACGATGTTGAGCAAGATTGATTACTTCGACAGTGAGATACTTGTGCGACCTGAACATTGTTTGTGATGAACTGAATCAGGTTTTGCTTAATCGTCCCGTTCTGTAATAATTCTGGAGGTGAGTTGGACCCTGTGACATGTGAACAGTGGACAGAAGTGTCTGTGGTTGGTGTGTTTGAACAGTGTGGTCATCTGGTTCATGTTGAGAGTGGATGATTAGCTGTAAACGGTTGACTGGTAGAGAACACACTGGTCAACAGTGTCCACGAGAGGAGGACAGTTTGACATGTTTCACATTGCTCGCACACACACACACACAGATCGTGACTGTTCGTATGACTTGTGATATCGCCCGTATGATGCCAGATGATTGAGACAGTGCTGGTGCTGCACAGTCACTATTGAAACCGAGCTCGTGCAGCCAACACCATCGTCACGACCACCTCTGATAAACCACCAACACACTAGCAATAAATAGTGTCGGCAATTTGAACAACAACGCACCGACCGATCCAACGAGCTTCGCCAATTAGATATGACCGTGCACTGAACTCGTGTTTGTCCGGTCACCACACTATGCTTGTGTGCACGACACGCAGGCAGATGGCAGTGAGCACACATTCACACACACAGGATACTCAGCCACATGGAACACTGATTGCAGACCTGAGGTTGATGTTGTGTACTGCACTGAAATCTGTGCTCCGAGAGAGGCTCGAACTCTCGACCTCCGCATTATAAGTACGGCGCTCTAACCAACTAAGCTACCGGAGCACGTTTCCGCCGCCACAATCGTCCTCCATCGAAAACGCATTACACTCAAACAAACCATAACAACATTTCACAACAGAATACTACACGTCATAACACATCTACTCTCAAATAATACTATCGAACAAACTCATCTCATACTCATTGTCCCTTCGTCTCTCTACACACGGAATATTAGCCATATTCTCTACACAATCATCTCCCACTTTCAACTGATCAACAACACATCACGTATGTCCTCCTCTTCACAACTCTCCACAACCGATCGATTCACGTCACATATCACCAGTTCATCAACACCATCCAACTAGTCTCATACATATGAGAGTTTGTGGGAATCGTGCATCAACAACAAGTCAAAAGTCGGTGTCGTTCACAGATGAATAGTCCACCCGAACTCATTCCACAAGTGAACGGAAACAAAACACTCGTGGCTGACTTGATCAGACAGATGAAGAAACGACTGTCAACTGCATGCTCATCAATTGGTCGACGAGGACTACCCATCAACCACATAGTCGCTCTACACGTTCGCAGTCGGCAAGCATGCACGCATGAACCACAATCACTGACACCCACACGTCTCTCCACTCATCGCTCTACTATCAATCTACATGTAGACCAATCACAAATGCTCGACCGAATTCAGAAGCGCATTCCCACAATGATATGGCCGATTTGGTCGGATAGCTCACTAGGTGAGCTGACTTGATTGTTTCTGTGACCGCGGTTCTACCGTCACTCGACACAAGTCACAAGTGTGTACACGTCGAACAATTTCACAACACCGAGTGTACACACATTGTGTGGGTGAGATTTGACAAT
Organism: Schistosoma haematobium; assembly: GCF_000699445.3. Taxonomy (NCBI): domain Eukaryota; kingdom Metazoa; phylum Platyhelminthes; class Trematoda; order Strigeidida; family Schistosomatidae; genus Schistosoma; species Schistosoma haematobium. The sequence goes on along the minus strand of NC_067199.1, from coordinate 19,623,120 downwards.
ACACCAATACATCGAGGTGATAATGAGAGCTAATCAAATGTATTATTGAACATCAAGTCAAATCAGTGGCGGATACAGTGAGACGAGAGCACACTATGGTTCACAATACACGGATTCTATTAGTTCAGGTATCACGATGTTGAGCAAGATTGATTACTTCGACAGTGAGATACTTGTGCGACCTGAACATTGTTTGTGATGAACTGAATCAGGTTTTGCTTAATCGTCCCGTTCTGTAATAATTCTGGAGGTGAGTTGGACCCTGTGACATGTGAACAGTGGACAGAAGTGTCTGTGGTTGGTGTGTTTGAACAGTGTGGTCATCTGGTTCATGTTGAGAGTGGATGATTAGCTGTAAACGGTTGACTGGTAGAGAACACACTGGTCAACAGTGTCCACGAGAGGAGGACAGTTTGACATGTTTCACATTGCTCGCACACACACACACACAGATCGTGACTGTTCGTATGACTTGTGATATCGCCCGTATGATGCCAGATGATTGAGACAGTGCTGGTGCTGCACAGTCACTATTGAAACCGAGCTCGTGCAGCCAACACCATCGTCACGACCACCTCTGATAAACCACCAACACACTAGCAATAAATAGTGTCGGCAATTTGAACAACAACGCACCGACCGATCCAACGAGCTTCGCCAATTAGATATGACCGTGCACTGAACTCGTGTTTGTCCGGTCACCACACTATGCTTGTGTGCACGACACGCAGGCAGATGGCAGTGAGCACACATTCACACACACAGGATACTCAGCCACATGGAACACTGATTGCAGACCTGAGGTTGATGTTGTGTACTGCACTAAAATCTGTGCTCCGAGAGAGGCTCGAACTCTCGACCTCCGCATTATAAGTACGGCGCTCTAACCAACTAAGCTACCGGAGCACGTTTCCGCCGCCACAATCGTCCTCCATCGAAAACGCATTACACTCAAACAAACCATAACAACATTTCACAACAGAATACTACACGTCATAACACATCTACTCTCAAATAATACTATCGAACAAACTCATCTCATACTCATTGTCCCTTCGTCTCTCTACACACGGAATATTAGCCATATTCTCTACACAATCATCTCCCACTTTCAACTGATCAACAACACATCACGTATGTCCTCCTCTTCACAACTCTCCACAACCGATCGATTCACGTCACATATCACCAGTTCATCAACACCATCCAACTAGTCTCATACATATGAGAGTTTGTGGGAATCGTGCATCAACAACAAGTCAAAAGTCGGTGTCGTTCACAGATGAATAGTCCACCTGAACTCATTCCACAAGTGAACGGAAACAAAACACTCGTGGCTGACTTGATCAGACAGATGAAGAAACGACTGTCAACTGCATGCTCATCAATTGGTCGACGAGGACTACCCATCAACCACATAGTCGCTCTACACGTTCGCAGTCGGCAAGCATGCACGCATGAACCACAATCACTGACACCCACACGTCTCTCCACTCATCGCTCTACTATCAATCTACATGTAGACCAATCACAAATGCTCGACCGAATTCAGAAGCGCATTCCCACAATGATATGGCCGATTTGGTCGGATAGCTCACTAGGTGAGCTGACTTGATTGTTTCTGTGACCGCGGTTCTACCGTCACTCGACACAAGTCACAAGTGTGTACACGTCGAACAATTTCACAACACCGAGTGTACACACATTGTGTGGGTGAGATTTGACAATACACCAATACATCGAGGTGATAATGAGAGCTAATCAAATGTATTATTGAACATCAAGTCAAATCAGTGGCGGATACAGTGAGACGAGAGCACACTATGGTTCACAATACACGGATTCTATTAGTTCAGGTATCACGATGTTGAGCAAGATTGATTACTTCGACAGTGAGATACTTGTGCGACCTGAACATTGTTTGTGATGAACTGAATCAGGTTTTGCTTAATCGTCCCGTTCTGTAATAATTCTGGAGGTGAGTTGGACCCTGTGACATGTGAACAGTGGACAGAAGTGTCTGTGGTTGGTGTGTTTGAACAGTGTGGTCATCTGGTTCATGTTGAGAGTGGATGATTAGCTGTAAACGGTTGACTGGTAGAGAACACACTGGTCAACAGTGTCCACGAGAGGAGGACAGTTTGACATGTTTCACATTGCTCGCACACACACACACACAGATCGTGACTGTTCGTATGACTTGTGATATCGCCCGTATGATGCCAGATGATTGAGACAGTGCTGGTGCTGCACAGTCACTATTGAAACCGAGCTCGTGCAGCCAACACCATCGTCACGACCACCTCTGATAAACCACCAACACACTAGCAATAAATAGTGTCGGCAATTTGAACAACAACGCACCGACCGATCCAACGAGCTTCGCCAATTAGATATGACCGTGCACTGAACTCGTGTTTGTCCGGTCACCACACTATGCTTGTGTGCACGACACGCAGGCAGATGGCAGTGAGCACACATTCACACACACAGGATACTCAGCCACATGGAACACTGATTGCAGACCTGAGGTTGATGTTGTGTACTGCACTGAAATCTGTGCTCCGAGAGAGGCTCGAACTCTCGACCTCCGCATTATAAGTACGGCGCTCTAACCAACTAAGCTACCGGAGCACGTTTCCGCCGCCACAATCGTCCTCCATCGAAAACGCATTACACTCAAACAAACCATAACAACATTTCACAACAGAATACTACACGTCATAACACATCTACTCTCAAATAATACTATCGAACAAACTCATCTCATACTCATTGTCCCTTCGTCTCTCTACACACGGAATATTAGCCATATTCTCTACACAATCATCTCCCACTTTCAACTGATCAACAACACATCACGTATGTCCTCCTCTTCACAACTCTCCACAACCGATCGATTCACGTCACATATCACCAGTTCATCAACACCATCCAACTAGTCTCATACATATGAGAGTTTGTGGGAATCGTGCATCAACAACAAGTCAAAAGTCGGTGTCGTTCACAGATGAATAGTCCACCTGAACTCATTCCACAAGTGAACGGAAACAAAACACTCGTGGCTGACTTGATCAGACAGATGAAGAAACGACTGTCAACTGCATGCTCATCAATTGGTCGACGAGGACTACCCATCAACCACATAGTCGCTCTACACGTTCGCAGTCGGCAAGCATGCACGCATGAACCACAATCACTGACACCCACACGTCTCTCCACTCATCGCTCTACTATCAATCTACATGTAGACCAATCACAAATGCTCGACCGAATTCAGAAGCGCATTCCCACAATGATATAGCCGATTTGGTCGGATAGCTCACTAGGTGAGCTGACTTGATTGTTTCTGTGACCGCGGTTCTACCGTCACTCGACACAAGTCACAAGTGTGTACACGTCGAACAATTTCACAACACCGAGTGTACACACATTGTGTGGGTGAGATTTGACAATACACCATTTCATCCTGTTGATATTTAGATTTCTTCTTGTTGATTGTTTGCCATGAATTCAGATTAATATAGGTTTCAAAGAATTTGTAGCCGGGATGTTTTTTTTGTTTGATCGCGACATTTATCTTTCGTATTTTTCAACGTCTTTTTAAGTACTTTTCTCATTGTGATTTGATTTTTCTTCACTCTTCCCTTGTTTTCTTTTTATTATCATTATATTTTAGGTCTTTTTCTTGTGGCCTGGTTTTTGTAGTAGTATTTTGTATTTTATTTGATGTTTTTGACATGTATTTTTTTGCTTATTGCTGTCTGCTCTTTTGGTGCATGTTTTGCTTTCCTATTTGTTGTTTTTTGTATATGATTTATTTGTTTGCTCGTGTTGCTATTTTATTTCACGTGATTTTTTTATTTTGTTTCTTGTTACTTGTTAGTAGTATGTTTTTTACTCAAAATATTGATGTTCTTTTCGTCGCATATCGGTCGTTCTTCGCTCATCTTTTTTGTTCCACTCTAATAGATTTTTTCTTTTATAAATTTCTCCTTTCTTAATATTTCATGAATTTTTAGTGACAGTTGTTTTATTATTTTTTTGAATACTGATTTGTATTATTTCTCGCTTGTTTCATCGTTTTCCTTAATATCAGTTTCAGTCTGGAAATTACAGGAGGCTTGATAGCCTATGTTAGTCCTGGCAACGGTGGTCTCTCAGTTGATCCAACTTTCCTTTGAAAGAGTCGACGGATGGAGCCTCAACCACGTGCTTAGGTAATAAATTCCACTCGTCGACGATTCGATGGGAAAGTCGATAGTCAGCTGACAATTAATTTGTTCTGGGCTTGTGAACTATTTGGAGTGTCCTCGTAAATTCTCTGTTTCGGAAGACAAGAGATTTATCACCAAGCAATTTGAAAACTGTGATGAAGTCGCATCTAGTTCTTAGATATGACAACGGGAATAGGTTCAGCTTGGCCAGTCGAGCTTCATAAAGAAGATTCACTATTCCGGGAATCAGCTTAGTTTCTGTACTATGAACCTTTAGCAAAAGCTCACTGCCTTTTTTAAGCAGGGGCTAGCCGCTTGTATGCAGTACTCCAGTTAAGGACGTACGAACACTGTACACAAAGTCAAAAACGTTTTAGCGTCGACATGCTTGAAAGCTCTATGTATTGACCACAAGGTTCTAAAACCTTTGGCGGCTATTGCACGGCAGTCTTCAGTAGTCTTTAAGTCTTGGCAAACGATGACTCCTAAGCCGTTATGTGTCTGGATAACAGGTAACTCAGTGTTATTCATCGTGTATGCATCTGTACCTTGATGACCGATATGCATCACAAGACACTTGGAAGTGTTTATCGGCAACTGCCAGGTTTGAGACCATTCAGATGATTTCTCCAGGTCATTTAGGAGTTCTAAGCTATCATCCTTACATCGTATCGTTCTCCATATCTTGACATCGTCAGCATATAGCAAGACCGATGATGATAGGAGACGAGGAAGGTCATTTACGTACAAGAGAAATAGCACTGGCCCCAAAACTGTACCCTGGGGCACTTCACTAAGCACAGTTTCCCAGCTAGATAACTTTGAGTTCACCCGTACTCTTTGTTGGGCCCAACTAGGAAGTCTTTCATCCACATCAATAGATTGCCTCCAATTCCGACATTTCTTAGCTTACATAACAGCCAGTTGTGCGGAACTTTGTCAAAATCTTTGCTGAAATCAATGTAGGCTACGTCTACGGGTAACTTTTGGTCCTCAAGAGCGCACCAGCTTTCACGGGCGACTAATAAGTTAGTGAGACAAGAATAACCTATTCTGAAACCGTGATGCTTCCACGAAAGGATCCGGTTCTCATCGAGGTACTTAAACAGCTCCTTCCGAATAATTTTTTCTAATATTTTAACAACCACACTAGTTAGACTAACGAGTCGGTAATTCTCAGGTTTATGTTTGGTACCTGTTTTGAAGACAGGACTTACTATGGCGTTCTTCCAGTCTTTTGGTAAACGACCCTGCGTTACGGATAGATTAAAGCATATATTCAAAGTGTTCGCAGCAAAGTTAGATAATTCCTTCAGTAGCCTAGGATGCAATTCATCGGGCCCCGTGGATTTACCTATATCAAGCTTATTCATCAGACCAAAGACATCAAGTTATTTAATGGTCACACTATCCAGTGTATGTGTGGGGGGATTTGTGTGCGCTGACGGGAAGGGTTCTTCCATGGTATATACACTGCTAAAGTAGTTTGAGAACATTTGAGCCTTACCAAAGTCGTCCTCCACCAATGATGCGGCAGTACTGTCTCCACATAGTGCAGGAATATTTCCTCTTCCTTTTGTCCTTTGGTTTATATAGGAATACAAGCGTTTAGGACATTCTATGGATTCCTTAACAAGTTTTTCTTCGTACAATTTTCTAGACTTACGGAGGGTAGAGGCACAGGTATTCCAAGCTTTTCGATACTGAGATTTTGTCTCATCAGTCCCCAGTAACCTAAATCTATCCCACATTTTTGTTCTCCTACGGAGAAGGATGCGGACCTCCCTACTGAACCATGGTGGGGAGTTTCTCGGCCCCCTTGGTATAGTCCAAGGGATGTGGGGTGTGGTAACTTTTAAGTATAAATTTGAAATGCGTCCCAAACCGTTTCAATTGAGGACTCTGGGTGCATGCTGTCTGGTATGTTTGCTTTCCAGACGTTAGGTCTGGATTGAGCTGATGCATGCTCGTTTTTGACAACTATATGGAAGTCGAAGGTTAGAACTGCATGATCGCTTTTACCTAAGTGTGGCATGTAATCTAGGTTCGTGACGTCACCCTTATAATCGGCCAATATAAGATCTAGTAAGGATGATTCAGAGTCCGGGTCGTACCTAGTCGCTTCTTTCACATGTTGCACTAAGGCACATATGATAACCGCATCAACTAGTTCCCGCTCGAAGGGATTATCTGACGATTCACTTCGCAAATTTTCCCAGTCCACCATGGGTGCATTAAAGTCCCCTAGGATTAGACATCGACCACTTTGTGACCAAGTATTGAGACTGCTTAGCAGGACCCCATTTACCCCACATCTTGGACTGCAATAGACCAAACCAATCAGCAGCTCTTTTCCCTTTCATTTCAAGCGGTTACTAACTGATTCACACGTCCCACTCTCATGGGATACACTGTCGATAATGGCAAATTGGATAGAATTCCTAATGAATAGAGCTACTCCCTCTCCTTTACGTTTTTGTATTCTGTCGGCTCTTACTAACCCTCGAAATCAAGTTCCACACTATCTATGGACTGTGTCAGCCAGGTTTCTGTGACTGTGATTATGTCTAGCTTTGTAGATTCAGTCTGTACACCTAGTTCCGATCGCTTATTCAGTAAGCTTCGGGCATTAGTGTAACAGATCCGAAGCCTATTTAAGTGGCTTCGTGCTTCACCCAGAGTGGCTTCGGCATCGTTCTCTGTCGAAACCTTACAACCCGAAAATTTACAATTTTATGTCCTTTTCTGCCAGCGTCTAACCTAAGTTGTAGTTCTGTTTCGGTTTCCCGTCTTTCTACACGGTCTGCCAACGGCAAGTCCTTACGGATAAAAACTCCTGAACCCTTTAACTTATGTCCATTCTGTAAAATTAAGTCGCGTTCATTCGAAGATTTGAATACTACTTTAAGCAGTCTGGACTGATTAGGCTTCAAGTTCGCTAGACTCCCTAGTCTGTACACATTTAGCAAGGTGACCCCGGTGACATTTTGAGGCATGAGTTGATTAAGTAGCCGTTTTATCAGCACAATATCATGCTCAAAACGAGTTTTCGGTTCAGAGCTTTCACTCTCCTTTATTCTATGAAAAATAACCGATTTGTCACTGTGATCACCCTTCGATTTCTCGACTACTTTTACGGGGGCAGGATTCCCTTTTATATTGTTATGTTGTTTCTTTCTTACAACCTGTACCCATTCGTCAACGTTGCTTGGAGAAGCAACCAAAACACTTTTGCAGCATTTACCAATGACATGGCCTCGGTTAACAAGCTATTTGCATCTGAACAGCACTGTTGACAGAGCCATACGCAACCGTTTTTACTGAACCGTTTGAAAGCCACAGGTGTTAAATTCGTGCAAACTTCGTGGTATCAGCCTTTGCACTCATCGCACTGCATGCCGCTTTCAACGGGATAACGACAGCCCGGACGGGGGCAATTGCTTTTTTGCACTGTCCAGTCATTAAACAGAGGATATTATTAAAAAAAGAACTAGATGTAATAATACTCAGGGACAAAAATGATTTATAACCAAAAAAAGCGGAGAACTGTAGATTGTTAGAACCAAAAGTACTAACAGATACAATAGAAAACAAAGTACTCAAGAGTACCGACGACAAACTACTTTAGAAATAGAAACGATACTCTAGTCGAATACTTTAACTGAAATGAATTCAATTAAAGTGAAAACAGCAGTCTTGATACGTAATAAACGATCAAAACAATGGAATTTACTGAGCGAGGAAAAATACCACTGTCCTTTAAATTAGCGTGCGTGATTTCAATGAATATACATTAGTTTTTTTTCTGGATATTTTCCCGTGCACAAACGATCATTACTGCCTTATAAATGTCCATATGGACTTGCCAGGTCTATGTCTTTATTTTCTGCATTATTTTTTTCCTATCCGCAGCAACCATTATTTGGTAGTAACGTAATTTTTTCGTAACTTTTTTCGTTGTTACTGTTTGTAGTTTATGCAGTGTTAATAGGTTCCGAAATTCTTTAATTAAACATCTAACCTGGTACCTATCCTAAATTTTATATAAATTTTCATAAAGTTGCAAAAAAATAATGGCTTTTTACTTATTACCAGTTCATTTATGAACGTTCTTATTTGAATTTAATGGCTCCCATTAATTCAATGGCCTGTTTAAACGCCACCAGTATCTAAATGTCATTGGTAAATTCATTAAAGCAATCATAATAGGTTAAATTACTTTTAGACAGAGATTCGAGATTTTTAGGAACTGGTTCTACGGTTTCTTGTTGACTAGTAAATGACCAATATCAGTCTTCTCAGCCTGTTTTGCCTATATCTATTAATAGCATTCCAAACAAATTGCTGCACCTTCATGGGTTTGATCACTGTTGGCTGCAATATCTGAAATATAATTTCATACAGCTAGAGAATTCTGAAGTAAGGAATATTTTAATGATTTTTATAATCTACTACTACTCAAATTCACTTAACTAGTCTATCTTCAATAAATGCGGTAATATTTTGAAGTAAATATGATTTAACAACTATAGTTGTTGATCAGTAGAATGTAAAGTGAAAAAGACATAATGTTTCATAACCATCTATAAACAATCTGTTCTGACTGCTTATAAGCTGCATACTTACAATTAAATCACAACTTTTTCAATTTCACATTCAGAGTGTGGGTGAGAGAGAGAGAGAGGAAACAAAAACTCTTGAATATTTTACAAAGAATTTATTTCTATGGGTAATTTCACTTCCATTCGAATTTATTTTCTGTTATGATTAATCTTTTTTTATTTCAATGAAGAAAGTCATTTTTCTAGTTTGTTATTTTTTCTTCTTATGTATGTATTTATGTAACGAACTTATTTAATTGATTCTTTATAGCAACATTTAATTTGACTATTTTCGGTAATTGGAATAATATGTCCGATCAATAGGGAAAAATGGTGATATTTCTTACTACTTAAAGAAAAAAAGAGAATTTTGTGAAACTTTAACATTACAATGACCAACACAACTAGATTTTCATTTATTACTTAGTATATATATATATATATATATATATATATATAACTTTCTGTGAAAATATATAAATTGGATATTTTAAGGATTAAATATGATTTCCAATAAAAAGGATTTCGTGATTAAATGGTAAAACTTCTAAACTTCTTCTTTCTAAAGAACTTGGATTTTTACATTTTCCATACTCATTTGTCTACACTATTACTATGATGCTTCCAGTATGGTGATTGTAATTTTTACCAATATATTAACTAAAGCTTGTTTCCTTTCCGAAAATTCTTTCTACTTCTGTAATTTTAGCATATTATTCTAATTTGTAGGGGTTTGGGTTATCCTGTTGTTAATATTCTTGGTTGAATTTTGGTCATAGTCGGAAAACCTTCATTCTTTGTGGATCTCCTCAATACACTCATTTTATCCCAAGTTCAACAGAAGAGATTTACTATGGCCGGCAGTTGAATCTAGCATTGCTAACCAAACCCACCTCTTCAATTTTATGCGTTAAAAGTAATTAGAACATATGTTATTGACGATAAGTTATTTCTATTTAGCATCAGAGAAATTTTCTTCATTAATCCAAGTTTTTCTATTACTAGTTGAATAATTGGTAAACTTAATTATATCATGCGGAATTATATGAAAGTTAGACATATTATGAAAATTTAATTGTATTTCACTATCAGGTTTCACAATAATGTTGGTCTATTACATTAATATTATAAATAATGTTAGAAATATCATTCTATAGAATTTTACAATGGAAATGAATGGTTAATTTAAAATCTACGAATAAAAAACATTCAATAAATCATTTTTTTGTAAAAAAAAATTAGTAAGATGAAGTGAAACATTGACATAAAATTATGAACAAGGAGTGTATATCGTGTCATTGTGTGAAAGACAAAATAAAAGTTGTTTATTTCACTTACTATTAAAAAAAGTGTTCATATTGATTAGAAGTTTTTTTTTGACAGAATGTTTAGTTGGAGAATTAACAAGTGCTTTAGAATAACTATGTGCTTTAATGTGTTGATGAGTGTATAGTGAAGGGAATGTATGAATCCAAAATACAAATGACAAGTTGAATAATAAATCTACATCAAATGCTTTATTGAGTAATTACATTTCCGTGATACATAAAATGGGATACTTTCAAGAAATGAAAAATGAATAAAGTTGAATTTCATGATTATACATTATGCACATTGACAATCATGAATATTATTCTGATCTGTTATTAAAACTGTGCCTGAAATGAAGTGATTAGAAATTCGGAAAATTAACCTTATTTACTAACGAATAAAATAACAGTATTTTCGTGTTAATCTACTAATATTGTTGAGTGAAATTATTTATCTTCCCTGAGCATAATAATTTATAGAATATTTTCTATGAGCTTGGTTCGAATAAAACATTTAACGTATTTACCGAGAACTTTATAGCCGAATAATTAAGAGATTTAGACGATTGCCTTTTAGGATGCATGCAATCATAATGGCTTGTATACTCAATGGTTATAGATTTGATTTCAAACCATTGTATACATTTTAATGCAACAGAAGTAAAAGGAAGAAAGCCCAAGATGCATTAAAAGCTGTTGAATCATCTAACTGATTAATTAATTTTTTCGAGCAGCCAAAAATTTTGAAAACACTATTCATTTTCATAGAGTAAATGGAGTCTAAAATAAAATTTTTAAATAGTATGTATCACTGACACATTGTGATGAAGCAATGAAACGATTAATAAAGTTCTTGAACAGAAATTCGCAGATTAGCTCTTCAAATGTCGCTTGCATAGTTATCATATTATCCTCTTCTACAACATTTCATAAGGACTTAATTTGCTTGATTTTCCTACTGCTCATTACTTAAGAAGATTTTTCATGTATTTTGGGAATTTTAGACTGCCCGATAATGTCAAAAATGTTCCCTAAACGTGGTTTTCAAGTAAACATATACAAATGTTAAATTATATATTTGTAACTGACAAAAATATTTCCAACGGCTTCGCAAGAAATGAGAATATCAATGAATGATTTTTTGAATAGGCCACTCGTACTCAATAAACAATAGGATGTATTGAGGTTTTGTTGAATCTGATCACATTTTGTCAAGAAGCATCTCAAAGTAATGCCATTGGCAATTTGTAACCGCATTGAAGTTTTAGATACTTTGTGTAAATTGTTTTAAAGTCGTAAAATAATAACTGTTTCACAACTCTTACCGATTTAAAGTTATTATTTGGAATACAGTTTATAAGGATAAACTGTCGTTGAAGTTACTCTACACTCTCAGGACAATATTTATCCTTATAGACCCTAAAATTATACTTAGTTATAAACTAAATTCTCTAAAAACGCTTTGCAAAAATACCGTAGCAAGAGTTCTTGAAATAAATTGAACTGTCACATCTTTTCAACTCACAAATGGTCCATCAAAAACAATCTACATGTTTATAGTATTATATGAATAACTATTGGTAGAATAAGTAATAGAAACCAGTAACCTGTTTAACACAACACTAGCTGAAGACATTAATGTAAAACAAAAGCGTATTTGACAGACTAGAATATTTAATGTAAAATCTGTTCCTGTGACTGCTTCAGAGCATAATACGCGTTTTTATGTTTTCATTCTTCCTCATTTATGTAAACTGACTTCAGACAATGTAAGATCAGTACACTAGTGAGCTAGCAAAGGTGATAGATTTTTAATAGCAGAGGTATATTTAAAGTAAATGCAACAAATCAACAATAATAAATATAGGCAACAAGAGGATAAGGAAATACAAGAATGCAATAATAAAGTTTGGAGATTGTAATAAACCACAGTAGTTTACAACGTCCAATCATTAACCAAGTCTTCCACAATGCTTAGGCTAGTAGAAAGTAGCTGAATTATTCTAATATAATTACTTAAAATGTAGTCTAGACACAAATTTTTATTTTAATATTTCTTTCCAATATGGTCTCATTATAGGGCCTTTTTGAGATGCACAGGTCATCATCGACTTCTAATGACAGTAGATCCTGAAAGTGTTTATAGTACACGTGTTAATTTACAGGCATAATCGGGTTGACACAAAAGTGCAGTCAAAATTTTAAAAATAAAGTTATAATATTACTGAAACGGATGTGATTCATAAGTTATTTCAAGAGAACATTATTATAAGCTTTTTAATGTGAACCATAAGATGCATACAAAACGCATAATTATAAACGACATAAGTGTGCAGAAACAACTCAAAGGACTTTTAACTGACAGTGCACATTTTTCTGTAACCACGTGATATTATTTCTTATTTAAGAATAGAGGCGTTAAAAATTGATATGTATGGTTAAATAAATATTACATGATAGGAATTAACTTACCTAATACATAACTCTGATATACCGATTATATTTGTACTCCCTAAGACAGTCTATCTTAATGTGATGTGTTTACTGGTAGTGTTGCCTTATCGTCTATTAATTGCGACGACTGAAGTAAATCAACACTGAATGGTAACTGATGTGTTGTTACAATATTTGGTGTAACTTCATTAAATGTTGTATCCTGTAGTTGTGGTGTTACTATTAAACAATTTAACATTTCATTTTTACTATAATTAATATCAGTTGGTTTTCTAATAGAAGAACAATTTCTCATAGTGTTTGAATGATTATTACAAAATAAAAGTTTGCTTGAATTTAAACACGATGCAGAATCTGTTTTTGTATTATCTTCTATGGAATACAAACAATCACAAAAACTAATACAGGATTCGTTGACACCGTTTTGTTGATGATTTAACTGTTGTTGTTGTTGTTGTTGTCGTGGAAGCGATTGTTGTTGATGACATGAATAATGTTGATCTAATTTTGGTAAAGAAGATGGGAAGTTTTTAGTAGAATAGAATGATAAATGTTGCTCAAAATAATGATATTTTGCTTGACACATTAACATTACCTCAATAACCATCGAAAACCACAAAGTAGTGAACAGCTGTGTCAACTTAGTATGGGGTATCTCATCACTTTAGATTTAAGCCCTTCCCGAATTCAGACGAAAAACGACTAGAATTTGCAGTGAATTCCTTAATTTTAGACCAGTGGGTGGACGTCCACTTTTTCATATTCATTAGTCGATTGGATTGATGACAATGAGGAACTGCGAGTCGCCTCACTCTAGATAAAATCAGACTTATTCGGTCACAGCTCACTGGATTTTTCGAAACCATACGGATTCAGTCACGGATGTTTACCTAGATGACATCAGCTGGTGATATAAACTTCAAAGTTACAAATGTTTAAAATTGTAAATAAATTTAGGAAGAATTTAGTACAGTATTTGAAACTTGTGTTTAGGTATTTACATAAGTAGTTCAAGAGTAAAGTCTTACCGGTGACTTCCCGAAACCACCCTATATCACAAACCTCCTTTATTGGAATCGGTTATTTATGGCAGTATGAGATAAGAACTATAAAGACTGTCAGATAAAAGAAAATCTTATAAGTTCTTGTTAGAAATCCTTAAACATGATAGTTAACACACAAATGAATAGCTTCAAAGTAAATCTATGTATCAAAGTATACAGCATAAGTGAATAAACCTGAAACAAAACGAATGAAAATATTGAATGAAGAGTAGATAAGATCAGAACACATCATATACTTATTTTTTAACAGAAAAAAACAAACAAAAGAATAGAATAAATGAACCATAAAGTGTTGTTTTTTATCATGCATCATATTTGTTATATGTAACTCCTAAAACTTTAATTTTTTACGAGAAATATAGACATTTGAAAGGTACACATATAGGGGTCAAACAGGGTGAATTTATGAACATCTTTACCCTCAAGATATTTTGCTACCATTGTAACAAAAGTATTGTTTATCAATATGTGCATGCATGTTTGTGCGAAGATGAATTTTCTGAAACTAGGTTTTACTTATACATAATAAAATACACTCTTTAGGTGTACTCCACAAACTAAGCCACATAGAAGCTACATTTGTCCTCAATTTTTACACTAGGGAAATTTTTGATGAAATGGTTCGTTACCATTGTTGTTTCTGATAACGCCAGCCGATTGTGTTTGAGAATAAACAAAATATGAATACAGTTAAACTCAGTACCGAAATTTTCTCAATTAAAAAATCTGTTGTATAAGTGACGAAAAATGTCTAGTTTTGAAATGTTAACTGAAAAATTATTTCAATTTTCATTAAAAGGAATATGTCTAGAAAACTCTCAGTTGTGGAATTTTAATGTTTTACCAACTGTATATAATTTAATAAGTCATTTGACAAAGAATGAAATAAAGAGAATTCAACGAAGAAACTTTTCTTTCCAACGAAATAACTTACTTAAGTTGTACATTCTTATTTATAGTATTATAGTAACTATATGTCTGTAGAAGGATAAAAAAGATTGCATCATAAAAAGTGATTCGAGACTCAAAATATCAAATAATTTTGCTTAATAATCAGGGGGTTAGAGGAGAATATAAGGATGAAAATTATTTACGGGCTAGAATTATGAAAGACAATTGTCCGCTTGACAGATGTGAAAAAAATGAAAAACCCACTTGATATTTGGAGTTTTTAAAAACTGTGATGCAATATTGTCCTATCTTCTATCGACATATATCTAACATACAATTATAAACAGAAATGTACAGCTTAAGTAAATGATTTCATCGAAACGAAAATTTTCTTCGCTGAGTTCTCTTTATATATACTCAAGATACAATAAGTTATTTTAATTACCTGTGAGACAGAGTGGAAAGAAGGACATCACATCTAAATACCAAAGAAATGAGATCTCAATAAATGTGAGAACTACCAAAGCATCACGCTACTGTCGGTATCAGGAAAAGTTTTCAACAGAGTGTTCCTGAACTGGATGAAAGATTCAGTAGACGTTCAACTTTGAGATCAACAGTCCGGATTCCGTAAGGATAGATAGTGCACAGGCAAAATCATGACACTACGGATCACTGTTGAACAATCAGTTGAACAAAACTAGCCACTAGACATCAACTTCCTTGACTATGAGAAAGCATTTGACAGTGTGAACAAAAGAACCTTATGGAACATGTTTCAACACTATGGTGCATCTGAGAAAATCGTCGATACCATACGAAATTCATACGAAGGACTACATTGCAAAGTCATGTATGGGGGACAGCTGACAGACGCGTTCCAAGTGAAGATTGGAGTCAGATAAGATTGCTTACTCTCTACGTTCCTCTTTCTTCTGTTGGCTGACCACCATGCCTTAGAAGAAGAACGGATTACAGTGGACAGCTTACATGCAACTAGACGGTTTGGACTGAGCAAATGACCCAGCCACTCTATCCCATATACACCGACGAATACAGTTGAAAACAACTAGTGTAGCAGAAGCCTCTGCATCAGTAGGCCTCAAAATACACAACGGAGAAAACAATATCCTCAAATACAACACAGGGAACACCAATCCAGTCGCATTTGATGGAGAAACCCTAGAAGAGGTAGAAACTTCCACATACCTGGACAGCATCATCGATGAAGAGAAGAGTAGGCGAGGATCAGGCCTCATTCCTACAGCTGAAAGATATATGGAACTCAAAACGACTGTCAGGCAACATCGAATTCAGAATCTTCAATGCGAACGTAAGGACAGTGAGTTCTACTGTACGAGCTGAAACTTAGAGATCTACTACAACCATCATCAAAAACGTACAGTTATTTCTAAACAACTGTCTACTCAAGACACTCAATGTCCGCTGACCGGATACCATCAGCAACAGCCTACTGTGTCAGAGAACTAATCAACCTCCAGCTGAAGAGGAAATTAGGGAAGTACTCTGAAGATGAATCGGACATATAATATGGTAATCGTCAAAGTGCATCATGAGGCGTACTCTAACTTGAAATCGTAAAGAGAAAGGGAAAAGAGAAAGATCAAAGAACACGTGCCATCAGGAGTTGGAGGCGAACGTCAAAAGACTGAATAGCAACTGGAAACAACTACAAAGGAGGGTCTAGGACAGAGTTTGATGGAGAATCCTGGTGGGCGGCCTATGCTACTCCACGAGGGGTAACAGGCGCAAGAAAATAAGTAAGACTCGGAGCGAAATCCCCATACATTTAACTACATGCTGTTTTACTATAAAGCGATGTTTATCCATTTCTTTTATGTTTACAGAACTACTCACAGTACAAACTTTCTCAACTAACATCAGTAGAGATAACGAGGAGATAAAGAAAAACTGAACTGCTAAGAACTGCATCAATAATGAGAATGTAAAAGCCAATGAAATGTTTTTGTCACTTTTCCGCTCTATTCAGAGTATTGATAAATCAGTAAGAAAAGCGACGATGTTTCAACTATCACAGATGTAAACACATAGTGCCTTCATATATAGGCGTGTAAAAAAATTTACACCTTACATTTCCATATTATAAAATACATATCATACTGTATGATGCGCAACCAGTACATTTATTTTGCCATGGTTGCTCACTGCTTACAAAATCTAGATAAAATTAAGCCAATGTACTAGATAAGCTAATGGGTATGTAATATTCAGTAAAAAGATTTTCAAAATGATAATTTCGAACAGTAGTTTCAAAGTAATTTTTCCTACCTCCCGTTTTTAAAATGAGCATTTTGAGCAAATATCTTAAATTCTACTTCACATTTAATAATCTGTGCTGCTAACTGATTCTTTTTTTTCTTAGATTTCTTCATCTATTTGGAAATAAACTACTTCTGAAAATTAAAATAAAGGTCACTTCTGTATTTTCAAGAATACAGTTGAGATTGAACTTTATTTTCACCAAACGAACAAACCTTGATTACTGTTTCCAGATGTAACACCGGTCAGAAGTGGAATGCCTGTCAAAAAGAAGGTTGAAAAGATTGAACTGAAGAAAACGGAAAGGGAAACATAAAAGAATTGAGAATCGGAAGAGTCATAAAGGATGTAGAGGACAACTGATGGAAGATGTGCGAATAAAGTATTTAATGTATGGTTTTCATAATTTACGAAGGCATTCTGTAATTTTGCACTCAACAACAAATTGGTTATCCTCACCAATTTTTCGTTTACTACATACTAAGAAAATGGATATTATCGTAACAGTAATCAGAACGTCAAGTGATTAGTACATACTTGTGTTCGCATGTGATTGTTCACCTTCACATTCAGTGGTAGAATACTCAGATATATCCATGCAGTTAAAACCATCCACATCAATTTGAAGAGCTTTATTGTCCAATTTCGGTAATGTCACTGAAGATCCCGGTAAAGTAGGTAAATTGTATGTTATATATTGTGTTGATTCACTTGGACACATACTGAAATTATGTCGACAATTCTCTCCAAAACCTTTTGCACATGGCTTATTCTGTAAACAACAATTACACTAAAATCTTTGAACTGTAAATATTTAATGGACTTTATGTATTAGATGAAGAAAACAAAGTGTAATTTAATTAGAAATGTAAACAATTAAGCTTGTTCAACATGAAACGAAAGTGTTTCTTTATCTTATTTTTAACGATTTCTTCAAAAAGAAGTGATATATTTTAGGAGTTTTCTTACCAAAGGTTTGATAGTTTTAGTTCAGTACCGTAGATATGTTTAGGTACGTATGTTTTGAATTTGTTAATATCAATAACTACTTAGCTAAGCAACAGAGTATTTGAAACTCATGTAATTTTTATACCCATGAGATTTGCTGAGATTGAGAAGGAAACATAGTATCACGGTTATATTTATGGATTCATAAGTGTATCCGAAGGTAACTTATCAAAACATACTTATATGATAGTTTATTAACGTAACATACATATAAGAATATTACTCTCTATTAAAGACGCAAGTGCTACTGAAGATAAAACTGTTAAATTTGGTTAACTGTTTAGTTGAATTAGTTGACCTGCTGTCATGCCACACATTATTCATCGTGAATTATGTTCTGTATTTTAGTAGGAAGCAGTGAATAGTCACTCATAAAACGAAACTCGAACAGAATTGATAGGGATTTGAACGTAAAGTGTTAATGGTGTATAAAATAAGACCGTATCATTTTTTACTACTACTCCTTTAAAGCAGTCTTAATTTACTTGACATCGGATTTCAAAACTTAAACTTGTATCAAATAAAAATTATGGTACCAATGAAATCTGCTCATTATTGGATTTACAGATTGAAATGAAATGTTTCACTTTCATTGAAGTGAAGAGCTAGTAAGAACGAAATTTATTATCAATTTTTTACGTGAACCTGTTACTAGTAAATAAAATATAGTTTCTCATATCTCTAGGAGATTTTTTATTATTCATATATCTTCATGTCAGCTACAAGCTCAAATACCGATAAGTAGAGATGTTATGGTTTTAGTAAAATGATGAAATACTTTCCTGAAATCAGTTATTTTTACTCACCTATCATGCAACCGATATTCTTATCATACACATCCCTTAATCCATTACACCTCTCCCAGTCAATGCTAATGCTTAAACAAGTAATTATATATATATATAAACTACATTTGATGGATGGTGATCTATTGTACATTATAATTTAACTATATTCAGTAATATAAGGCTTCATGTTATAGGAGGACCCTAAACATTTTTATACAGCTTGTATATCCAAGCTTACTGATCTTGTCATGATCACCAAGGATAAATCTCTTTTTGAATAAGCGAACACACTGAGTTCATTGAAAGCCACAAATAAATTATTTATGTTGTATCTTTATGATCCTAACTTTTGGAACTCTCTCATCTTTATGTTTCTACTGAACTGAACATATTTCTTTCGTATCGTGTAGTTTTTCAATTACTTTAAAAACCCCTTCAACATTTAAAATCACAATTTGTCTGGCTGTGAGGCGTTTAAAGATAAATAACTTACACTGGTAATTGGTAATCCTGTTATTATACATTTATTTGAAATCGGGACTCCATCTTGTTGATGTGAATCAAACAAATAAACTGAATTCACTGTGGGTTTTTTCTGTAAAATATCGGTTGGTATTAAGTCACTGTAATTTCTATATGAGATAGTATTGAGTTTTGGCAGACGTTTACTAGAACTTCCACTATCTGTATTACAATTAATATATGAAGCTGTAGGTAAAATGGTATGAGTAACCAATTTCGGTGATTCACATGATTTAGAATTAGTAGATTTATTTACGAGAGTGGAACAACAGCAACAGCATTCATAATAACACGAATCTGAATTGTTTGGGTGTGAAACACAAATATTTAATAGGAAGATAGATAGAAATGCAAGCAATAGACCAGATACTATTAGATCCAATAGTTCAGCTAGGTAAAGAAAAGTTGGATAATATGAATAGAGATCTGAGTCTAATAAGTTAAAATTAATATGTCAAAGGATATAAAAAATTAGAATAAAAAAATGAGTAGTGAAATGGCGAGTCATTTATTTTATGATATTTATTTTCAGACGAATTAAACAATCGTTAATGGAACGAACAATAAACCGTTTTCCATCACAATAATGTTAATCACTTTCTCTTTAGTAAAAAGCAGTCCAAACCGATCCTTGAGATGTTGAAAATAAGGTATATCGAACGGAAGTATTCACCTTTTTCAACAGTTTGAAAAATTGGCTATAATTTATTTTTAATGTTCTGTAATTAAAAAAGTGAATATATGAAAATACTTCTTAAACCAGGTCACAGCAGGTTCTTCCAATTTTTTAATATTTCCACTTTTTTCTACATTTAGAGTCCCTTATACCAAAAAGTTACAGAAAACGTGCGTCATGTATCTGATTTCCAAAAAAACCATGACATTTTAACGGTGATAAGTGGATAACTACTTTTGTCATAATGACATTACAAAATGACATTACTATTTTATAAAGATGGTCTACATGATTAATTGCCATCAGTTGAACAATTGTTTTGGTGCTCCTTAGTTTCGCTATTCAAGCTAATTAAAAGAGAATGCAATCGAACTCGGTATATCTTAGATTGGCTAATAAATGGGTATATGGAAAAGTTTACATGATTTTACCCTAAAGAAGACTTCCGTTTAAATGTAATTTGAGCTACCTATTAATCCACTACGAAGAACAGGAATATATCTTGGTTCAGCGTTTTTCATGTTGGCTCGATGATTACTGTCCAGTAAAATAGGTTATATATATGCCAATCGTAAGCAGAAAAGATAAATACTGGATTTTAAATTCACGTATTACTTGTGAAGTAGAGACAGAAATAGATTATAATCTCTAACCAAGTTATTTAATTTAATAAAGTTAATTTTAGATACAGTCACTGAATGACTGAAGAAGCAATACGAGTATATAATCGTATCAACACACACGTGCACATATGCAAACAGAGACACACAGTCACATGGACATAAAAATGGAAACAAATAATATTGAACAGTCCAAATAGAAATGAGTATCAAGACAATAAATGATAAATGAAATGAAGAAATATAAATAATAATCACACTTACCGATTGGACTATAAATTGCCTGTACTGATTCCAAACGTATAAGACGATTTTTATCCCTTGTCAGCTGTATTGTAACACTGACTAATCTATTGTTCGTTTATTTTTAATTATTGTTAATTAATTATTCATTCATATAATTTGTAGTTGATTTTTGCGAATAACATTGTTGAATTATATAGTAGTTAATTTTTTTTCGTTTATTAGTAATCGGAGTAAATACAGATTTATATATATTTATATACACGCACACAATTTGTCCGAATATATGAATTGAACACAGTACAATATAAAAAAGAAGAGATCACCAAAAGTAAAATGTGAAATGTAGCATTAACTGATAGAAAGTGTGAGGGGGCAATTGATTTTGATCAAAAATTAATTTTCACTCTAATCAAAGGTATATAGCCGAATATAAAAATAAAAGAAAATTAATAATGATAATAGTAATCTCTATTGCCCCAGATGCATTCATTAAAGACTTTTGTTTTTAATTTTTCTACGATTTATATTGTTGTATATACCATCTTAACGAAGGGGAAACATGACCAGTATAAACAAAAAGTAGATAATAACGTCTAGAGAATGATATACTTACATAACTTAAGAACTGCTTATGTTGAACTACGAAACCTTAATAAAAAACACTTGGAATGAAAAGTTATCACAAGTAACGTAAAAATAAAAGGTGAATGAAAATGGTTAGAAGTAATATTAAAGAAGTATTGTATAGATATTTGTTAGCTATATGCACTTTCAATGTTGTTAATTTATATTGTTGTAGAGCGTAAAATATTCACAATAGAACTATCTACTACCATTATATTAGCTTTATAGTTAAATATTTAATAATTGCTTCCTAAAATCTGCATCTATTTACAGTATACTTGCATTGCATTTTCGAACTATGCCTAGAGCTTATCTTCTGCCTAAACAAGTATTTTAAGTGGTAATTTTCAATACTGATGGTGATTTTCTAAAGATCGTTTATTTTTAACGTTAATGCCGAATGGTCTATTTGTCTTGGATTCTAGCCAAAGATAAGATGGTTATACAATTCCAGAAAATCTTTAACGAGAACTAAACAGCTGTCCAATACTGTATGACTTCTTGTAGTTCATCACATTTACTCACAACCCGTTGAAAATCAACTACGTATTTTCTCGTCCTGGCTTCCAAAACTGATCACTATAGGGTTAGCGTTCTACATGTGTAATTGCTTTAGTAATCTATCACGGGGAAGGAATGACTGAAAAGATTTAAACTAATGATCATCCCACTAGAGTAATCGTTTATTTATCCGTATTTCTTATAGCTGTCATTCATATTTTTATTGTAAGCTCATTATTAACAGATATATTCTCATCCATGATTTTATCACAAAGAAGTTGCATATTTTTTATTGTCTTGACACCACGAAGAAATAGTCATATTTATCACCCACATGAAGTAAATATAGACATTATTAATTAGGTAAGAGTTAGCTGACTTGAATAGAATACCCAATTTTTTACCTCTGATTCTCCCTAAACAGTGAGTCTGATTAATTCAAACTATCCCTAATGTGTAAACACCTAAATTATTACGAATACTGTCAGTCACTTTGATATAAAGAAATTTGGATTCATGCGAGAAATGTCTCAAAAGAACTAAGATATACGTTATACTTTTCTTTTCGGTGTAATGATTTCCCCCAATTAGTGTTTATTTTATTGAAGTTAGAAATGAATGAATACTTTTGACCAAACTTTAAACATTCATGGCTTTTCAAACTCCAATGTCTTTCTCTAAAGTTTTACAGCAATCGACTAGTCGTTTTCTCCAAGCTGATTTCTAATATTTTACTCCGCACAGACTGAAACAATATATTTTTGTATTACCCATATATGTTTGTGCTCACTTCATTTTATTGTAGTATGAGCATAGATTGACAATCTCTGCTACTCAGACGTTAAACCCATTAAATCTTTTCCATGTTCTTAGTGTTTTGAATATCCATGATGTAAAAGCTACTATTTCATACCACTCCTGTATCTATCCATCAAAAGAGCTTTTCCTTTGGGACACAATACACTAACCGTATCTCAATTCCGTTTTTAGAATCCACCTCTGAAGTTATCAATAAATGATTGCATAAGGTAAACTATTTTAATGCTTTTGTACATTTGATGAATTTACAAAACATCTTTTTTAATTTTGCTAGTTCAATCAAACAATGTGAGGAATATTTATTATATATGTCTTAAAGTTAAGAAAGCCATAATAGTTCATAACTCAAATTTTATATCTAAACAGGACTTATTTAACTCATTTAACTGCAATAATGTTAATTACAATTTGCTTAAACTTTTAAAATTTCTTTTTCTCTAGTATAATTCTGATTCTTGTCACATCGCATTCTTGTTTTCATTTTATTTCCGTATCACATTATATTATTTCACTTTTGTTACATTACACAGTTTGGTAACTTAAATTCATATGATCTATTAATTACAAACTTCTTCATATGATGATTAATAAAATAATGCAATTATAGAGGTGTCATCTTTTGAAAATAATTTTTTTATGAATGTTGCTACTATTCTGCTTGTTGTTATTTTTGAGGAAATGCAATTACTATACACGAATGACCATTTTGAGAAAAATCATTTAAAATAAATGTATATAGATGTAAAAGGTTAATGGAATCAGTAGATTATAAAGACTATATATTTGCTTAACGTAACAACATATAAACAAGTTGAATAAGATCTGTAATTCTCCAGTCTGTATTGCAATATATGTATCTTGAACGGATGAACACAATAGTGCCATTTAGCCACAAATGTTTACTAAATTTGAGTAATGCTTTGAAGTAGAATTCAAGACTATACTTTTTTCCTATTTCGCATTTGAAGATAAATTTAATAGATTCAAACCATAGTATAAACATCCACAATGTAATGGAGCGATATCTAGTTGATAATACTTATATCGAACAAAATGCATATTCTGAATCTTACTACTGGCCACTGACAAATCTAAATAAAAATGTTAATTGATATTACTTCTCACTCGACTGTAAAAACGGAACTTTTTAATTCATTATAAACTAAGCATCATATAAAAACCTATTAGTAACATTTTTAAATAGAGATTATTCACTGTTATATTTTGTTTCAATCGTACAAGTCAAATGTATGTAACGGGAGGGAGGCGGAAAAAGTTTTTTTTCACATTCTGCACTCATTACATATGAATTGACTTTATTTTTGGGTTTCTCATTGGTTGCTTACAACTGTATTCATTGTAGAGCGTAACAGTGAGATATGACAGTATGGAGTAATCGACAATAATGACGAAAAGAATTAGAGTAACAAAGATTAACAGTGACGAAACGCGTGGATTTTCTTTGGTTTGCTGAAGCAGTAACAAATGAAAAACAAGACCAGATTTATATGTCCAGAAAGGCACAGAAATCAGTTGTTATAACCTTGGTAAATTCACAGTTTTGAATATCACCTAAACTTATCACTATTATTTTGTAATTTTGTGTCTATTTACCCATACGATCCTCACTTAAGTGACTGTTAATTCATGTACGCTAGAGCCATCCTTTCATTTATCTGTATTTTCACTCAGTCACTTATCCAAATTTATATAGACTCTTTAAATCTCATGTAAATGTTACGCAAAACACATTATCAATTTCGAATTCTAAATAATTAGAACAGTATCATTTTGTCTTTTATATATATTTTCAAGTGCCTTAAAACCACTTTAAGCTTCTCAAGTCTTCTACGAATACCAAACACACTCCATGTAATTACTGCCTAACCTCCTATCTTTCTTAAATTCAATATTATAATGACCTCACATCTACTGATTACTCCACATAGTCGTATCTCATTGTTGCACTCTACAATGAATAAAGTTGTAAACAACCAAGGAGAAACCCCGAAATAAAGTTAATTCATATTATTCTGCCTCCAGTGTTGTTTTGGTCCTAATAAAATTAACAAAGGAAACCAATGTATGATCTAAGCAATAGTTTTAAGTTACAAAAATAAGGCGATATTTATATTTGTCAACTAAACCAACTGGAATACTTATATGATCAAACTGAAGAGCTTTAGAGATTTTTAGTTTAGAAACTAATCCCAGAAATAAAGATGGTTTATTATTGTTACTATATATTAATGTTTATTTACTACCTGAATCAAAGTGTGTAACTTACTACCAAACTATTCGTTAAAAAGTCATTATTATTATTAATTCTTTCATACTTTAATAAGTTTAACTTTTAAATTTCAGTTCACTAACAAAATGTTGAAAACATCACAAATGATAAATAAATGAATACAAACAATTTACTCACCCTTCTTCGGTGCTAGATTTTATCACCCGTGTATGAAAAACAAAATAAGAAGGGATGAAAACAAAATGTATGATTTAGTTAAACAACATAAAAATGGAGGAAATATATAAAAGTGGGTAAATACAGTTGAATTTTCAGAAAAGAAAACACTTAGCAACATTATTTTAGAAAAAGTCTTCAAAACAAAAGAAACTTTGTCAGGCATTTAGAAATATAACAATTAACAATTTAATTCTAAATAGGAACACACAAACTGTCAATATGCTATTAAAAGTATTTTCTTTAAAAACAAAGTCCATTAGATATGAATAAACTTTTTGAAATAATACTCACTTGTTTAATTTGTGAATTTGCTGTTTTGTATGCAAAACAAACCATAGTTTAATATATAATCAAATTATGAATACATCACATTTTTGTGTACATCCATTATTGTGTACAACTGAAAATACTCGCCAAAGTCATCAGCTTCATCAAACATCCAATGAAAGTACAAATTAAAATTGACAAACAAGTACTTTAGAATGTAATTTAATCCCATCATTTATGAGGACGAAATTGGAAGTAAGTTTGTTTACGTAATTTAAAAGATCTCTAATAAATCATTCTACAAATCTTTTGTAGTCTATCTCAATACATTTAGTTAATAACCAAAAAAGTGTCGTTTATAGAAAGTATAAGGTGACTTACATCAAAATAAATGAGTTCAGATTATTATAAAGAGGCTAGACATCACTAATTATTTAATGAAAGTAATTTTTCGGATATCGTTACACATAATAGTTAAGCAATCACATGTTTGATACACTGGTTTAAACTCCAAAAAAATGTTACCAATTCCTTCGCTTCTGAGAGCATATTTTGTCACTTTGCTTAACAATAAAATTATCACAATACAAATATGACTACAGATCAACAACCTTTCTTGAAATGACTATCTCAAAAAACAAGTAATTTTTATGGTTACCTACCTGATCAAGCTATCTGGTTTAGTGTTTAAACTAGCCCGCTTAATTGGGACAGTTTCAATTAATTCACGGTTATCCAAAACTAATTTAGAAAGCACCGTTCTTAATTGTTTGAACTGCGAATCGGTAGCTAGAAGAACAGCTTGAAGACTGGCTATATCTTCACTGGCAACAATTAACTGTGATTGTTCTAACTGATTTTCCCAACTAGTATCGTTGTATATTAATTTATTGTTAGTTTGCTTGCACTGATTTGTTTTACGTTGTAAATCAAGCATTGTCACATCAGAAAACAGGTCGTTGTGTAATAATTGATTAGCGAGACGATCCAACTCATCGACGACGTTTAAAAAAAACAGACGAACAAGATGAATGTGAAAATCTAGTCCTGGGACTAATGTTATATCTCGAAACAAAATGCTTTGTCTAAAAAGGCGGACAAATTCCTTTCCTAAACGGCTAACCCTTTCTAGCATACGAGAATGTTCTTCACTATCCATACATAATCCGTTAGATTGATCTGAAGGATGTTTATTTGTTGACAGACGTTCGCTATCCCAAAGCATTAGGTCAGTAGCTTCTAAATTGAATCTATGTTTTCTATGAACTTTATAAACTGTACGTTCTACTGTCTGTAAATCCAAATTTAAACTTTGTAAAAGACGAGAAAGTTGTCTTAACTGTTCAAATGCTGTACGATTAGCTTCGCGTAGAAATGCCCATGTTTGAAGGAGTAAGCCATCCTGAAATAAAACGTGTATTCGAAAGAACACTAGATATTGATCTAATGATAAATATATAATGTAGTTCAACAAAAATACATGTATACACTATTCTTTGAATTTAAATAAAATTAACTATAATAATAATACACGTTTTTAGAGAAAGTTATCTTATGCTCGGCAGTCAACCGACAATCTTGGATTTGACTTTAGCGTGCAGTGTCGTGGGTGAGCAATGCTGAAGAGTCCCTTGCCGAGACGAAACGGTGGCCCAGTGCCTCCAGGTTTCCGACAGTTTTCTGACTGATACTATATCCTGGTTTCAGTGACATTCCCTTCTCCTTAGCTGTGTTTAAAAAGCTGCACTGATTTAAACTCCATGCTAAGTTGGTATGTGTTTTATAAATTCTTTGATCAGAATCTAAAAATTATATGTTAGGTGGTTGAAGATAATAGACTAGAGATTCTAGCTGGCTTATTCCAGTGTAAAAATATGTCTATGTGCTATGTTCACTTAGTCTCAGAACGGAACGAAGACTGTTACACAATAACAGATAAGTTAGCTATCAGACATTACATGCCATATATGGTGAAATGGGAAACAAGATGAGAGATAAATGGCCACTAATATGACGATTGTTTTGGCTTCCTTAACACTCCATGTACTACAATAACGCTGTAATTGTTTTTTGAAAACATTTTCACGAAGAATTCATTTAGTTTAAAGTGGATGGTTTTTCATAAAGTAGGTAAAATGCTGCAGTCCCTTTCTAGTTGCAACATTAACGACACTCAAGAGCATTAAAAGTTGAATTGATGAGTCGACCTACGTTAGACCACCATTAGAAACCTGGAATTACTGAGCGGCCGTCTGGTCCTGGTATGGGACTTCTCGGAAGTACACATCCATGATCTCTCACGCAAACCTTGAATCCTGGACCTTCGATCTCGCACGTGAACGCTTATGACACGAAATATTCAGAATTATTTACCAGCTTTTATGAGTATTTAGTTCTTTAGTTAAAACAATTAAAAAGGAGAATAATGAGCACATAAACTATTTCAGTTCAATGTACAAAAGCGTTTATTGCTCCGTGTTGACGGTTTAACGACTTATTAGGAAGTAAAATAGTAGTAATATTTTGAAATATCGTTTGTAAAGAAACAAATCATCACGGATATTCTTTTTTGTCCTTACGATGATATTATATTATTTCAAGACTGCTGAACAAAAATAGTTTTCAAACACTTTCATTCAGAAATATTTATTAAACAAATTCTTAAGTCCTGTAGTTTATGGATAAAAGTTACTGTTATTGGTCAAACAGTTATATACAGGTATTTTTTAGAGATGCACACACCTGTTATAATCACCATTTTGTTTTATTTTCCACCATAAACTTACTTTTATGATTGAAATGTTATCAACATAAAACGTACAATGTAACATTAATGGTACAATTCACCGAATTCCTAAAGGAGAGCCACTAAACTTCTAAGTAAACATCATTCAAACGGAAGGGATGGTTGCTTATTAATTTTTATCTGTATGTTAATCCAAATAAAATTGTGGTTTAATTATCAAAAGTAAGACAAAATGTTTTTAGAAATCAGTACATAAAAATTTTGAAAAGTAACATAGTGGTTAATTAACTTCATAAATTATTGTAAAAACTATTATTCTGACCATCCACAGAACTCGCTTACACACAATGGCTAAGAACATTTAAACAATAAAAAAACCTATAATATATCGTATTTACTGAATTTATTTTTATCTTCATGAATTCAACTTGTAGATAAGCATTAAAAGTCAAATCAATCCCTTTCAAAAACAATGCATCGAGTGAAATTAGGATTAAAAATTAGCTACAAGTAGTTATGACCAGGTGTAGTCTTAGTCTAAAGATTTCCTATTTCTTAACATTAGTTGCTAAACCTGTGCAGTATTTTTCTCGAGCTGTCAATATGTTAAAATGTAATGATTTTAAATCCTAGTTGATGTGGATAAATATCAATATAATAGTACTGTCTGAATTTTTCGACAGCACTGGAAGACAATAACAAACTTTATTTTCTATCGCTTACTCTATAAAAACTAATTAAAACAATAATATGATGAGAATTTGTCAGCGATAAAAATGATTAGATAAAGTAATTTCTAATACAAAACAGTAACCTACCCAAATCTCTTTTCTGTAAATATGCAGAAATTGTTCCGATTGATTTATATTCAATTCTTTAGAGTTTTTATGATTATTGTTATTAGGATCATAATCACTAATGTCATCAGAAACAGTTGTCAGTTTTTGGTTTTTCGATATAATTTTGTTATTAAATTGTTGTTGATCAGTAGGTGGTTGAAAATTATTGTTTGATTGAAAGTTGGTTTCATTTATTTTAGTAAACAGACTTGGAGAATGTGTAAATAATAATGGGGATTTTAATGCTTGGGTTATGGATTCTACCGAATAAGATATCGCTTCACAGGGATTATGACATCGACATTGAACTGGTGATAGAGATTCTATGGTGTGATGATAATGGCATTTGTGTTTAGAAGAAATGAAAGGAATAATTAAAAAAAGATCACTGCAGTATGTCAACTAAATATAGTATAATTTCAAATAAAGTTTCATGTGATTGTTCGAAAAAACATTTCATAGAACAATGAGTTTAAACAGGAATCCTTAAGTTTTTATGTGGTATTTTTCAATAACCTGGATAATTTTTCATTACACAAAACAATGTGTAAGACATTACTAGATTAGATGCAAGAAAATATATGTAACACAGGCAGAATCAGATAAATAATAAACACAAAACACAAGAATAGAGAGAAGGACTTATTTAAAGTCGCTTTGTCTCTGCCCATCACATTAAAAACCCAGGTTCAAGAAATGTTTAATTTATAAAATTAAATAAGTTTGATTTACATATACAGTGGAGAAGTAAATCAAAGTGGCTATTCGAAGGTTAAGATAAAGTAAATACTAAGTGAAAACTCATAGAAGAAAGCATACAAGCTTGGTTATATTAAAGACTATAGGATCAAGTATTTACAGAAAACAGCAGTGCAGCGAATAGTTAAATCCTCATTTATTGAAATTATAGGATAAGCCAGTTAATACATTACTTAAGATATTAATCCAGTACTTACATATAGGTTAAAGCGTACCATTAGTGATCATATTAATTCGTGTTTGTTGAGTAGTTTATACTCACCCGAGCACATATGCAAAG
This sequence comes from Schistosoma haematobium, assembly GCF_000699445.3. Lineage (NCBI taxonomy): Eukaryota > Metazoa > Platyhelminthes > Trematoda > Strigeidida > Schistosomatidae > Schistosoma > Schistosoma haematobium. The sequence goes on along the minus strand of NC_067199.1, from coordinate 19,593,117 downwards.
CAATAATTATAAAATTTACTTGTGACTGTTTCAGCAAGCACCAAAACGGATTCAAAGTACATGAATTATGGTCTGATATCGCATGACATGTTATTAAAATCTCAATAATGTTGTTGCACATCAACTATCTCATTACACGTACTGTCTACTAATCAGTCTAAACCTAGAATAACTGACAGTCTGTTACATGATAAAAAGCCTAAATTGGAGCAAGTTTTATTGACTGGGCTTGGCGTTTTTCTGAACTTGGTAATTACTTCCTTTCATTATACTAGAGCTGACAGGCGGATGCATGTGGAATACCTAGCAATGACAGCAGAAAGAGCCATAAGAAAAGGACTATATGAAAACCAAATGATACAATCGAAAAACTAGCAGGAAAATGTAGCAAACCAGAGCAACCAATCGAAATCAAAGAAGATAAACCAAACACTGGGATTAAAGAACAGCAGAATAGGTGGTTAAAACACTTTGAAAAACTCTTAAATAGATCAGCCTCACGCACCCACCGGATATCAAAGCAGCAACACAGATCTTCCTCCGAGGAAGTAGCTTACACTGAGTCACGAAACGTCAGAAAGTCTAATTTTTCTACTCACTGGGATATTGCAAATACATTGTTTTTGTTTAGAACAATCTACCCAATACTCAGTTTATTTGAAATTATCAAGCTGAACCTTGGTAATGATACCTATGATCTAAATTCCGTTTATGTGTATATTATTTATAGGTATTTGACTCTACTGGGTCTAGTTCTACATTTTACATGATTAGTGCACTGGTTCGAATAAAGCTTTCTAGAACTTTACGTCACTGTTATAACTTTCAGATTCAACTAATCAACAGATTGTGATCAAATAAACTGTTTTCATATATGTTCAAACTTTAGTGAATTCCCCTTCGGTAAAAGTTGATAGTGATCTAATAAATTAACAACCGAGTAACTTTCTTCCGAAATTTCCATCTAAATTAGTTTAAATATTTTTTATTAATGAATATGTACTATGTCCATACTCTCAAAAAGGTATAGATTCAGATGAATAGTCACCAGTATCAAAAAATGTTTTGAATAGATCCAATGAATTCAAACTAAAATGGTAGCAATAAAACAGCTTCTGGATTATTCTCTCGAAATGTTTTGCAACTTTAGTGAGTAAAACAGTGACCATTGTGTTAAAGATGAGTGGTTGTTGAAATGAGCAAATTTAGGTCATGATTACTCAAATAAGTTATTTAAGCTCATTAATACACAAAGTTATCAACATTCTAGTTAGATTTCTGTAACTTTTAACTTTAATAAACAAATCTGACAAATCCTTATATCCTTGCAACACATTACAAATTACGAATTAAAATCCAGTAGCCTTTTTTACAAAATAATAAAAATGGCAAATAATTCTGAAGACTTCCCATTCTAGAATAATGTTTTCATTCTCAGTATAATTGTCGACAAATAAAAAGACTCAAAATAGATGCTTCTAGATGAAAATATAATGTACATACAATAATTCTTGAATATAAGAATGTATAGGTACATCATTCATTATTCATATGTGAATATAGTTTTCCATAGTCGCAATCATCTGGTAGGTAAATTTAGCCGAAATATATCGATCTCTTGGTTTAGATTGCCTTACAAAAAATATTTATATATAAATTCAAACTATGATTGGTAGCTTTCTATATCAGAAGTTCAAGGGACATTAATTAAACATACTATGGAAGAAGCAACTCAAACAGTTGTTAAGCTTAATGATCATAATTATTCTCAGACAATGCAGTTATGTTAGCTGATGAGTATAACATGTTCAAAACCTATCTCTATATCCTTAGACTCCGTATGTGAAACCTTCCGATTATTGAAGAAACTATCATTTCTTTATGACTTCTACTGTTTTCACGTTTGATTTTTTCAGTCATTGAGACATAAGAGCTTTATATAATGCGAAACCATTTCTGCTTAAAATATTTATGCCTAGTCTCAGCGTTAGCCGCATTCTACATAATAATGAAAAGTAGTTTAAATTATCAAAAAATACATGGACTTAAAAATAACTTATAGCTTTTTATTATAATCTAGTAATGATCAAACGTTTTGACCATCATTTGTTATATTTAACATTAAAAGATAAACAGATTCGCTAACATTGTTATATTTCTTATTACAGACTGAAGAAGAAATTAGAGTTGATAAATACAAAGTTAATTACTACTCGATTCTCAAATAAACACAAAAATAAAGTCAAATGAAATTCAGTAAATTTTTACGCAACTTATTCATAGATCTCTCTCCGAATTCAATATTGAAGGTCTATATTGATCCACTATTGAACGATAAATAAATAAAAGGTACTAGGTTCAATTGTTTTTAAAATCGTGCTGCACAACGTTTTAGCAGCCTAGCCTGTGATATTTTCAGACTTGTTACCTGAATATAAAAACAACTATTTATCGTAACTTTCTAATGCTTCTAAGACTGAATATTATTTCTTGAAGTCATTAACTTCGTTCCTCAATATAAAAAACATAAAATTACCTCGTCAAAGTTATTAGTCTTGAAAAACAGCCCATTGTCATATTAAGAAAATAGACATTTTGATTCTTGGAAAGCCAATTTAACGCTTACAGTTTAATAATTAAAGGTTAGTTAGGTACTTATTTTAATCATATTAGTGTTCACATTAAAAAAAAAAAAGTTTTAACACAAACAAACTTGAACATAAATTCATTTGATATTGTTTGTTTTAATATTGCCATTGATGTTTAGGACTGAAATTGATCAGTCTCTTATTGGTATATGTGCATCCTATGCGGATTACCTCGATATTGCCTTAATTCACAAGCTTAATAAGCAAAGGTTACATAAATAAATGGGCCGACCCGCATGAATAAGTTGAAATGAAAACATATGTAGTTAACAGCAATTTACGGATAAACGTGAAATCGTTTTCACTTATTATGGATTACCAAAATAGAATGCTGCAGTGTGCTTAAAGATAGAAAAAGATGTATTCTCGGTGAAGATAAAATGAAAACCAGATAAAAGGATTGATTAACTGGCTTCATCATAAAAATAGAGCGTCTGTAGTTCGTAAGATATGACTCATTGCATTTCACGTAGCACTTATAGGACTGTCAATTTCACTAAAATAAGAATGAAATGCAATAGACACCTCCATTTTTAACAGACTTTCTTAAATTACACCTTTTTATTTCAATTGTAATTACCACTTATTCTGTTAAGTTATTCACTGTTAAATTACTGTTTCGACATGTACTATTGAAGCCCTTTAAAGCTTCCAAACATAAAAGAAATCTTAAAAAATCAGAAAACCGTGTAACATTTATAAATGTAGAAATAATTGACTCACCGATCATTGAATTCATAGTTAATCCACATTTCATCATTTCAAAAACAGTACAATCTGTAAGACAACAAGGAATTATCCACTACTACAATAACGAAATAAATAATTTTTCGAGAACTTTTTCGAGGACAAAATTATGATTTCTTGTCACAACAAAATGTTTATAATAATGGTTTAACAATGGTCATTCACAATAATAACAAAATATTATGTCTTGTTTAGAGGATAACAATTTTCTATATCCAAGCATTTGATTTAAAGCCGTATTAAGAATATAAGGTATAGAAAAATTTGTTGGCATTTAAATAATTCCAAATTGAATTTAATAGCATTGAGAGAAGCTACTCAATGACGAATTACTAGTTGATTGCTTTCATACAAAAATTTGTAAAATACCAATTATCCACGATATTTCTTATTTCTTATGTAATATTTTATTAAATCTCTTGTTTATTTTCATACAAACATAGACTTTCTTCACTGTTTATAAACTGTACACTCAACTGTTTTTCTCATAAAATACCAAGATGTAAACAAATCTACTAATAACCAATGAACTTAGCGCACAAATGGTTGTGACTGTCAATGTGTAAACTGTGGTTTAAGAGAATGAAAGTTATATAAACCTATAAATAGAAGTCGGAGTTCGTTTACAATAAAATACGTAGTTGGTTATCACAAAAAGTCAAGATACAGTCGAATAAAAGTATTTGTCAAGGAAATATTTTAACAGTTTGTTAATTAAACTGGAGTACATATTTATTTTCTATTCTGGACACAAAACAGATACACTGTTAATCTTTAACGAAAACAAAATTAATAGGTTACAAAGTGGGAACATCTCGAGAAACATTGCCAAACATTTGAACTTTTTTAACACACAGAGAGAAGCAGGTGATGAATGGAACAATGTACAGACAAGAAATACAAAGGAGAAAACAAGAATTAACAGAATGATAGATCAATATTTATTATCGATTAAATGACATAAAATCACTCATCTTAAGTGGAGGACTCACAAGTGTAGAAAAAGTAGGGAAAATTCACTAAAAATGACATTTGAAACATTCATATTTCATAGTTAATATTTTCTGTTTGATAAATTAAACTTGTGACTAAAGCATTTATAGAATGTTGCATATGTTGTAATTTTTGCAAAATGTACTTAAATTATATGACAAGTGTTCTCAGATGTCAGATACACCATTTGCTTTCTAGTCATTATCGTATGAGAATAATATTTCAAAGATAGATCTAAGTGATCAAAAATATCCCGTCTCTTTACATTTATCAGACCTGAAGGTTTCATCATAGTTACATACATGTTTCTTACTTCTATGACCACTCACGTTGAAAAGTTACTTTAAAAGTTCAAATGATTAGACTTAGGATGTCCGTCTAAATTTATTTATTAAAGTAAGTCGATACTAAACTGCATACGAACGTCCACAACCGATTCGTATAACAGATTAAAATAAAGATTAATTTAATATTACTCAGTTACAGAACCTGATTAACTGAAAATCTGTGACATAATAAAAACATTTATCTATACTGTGGATATCCGGTTTGATTTCTCATCAACTTTCATTATTCATCTACCCATTTACTGAAAGTTAAACCAACTTCAGTAAGCAGTGCTATGTCTTTATCTACTAATTTGTTGAATTTTTCTTCTAAATTATGCCAAATTATCAACATTTATGGTGTTATATTTATAGGTCTTCACAGAAATTTTGGAATCTCGTGACAGTTTACTGCCATATTTTGCTTTCAAACATATACAAGTTCTATATGAATGTTTACGTGTTCAGGATTACTTACATGTTGGTACAATTATTATGAGTGATTTTTTGTTGCATTTCACATAATACTGGATCGAGTTACATTAAAACACATACCTTTAGTAAAACTAACCTAACAGAACATCACTTAAATACAGCAGCATATAGTTTACTAAACGTTTTACAAAATATGGTGAAAATAAAACTTAAGACATTGGAATGTGACTGAAGAAAAATGAATAACTATCAAAATGAATCAGCAATTTTTCTAATTAGAAGTCGGTAATAATAATGCAAAAGTTCATAGTTTTTCACAGTTTTAACTATATTAACTGAGAACGTTTTGTAATGTATCTGTTTAAAGTAATTATGTATAATCATTTTTCATTCAATATAGGAAATAAGAATATTTTAAAAAAATATGCTCTAGTCAGTCATTATTGAATTACATTACAATAATATGACATGTCTAATAATTTAAGATAAATGAAATAAAAATAATTATGCAACACCTATACATGAAATGCATAAGTGGTTTCCCCATAAGTATATGTTTTTGGCAAGTTCAGTTAGATCAAATTTAGAAATATAGCACCATTCATGAACTGGATTTCTTGTTCTTGTTTTAATTATGAAACATAAAAATATTTTAGAGTATTTATACGTGGTTAGTGGCATTCAATTTAGTCTACAATCAAAAGTGTTAAATTTCATAACATTTTGTAAATAATAATCCTGTGACTCAGGAATTCAGTAATCTGATATATAAATATTGAGCTTCTGATTCGAATATTATCACACTATTTCAATGGAATATAGCTTTAATGCAATTGCAGTGACAGAAGCTCATTTATTCTTTATTTTCTTCTAACTTGTAAGTTCCAAAACTATTACCAAAAGACGTTCTATTAGCTAATTTCATTTGTTTTTATCTAACAATATATTGTTTAATTAGCCACAACTACTAATATTCCAATTTGAGCTCCTAACTCCTTGTTTGTTTTTATCTTGGACTTTGTGATGGTACAACGTATAACTGAATGCGTGCATAGTAAATCCCATGGTTCAAACGACTGCCCTTCGTTATTTACTGAAATTGTACATCAAAGAACAAGTATGCTTCATATCAATTGAATAAAACCATTTGGGGTTGCATTATTGAATCCTATTTAGTTTTGAAGCTATGGATTGGTTACTGATTGATACAATGTCTACATACCAGAAATCCGAAAACTTGACTTTAAGATTTACAAATAATTACTAGTTTTTCATAAGGCATTATAATTGATTTTAGTTCAAAATTAAGATTGTTATGACCATTACTATTATTATTGTGACTGCCGTTAATAAACAATGAAATTCAATCAAACAAAAAGCAAAAGAAACGTGAAAAGCGAAAATCTAACCTGGCAATTGACAATGACATTTTTCTAATAACATTTCTTGCATGCAATCATGCATACAGCTAGCCCAGATTGATTGACTTGTACAATGTTGTTTATAAATCTATAATACAAAACATCAGACTTGAAAATGAAGAAACAAGTTACCTGGAAATATATTTTAAAAAATAAACCACACACAGATGATGCAACAAGGTGTAAGGGAAATTCTGAAAAGTACTAAGCAGAGATTTTCAAAATTCCAATACAAAAAGTCTCTACAATCGTTTGCTAAGCTAATACTAAAAGCTTTTGTTCTGAAACTTCTTGAAAGAACTAGAACAGGAAATAAAGGGACAATTAGAAAGACTAAACATGAGCATCATTTTTACTTGTAAGTTTTAAGATGAAAAACCATTTCAAAACATTTGAGTTTCAAGTTTTTCTTAACCTCATGATTTTCAACTTTTCACAGAATGTTATATAATTAACAATCTTAATCCATACACTACATATGCTGAAATTCATAGATTTTTTAATTGTATTGACGAGCGGAAATGAGGAAAAAGTTATACGATATTAAAAGTAGGTAATATTACAATTAAGATCATTGCCATTACTTTGGTTTTTACTTTTTTCTTTACATCTATTTACACTAGAATTAATTTCAGAAGAAGGGGGACTTTGTTTATATGATTTAACGTCGGTCTTTTTATTATTACTCTCATTATTATTGGCCATAGTTGTATTAATTCACTATGATTTACAGTATGTAGCTAACAATAATAATATTTATTTCAACATAATAGAAACATATCATAGAATGTTTTGAATGATTTTTATTAAACCTTAAGAAAAAATAATAAATCAAGAGAAACTACTCATTCTTGTTTTGCCCTAAAACAACAAGGAAAATTACAATTAATTCACTCTAATTCATCCATTTAAAGAAATTATATATATATATATATATATATATATATATATATATATATATATAAGGAGAGAGAGGTTTACTATGATTAACCTATAAGCACTCTATTAACTTTACAATGTGTATATCCATAATTGTATAATGTTGTAGTAAAACTTAAAATTAAAAAACAAGGTTAAAAAACGTTCATAGAAATTGATATGAATGAACCGGAATTTAATTTCAATAGAATGTCAAAAGAATATTAGTGATTTTTAATTTATTTTTATTAAAAAATCAGTCAACTTTACTAGAGAAATACATATATTATATTCTTCTACATCTCTTTGCTCTTTTCTTATAAAACCTAGTGTTGATGTAAGATTTAATGTTTACCTACATTTTTTTACTACTAGTAAGTATGTGTTTACTTTCTGTATCTTACTGTAGTAATCTAGTGATATTTTTCTCTGGTTTTATCCCATGTACAGGAAATCAGCTTATGTCTAATAGATTTCTACTAGATGTATAGATAGATATAGGAGAATCATAGTAGGCTTGTACAATATTGTATACACATAAACATATATTATGGTCAAAGAAATATGAATCCGGGTATATACCTCTACCTTTTGTTGCATCCTGACGATATAAAGACAAGAAACAGATGCTATGGTAACAAAGAAAAATGGTAGATACAAAAATGAGTGTACTGGAATTCTCTTACGTGTACAATAATTATATATATATATATATATATATATATATATGACTTATTTTAAGTGTGATGATAATTAATTAAGAAAAATAGAAATAATAACATTCTTTTTTCATCCAGTTTTTTCTTCATTACAAATACATAATTTACTTTACAGCCTTTTAGTGAAATATGAGTTTTAATTGTCTAATAGATTTTTCATTTTAATAGCAGCCTGTAAAAGTAGTTAATTTAATATTCTTATTAAGTTAACCCAGTCTTCATACAGTTTCAGCAGTACGAATGAAGCAAAAATAATCAAAATAATCAAAACCATACATTTTTGAGTTCTTGTTACTGCTTTAAATTATGTATTAATTTTATAGAAATAATAAAAAAACAATGTTATGATGATACTTTCAAACTCAATTTAAACAAACCAATAATGCTATATCCAAACGCAAAATTACTTCTCGTTACCCAACTTTACTACAGCCAACTTTAGAATTATTAACAGTGACTATTAAAATTGTATGATATTGATATCAGTTATAATCATTAAGTTTGACTATCTACCTTTAAAAATAATCGCCCATAAAATTATATTTATACTTCTTTGACAATTTGCCTAACATATTACATAATTAGAAAGACTAAAAAGATTGCTTTATAAAATGTAGTGATATCACAGTAAAACTATAAATCATGGACAAATAACAGATAATAAAAGAACGGTTCGTTTTAGTTCGATAGTCAGTATTTACTACCAACACTGTAACTACTTGCGAAAATGTTATTAAAAGCGATTTCAAACATCACTGAGAATGAAAACAAATTATATTAATCCAATGATGCATCATTTCGAAATTCTGAATATTTTCACAAAGTATTCATGCGACTAAAATCAAATAGACACACTTCGATCTGTTCTTCCACTTATTTTTCTCCAAAGCTTATTTCCCCCATTGATATTATCTGTTCAGACCCCAATGTTTGGTCACTCTTGGGGACCACAGAGTTTATCAGTTAGTTTGATATACATTCTTAGGCTTCGTACACTACAAAATAAACGTTCTTCAAAGCTCCAACAAGAATATTTAATCATTTATATTATCCTGACACGATACAGCTGTAATGTGTACTAAACTCTGAAACAGTTTGACATAAACAAATATAACTATTTTACACCAAATAATTCAGCGAATTCCAAAAGTTAAATATATTCCACCGTATTTCAGAAAATGATAGCTATATTAATGCAATTATAATATCCCACATCCTCCCAATCGTGTCAATAGGTTTAGTTAAGCAAATAATTTTTACATTTTAAACATCTCTTATACCAAAAAAAGCCTGAAACAATTTTTGTTACGAATGGTAGTACTATTTCTATTGACATAATGAGGCAAAACAAAGAATGAAATAAACGTCAGTAAATAATCCTGACTTTTGCTTGTAGTAAAACGAGAGGAGGAAAAAGCGAACAACAGGAACATATCGAAAAAAGACAGTTTATATATTTAGAAGAAATATGATTTACAGAATACAATTATAAGCTAAGAAATGAATTCTTAGTTCTCCATAACTAATATTAATAATATATGAAATAAATTCTTTTTTAGAGCATATGCATATTTCGATCATACGCAAGCTTCAAAACCTACATTTTATGAGACATTCGATAAACCATAACATACAAATCATAACATCCTGTATATGACCACTAAATATATGAATTATGCGACAGACAGTAAATTATGGAGTTCTTCATTTGTACGATGTTTCTTATTTCATTTTGAAGCAGTGCCTTATTCTCATTAAAAACAAAAAAATATGATATTTAGTTTTAACAACACATATGTGTAGAAGGGAATTAATCCGCTAATAAATTTAGGGAAGTTTATGAAAAAAATTGTTATTACGTCCAAAATTATGCTTTCAGATCTTTTACATGAAGTAAATATTTATGAATATCGTTGTGACATTTTTAGATAACCTAAGGGATAATACAGGTTGTAGAGCCGAATTCCACTGAGTTTCCTATTACACTATCATAATAAAATTGTGAAAAATGATGGACTGTAAAAAGAGGAACGATAATCGTCTGAAAAAATATGTAACCAAACTTACCCTAAGAAGTTTTCCCTAAATTATTCTTATCTTTGAAAACACGAGAAAACAAAAAAATTAATCCAGTCTTTCAAATATGCCGTATATATACATATATCGTAATAGAGAACTATTGTTTACCTCAACAACCTTAGCAATTAAAAAAGATTCCATTCTGAATCCAACTTAGTCACAGGTTAATTCAAAACGAACTGAAACTGGACGTTAGTTTCATCATATTCCAAGACATATCAACTGTCAGAAATGAAAGTAGATGTTCAATAGTAATAATCCTTGATAATCACACAGTTGTTCAAATCGTTTAGAAGTATAAAAATTAAAATAGTGGTTAAATATTGACATAAAATTCCATCTTAGAGCTTCTTCCGTACTTACTTATTACTTACGCCTGTTACTCATCGTGGAGGAGCACAAACCGCCCACTGGCACTCCCCATCAACCTCTGTCCTGGACAATCTTTTCCAGTTCTTTCCAGTTGTTGTTCATCCTTTACTCATCTGCTTGTATTTCCCGACGTAATGTGTTCTTTGGCCCTCCTCTTTTCCTCTTCCCTTCAGGATTACAAGTTAGGGCCTGCCTCGTGATGCAGTTTGGTGATTTCCGTGATGTATGTCCTGTTCCTTTCCAACTTCATTTCTTGATTTCCTCCTCAACTGAAACCTGGTTTGTTTCCTCCCATAGAATTGTGTTGCTGATGATATCCGACCAATGGATGTTGAGTATCTTGCGTAGACAGCTGTTTATAAATACTTGTATCATTTTGATGGAGGTGGTTGTAGTTCTCCAAGTTTCAGCTCCATACAGTAGGACTGTTTTGACTTTCGTATTAAAGATTATGACTTTGATTTTGATTGACAGTGGTTTTGAGTTCCATATGTTCTTCAATTGAAGGAATATGGCCCTTGTTTTGCCAATCCTCACCTTCACGTCTGCACCCAATCCTCCTTGTTCATCGATGATGATGCCCAGATACGTGAATGTTCCCACCTTTTGCAGAGTCTATCCATCAAGTGTGATTGGGTTGATGTTCTCTGTATCGTATTTGAGGATCTTGCTTTTTCACTTATGTTTGTTAAGGTCTACTGATACAGATGCTGCTAGTACATTAGTCGTCTTCATGTGCATTTGTTCGTGTGCATGGGATAGGAGGGCTAGGTCATCTGCGAAGTCCGGATCGTCTAATTGGCTCTGAGCTGTTCATTGTATGCCGTGTTTTCTCTCAGATGTCAAGGTCTTCACAACCCAGTCGATCACCAGAAGAAAGAGGAGGGTAAAGAGTAGGCAGCCTTGTCTGACTCCAGTCTTTACTTAGACTGCATTTGCCAGCCGTCCTCCATGCACGACTTTGCACTATAGTCCGTCGTATGAGTTCCGGATAATGTTGACAATCTTCCCAGTAATTCCATATTGTCGAAGAATTTTCTATATTGATTTCCTGTCCACACTGTCAAACGCCCTATCATATTCAAGGAAGTTGATGTATAGTGACGAGTTCCACTCAAGTGACTGTTCGACGATGATCCGTAGTGTCGCGATTCGGTATGTGCACGACCGATCCTTACGGAATCAAACCTGTTGATCTTGAAGTTGAGTGTCTACTGAGTCTTTCATCAGGTTCAGCGAAACTCTGTTGAAACGACCAATTTTCATAGGTACGTGGAATGTCCGGACAATGTGCGAGACCAGGAAGACCAGCTTCATCTGTGATATTCTAGAAATTAAGCTTTTGGGGATTAATATTTGCTTGTGCTTATTGTCCCCAATTGAACACTGACACTTTGAAACGAATCAAGTAAGTTAGCATATTTTACGGACACACATTGTAGTGAACAAAACACGAGTGGGGACAATCGAATGTATTTAACACAAAATCACAGGACTTGTTAATAAAATCTAACAATCATAAAGTAAATGCTTAATTTGCAAAATGTCCATCACTTGTCTCAAAATGACTCAGACTTCATTGTTCTTGCATTTTCATACAAGTTGCCTTCTGTTTCGACTTTTTACTGTTCGATCCTCTTGTCTCTCTGTTGCCAGACCTTCTGTTCACGACTAACATCATGTACTACCTATGTCAATATAAGTAGCACACACCACAACATCAATACAAATCATAACATATCCTTTAAAACATTTACCTGAAATGTATTTGTATACAAATCAAAGGAACGATATTCAAAGTATCACGGTTGTCTGAAGCGACAGTTATTCTTTTAGTTGAATAAACTGAATATATTATCACAAAATATTCAGAAGTATTCTGTAATTTCGCTAGAGGAATTTTTAAATACATATAAAACTAATGCATATGTTTCATCACAACAGCTTAAAACTAGAATATGCATCCAAGTAACAGTTGGATCCACATTGCTAACATGACTAAATATTTCCTTTATTCAGTATTTGAACACTTTAGTTTGGAGAATCTGCCATCTATTAACCTTAAAAGTGGTTTATTTAATTCTTCCTACCCAAAAGAACTTGCTCCATACTCACTAAGAATCTCATAATAAATAAATCAATTTAGCCAGACTTTCCTTAAGGTTAAAAAGAGAAAAAGTGGAAATACATTTTGAAATGTTAATCAGTGCATGTCAGTATTTAACTAACACTAAACATTAATACACGTTAGTGTTTGCTTAAAACCCTAGCTGCTTTCAATGAAGCTATTTATAACATTTGGAATTATTGTCTTCATTCAAATAACTCAAAGCCGAATGCTGATTCTCATTTAGCATTTTCGTTTACGTTCAGTTTACTTCTTACTTTCACTTATCTCAAGTTATAAATATACATGATATTTTTTAGACAAATAGTATTTTATTTATAATACCATACATATCATTCAATAGAGAACACCTATACCAGTTATTTCTAATATTTTTAAACTAATAATACCAGTAATTGTCATTTTGTTTTCAACCAAACGTATACGATTCTAATTTAGATTAATTGAATTATGACATATTATTACAGCAAAAAACTAGATGGAATTAACTTAATCCATTAATCATTGGTTTATGAATTAAATAACCAACTAAATGTTTGTTTTTTTACTTTGAAATCATTTATCAATCAATAAAGACTTACAAATATTATTGTTGGGCTTTATAAAACTAAAGCAATTCTTATTAAGTAAGCAAGAAGGATGAAACATAACTTGTACTTATAAAATAATATATTTATGGCTACAAACCAGGATGACGTCTATTGCTTTATTGTCCCATCCAAAATAAGTAAATTATTGTTCAACTATTAAAAAAATACTAGGAAATTAAATAACAGTGACTATAATTCATTTTTGTATTGTTTGTTTAAATCTTCTTATTGATGTTCAGGATTGTGATTGATCAGTCGCTTATTGGCATGTGTACATCGTGTTTTAATACTCTTGATACTGCCTTAGATCACAAGCACTATAAGCAAAGATGGATTGTGTCTATCTAGACTCAGTAGCTAAGTGGATAACGCGGTGGCATTTGAAGAGGACGGTACTGGATCCGAGTCCTGGAGAAGACATGAACTCTGGGATGGAGGTACATCCAACTGACAAGTTTCAAATAGGACGAAACGACCGTTCTGAATTCCAATGCTAGCTACCACTAATCTCTGCTTATAATATCAGTGACCTTGTTTATTTCAACCAGATGTGGAATAATAAATAAAAATTTTAAATGTGAACATTTAACCTATTCCTATACAAAGATTAATAGATCATTGTGGAATAGAAGTTCTTTTGAAACTGATTTATTCACTATACAAAACTAATCTTTTATTTATATCTACAAATTTTATGAAAAAAATGCACAGAAATTATGCTCTTAGACCTAGTGGTAAACAATATTAATGAGTATCATAAAGGTAATACTAAAGTGTGTAACTGTATTGTTCCTCATATTGTTTTGCCAAAAGTTTCATTCCTTAATATTTTATATGCCTCATAAATTTTTTAAGAGTTTGAACGCGAGCTGTTAAGCAATTTTAATATGAAATGAAGAATTCGAAAGTTTTTATTTTTAATACATCACCTATCTGCTAAGATAATTATCATAAATAAGTTAATTATTTTCTCGACGAAATATTCCTACAGAAGATTGATCCTAGTCAAAAGTTTGGATATTTCCTAATTTTACATATACAACTATTATTTTTATTAAATAGAATATTTATATACGTGGAAAGTAGCAAGAGCACTCTAAAAACTTGTTTCTTACAGTTAAATTTGTTCTTTGAAACTATTTCAAAAATCAACAGAAATGTACGGCTCAAGAAACGAAACATTCTGGAGTAATAAATTTTTTAAGTGGGATAGTTTCAAAAGCATCGTAAAGATTAAGTTCTATGAAAGATAATACAATAATTAATCAATTATGTTCATAAAAATCCTAAAGCATCATGTAGTTTAACAAAACATTATTCACCTTTTTAAGGCCAACTGCACGTAACATAGTATGAAATGTTGGACCAGCATAAACAGCAGTTGGTATTAATGCCCATAAGGAATCACCATATCCATGTAGTAAAATGCGAAAGCCAATGAATCCTTGATTCGGTACCAAATAATCGTAACTTTGTGGATCTAACACTAATTGAATTTCGTCTATGCCTAGAGATCGAGAAATTAAATTTTTTTATTACAATAGTGTTAAAAGACTAAGCATAAAATGTATCATCCTTGATTGTTTTAGATGCATAATTCTTACCTTTAATGTGTTTGCAATTCAACGAAACAGAGATATAAAAGTTGTCTGAAATTTAATCGAATCAGCTGCGGAAATAATACAAACTGGAAAGATTTTCAAAGCATTTCCTTAGAAAGAATTGATTGAAGATTATAGTGTAAGCAGATTAAAAGGTATTTGTAACCTGGAAACAAGATTTTTTTATAAATAATGTGAATAAGATCTCAACGTTGTCACGTAGTCATCCTATTTTTGTTATAGGCTTCAGAGTTTGAAGTAAACTACCTTTAACATATTCATGATGGGTGGCTCATAATGTTTTTTGATAAACTTATAGCTTTACGTGTTATTATGCTGTTTAACTTCATTAATCTCCAACCCTTATCGCAAAAAGACCACTAAGTTTTGTTACATTCTCATAAATGAGTGACATTATGTATCACATTTGCAAAGTAATTTTTCAATAGTTTGTTTGGTTTGAATTTTATTAATTTATTAATTTAATAATTTTATTATTTATTTAAGTGATACCTGTAAACGTAAAGCGGGGAAACATATTTTTTCTAGAATAATTCCAGTAGTTAGTACTCGTCAAATTCAACTCAGTTACTTTGTACTAATAAGGATGATGTTTTATAACAAATAAAACTAATCATTTAAAACACGACAATAGATAGGAGGGACACATATTTATGGCGAGAAGTTACTGAGTATTTACACAATACGAATTCACAGCTTTCAATCGCACATTTGCATCTTTCTGTGTGTTCTGTAACCTGCACTGTCAACGCCGTGCTTTCAATGTATTGGAACGCTAAACACTACTTACAAACATCCTTGTCAGTAGCGCCCACTACAGTAACACTATTATTAGTTTGTTTCCCTACAATAACTTAAACCTTAAAATAATGACAGGCAAACCTATTCTATTAATAAATGAGAGTTCATAAAGCAATAGGTTTACGGAACTGTGTTTACAGCTTATAGTTATCGTTATCACTAGGTGACGATCGTACCCTACTGTAAATAAGATGAAATCGAAATATGTAGATCTCTGAACTTCTAGATCTGAGGTTTCACTAAACAATTTTTAGCATACTGAGTGTGCAATGCAGACGAATCGTATTTCCAAGTAAAGCATGCTTCCACTTCTTTCTTAACCATGATAAATAAGGCCAAGCTATAAATATTAAGAAGATAGATTGAAGTTTAACATAATATCATGAAGACCGATTCAGTTGATAATTAACGCAATCATAATAACATGCCTTGTTGTGATCACCTGTTTCCGAATAAATTTTACTCCTTTCTGTTTATCATGTATGATAATTATTTTACCTAAAGTGATTCATATACAGGTGCTACACCGTGATCACTCGATTCATGAAACGATTGGATTTACCAGAAGTTTATCAGGAAATACACTTTTTTATACAAGATAGTATTTAGTTCAGCCAAATGTTCTTTTCCTGTCCTTTTGTGACCAACAATAACAAAGTCCTCATGAATTCAGTGAAAGACTAGAATATTTTCAAATGGATTCTTAAAGAATTCATTAAAAATGAGGGTTTTGTGGATATTGTAGTAATTTAATATTCTAATTCATGAGTCAATTAAAGCCAGACCACCATGGAAAACCTGAAAGCACTGGACGGTCGTTTTTTCCTAGTAAGGGACCCCTTAGCAGTGTATATCCACGACCCTGCTCAAGGAATTCCAACCCAGGGCCTTCGATCTCGTGCGCGAACGCTTAACCTCCAAACCACCGAGCCGGAATCCGACAGTATCGATGTCTAACGTCAACCAATCCACGAAATTACGCCACCATCCACCATCATTGAAGACAATGGTGGACGGTTAGAGTTATACATTAACACCAATGGATGGCAGCTCAGTGATCTAGAGGTTAAGCGTTCGCGTGAGAGACCGAGGGTTCTGGGTTCTTATTCCACGAGCGGGATTGTGGATATACACTGCTAAGGGGTCCCTTACTAGGACAAAACGACCGTCCAGTGCTTTCAGGTTTTCCATGGTGGTCTGGCTTTAATTGACTCATGAATTCAGCCATTAAATTCATTTAAATTCGCTTATTTGACGCAAGAGGAGTAACTGATTTATATAAAGCGAAAGTCTCATGAATATTCGACAAACTAGAATTATTTACTAAATGTAAGTATTTAAGAAAGTTCGCATGGAGAACATTTAATTGACTTTAGAAAAATTCATGTTAGTCAGTTAAATACTGATTTCTGTTTAAAATAATTCCTAACCAATAGCAAAACAATCCCCAAGAAATCACTTTACTTTATATTCTCCCGAAAATATCACTTATTACTTCTGTTTAATTAAAACATTGAACATCTATGACTGACTGGTTATTTTTGCATATAGAAATTTTCTAAGAGTTGTGATTAGTCTTGACCATTCTTCATAATACAATTTGCAATATAGGCATAGTGAAATAAAGTAGCTGTTGATATAAACCTCCTTCAAAACCATTCATCTACAAAGTGATAAGGTCACTATATAGTAAGCATTACTCAATTTAATAAAATCATAGTGTTTTGACTAAAAGCTATCTATCAATCCTATGGTGACACGTATCATTTGAACTCGGAAATTTTTGGAGGAAAGAATACTTAGTAAATACAGCTTCAAGTAATTGGTATGAATTGATAATTTAAAGTCTACCGATTATTGACCTTATTTTTGAGCCATAACTCCTTCAAAAACCTACCAAGCTGGTTTTGACTTAGCGAAGTTATGTTACTGATTTTTTTCTTATGAAACAGTATTTTAAGCACAAATCTAATTTTATCAAGCATATAGGTTGATATTTTTTCCTCTACTATTATTTGTCTTTATTACCTGAACTCAGATAATCAGAATAAACTAGGAACATTTGTGAAACACTGGTTTGAGGAAATAAGCAAACTATTAGAACT
This sequence comes from Schistosoma haematobium, assembly GCF_000699445.3. Classification (NCBI taxonomy): domain Eukaryota; kingdom Metazoa; phylum Platyhelminthes; class Trematoda; order Strigeidida; family Schistosomatidae; genus Schistosoma; species Schistosoma haematobium. The sequence continues at coordinate 19,575,213 of NC_067199.1, read as the reverse complement.
ACTAATAGAGTCTAATATAGAACAAATGAAGGTAATGAGAAAAATCTGTATACTTGCCTATAGTATTTGTAATAGTAATAACTGTTGTGATTAATGTATGAACTACAAATTTGTTACAATTTACTGTTTAGTAAAAGAGAGAGATTTCAAAACCTGTTGATGATATCACATCGTTTGTTTGAGACCAGGTGAACCGTGCTCAACGAAACAAAACGTCTTAGATTTTCACAGTTACTACTGATTGTTGTCGTAATTTGTTTAACAGTAAAACGTTTGTTCGGTGTTGTGTTATAATAACTGATGTTTTCGTAGATTTCTTTTTCCAAATCAATTATGAAAAATAAAACAAATACAACTGAATGATAGGAAACCGAGCAAGCTAGTCAAGTTGTACCGATTATCCATATATTTACTTTATGTAATCATTCTCTATGTTAACTTGTACATTGTTTAGTCCTTTGTGTTATTAAAAGAACTGATCATAAGGGTGAACACAAAATTGTCTAATTTAAAACTTGTAGGCGAATAATTTCGAGATTAAACTACGAAGACTGATTGGTGCATTTATTTATTCCGAACTTTGTGCTACAATTTCGACGACTGGTTTGTTTATTTCATGCTAAAAACCTGGATAATAATAATGTGAAATGGACTGTACACTGACGAAGATAATTAGAGAATTTATTAAGATACCAGTTTTACAAACAATATGAGGGTAAATGTGTTCAGTTAGATTGGATGCTGTAAATCTGTATGGCGAGTTTGGTCTATTAAGCTTTTTCATATATATGGCCTATACTTTTATATGAAGATCATTATGTGAATGAACAATGAAACATCCCTGTCTTTAAATTTTGTTAGCTTTATAAAGTGATTTCAGTTCAGTAGTTAATCATTTCCATAAAAAATGGGTGTTTTCTAGTTACTCCATACCATTCCTTATCAAATTTGCTTAATATCTGTTAGAGCATTACATTCATTGAATAAACAGTATACGTATGTTATTCAGGCTAATCAATACAAACAACTACCTAATGGTCATCAATCATTATTATAAATTTTGATACACTGTTCTATTGAAATTATAGAACTCAAAGGCAAATAAACTTATTCCTTACTACTGCTTATTCATTTTCCTTCCCAAAAAGTAACTTTTAGATGTTAGTTTTTTAACCGATTACCTAATTTTACTAATAAAATTAATTTAGTTACAACACTTTTAAGCGATATAAATTTATAATGAAATAATGTAAAGTAGTTTGTTTTGTTCGTACTATATGCAATGAAATTATGTTCTAGTTCAACACACAACTTGCTGCAAAAAATATTGTTCAAATCGGTGAAATGGCATAATTTAACTGATCATATCAATCTGTTTTTTGATAGTTAAAAAATAATCTTGCGGTCAAAAATGCCTTACGCAAATCATCTTGGTATTAATCGGCAATAATTTGATTTATTGACGTTGTAATATAAATATGATTCTCTACTCATGCTTATTTTTCTAAGAACCATGAATAACCAAATAGCCATATTCACGACAAACTCTAGTATCCCTTCGTATTTTTCCTAGAAGAGTTGTGCTTATAATCTAATTACGCAGTTTTCTGTATCAATATTATTACATTTATTTTAATACTTAATTATTTGTTTGACTATATCAACAGAAAGGTTACGCAATTAATCATGCTGTATAGATCATGTTCTGTTGCCGGAACTGTGATATATTTCCAGTCTTTGCAGTTTTAAAATATTATCACTTTTTCTTATAAAAGGTAGACTATTCACCATAAATAAATATTCAAAATACTCCATAACCCAACAGTAATAAAAATTCTAGTCGTACAAACCTACTTATTATTGATTAAAGTATGTACTGGCTTCTTACTAATAAAACAGAACCAGTAATATTAGTTCTATCAAATCACGCTATTAATTTGTATTTTTATTGTCGATACAGACTACAACAATTTGTTCTCATCTTTAGGACTTTTTTGTGAAAATTAAACCCTATCTTTGTTTTCACAGTTTTTTATCATTCACTTGTTTTCATTGTTTAATGCCGTCTATGTGGTCTGATGTAGTGTATAATGAATGTGAAATTCTAAATGATTTATGGATATTCCAATTCATAAATAAGTAAATAAATAAATGTATCAGTTCGTCTATTAGTAATAATAATCACTACTATTATCTTTATTGTACAATTGAACTGTTATGATTGTTGCATAATGATTAAAGTTCTCTACAAGAATGTTTTCTCAAAGTTTATCAGTCTTTTTACTTACAAAAAACAACTTTTTTAATAATATTATTATTGCTCTAGGCATATTTTTGGAAATGAATAAATTTCATCAGTGCATTTTAGGTAAAATTGACCAATCAAGTGTTTCACTGTAGCTAAATTGTTTATAATTAATGTTTAAAGAAAGGCATATTACCATTATAGTTAGTATATTTCTGTGAATGACAACTATTACCAAATACTGTTGTATGCTTACTTTCACTAAGTCAACGTTTAACTAAGAAGCTAACAACAGCATTGAAAAATTACATTAATTCCAGTCCCATATTAAAAATAATGTAACATTACTGGTTGTTTGTTCATATTGGTAAAGATAGTGTTTTTTTATAACTATATGAAAGAAGAACGAAATTTTTAACAAATTCTCTCTTGATATGTATAGTAAATATCATGTAGACTTGCATTAGTACTCCATATCCCTGAATGCGGTAGTTATTTTTCAGGTTTTCAATTGAAAAGAATAATAGTTCTTTTTAAAGGATAGATATAGTGTGGGTGAAAAATAATGATCGGTCATAAACAGAGGATTTCGGTAACTTGAACAATGCTGACCATACGTTCATATGAAATTAAGTACAGAAATTTGAAAGCATACTTTTATTCTTGCTTTCTAAAACCAATTAAAGACAAACAAATGGCTATTTGAATGTCTTGTGAATACATGTAAACTATAGGGAGCGAAATTTTAATCATGTGAAAGTGAATACTCGAAAGTGATAATTCTCGTGTTAACTTACCGGTTAAATCGCCAGCTAGCGTATAACAAGCGCCATTCGGTAGAATGCTCTTTGTAAAATTCAGTACGGAACAATGTCTTTGACCAACTTTACAGCTAATTGAAACGATAATATACATTAACTTTATAGATGATTATTTATGATTTATTTATGTAACAACTTTTAATAATAGAAAAACGTATATGAACAGTATCCAAGTGACTAAATACTTTATACAAGATTATTCTAAGACTGTTGAAAAAAGAGCTTACCAAGATTTAAGTTTCTTTTAAATAACCTTTAATTCAATAATAATTATTTTATTTTGGCTGAAATCATGAATCCATCAATGTTAGACCACCACTGAAAGCCTGGAAGCACTAGACGACAATGGAAGATGGCTACGCAATATCGTGGATTAGTTTGAGTTAGACATTAACACAGATGGATCCCGGCTCAGTGTTCTAGAGATTAGGCATTCTCGTGCGCGACCGAGGGCTCTGAGTTCGATCCCCGCCGGTGGGATAGTGAATATGCACTACTGAGCAGCCCCTTACTAGAACGAAACGGCCTTCCAATGCTTCCAGGTTTTCAATGTTGGTCTAACATCAACCGACTTATGATCCCGACCAAAACTTAACAATCTCCAAAACTATATTGTTAGTTCTCTTGTTTGTTAAAAAATTTGAAACAACTAGTCATTTTGACAACTTTCGATAATGCAATGAGAAGACGAAGGTTATCAGGATTATGTAGTTTATCTACGCAATACATTCCGAACAATCTGATCACATATAGACTTGTTAGGACATTTTTATATGAAAAATAAAAGGTCAACCAGACAAACTAAATGCTAAGTGGAAACAAATATTAATAATGTACATAAAAACAATGAGAAAACCATGCTGGATAATAAATCAGTATTATCAGGGTAGGTTAAGAGTAAGAACAAATCGCTCCCCCCTATGTACGCACATATATGTAAATTTATAGACACAATCGCTTACGTTCTGTTTGGGTTTTTGGTGAAACATAGACCTTGCTTTTTGAATAATGACGAGTTGGGTTGCATAAAATGTCCTATCGATGGCTAATTTAAATCTCCATTTCAACACGAGGCTATTTGATTCGAATACATTACACAACCCTGATAACCTTCGTCTCCTTATTACATTATCGCAACTTAAAATTCTGATCTGAAGCAATTAAAACCGATCTATATGCACTTAAGACTGAAAAACTTAATCCGACCCAAAATTTCAGTATGCTAACAAATAAATAAATAATTGCGAGCACTTTACCAGAACATAATGATACTCAGCACTGAATTTTTCATTTTTTAATAATAGTAAAGCCTGAGAATTTCGGATTCATAGAGATTCTAAGTATTTGTTGTTAAATATGACCCCAGGAATAAAAGATAGACACAGAACTGCATGCATGAAAGTTCAAAACTCTAGACAACTTAAAATATGTAAATAAGAAAGCCTTTTTAGTGTTATTTGATATATACAATGCAAAATGTCTTACAAAATATCTGTTTAGCTTTTGTAGTTAAGACTGTCTCGATAGATATCGCTAAACCAGCATATATACCTCAGTTTAACGTGAATAATAATAATGATTATATATATGGCCGAATTAAAAAAATTACCGACACATACCATATCATCTCAAAAAACCATTAATGCGACATGCACAAACACTTCATAATCGATTTGGCGAGTGGACAAAATACTAATAACCATATTGTTTACCCCATATCATTTCTATGACTTCCTGCAAAACAAAATTTTCCATGTATCCGAATAACATGAAGACACAATCATCCTTTAAACATTTATGTTTTATTTTAATATGGTACTTTTTGGTAGTACTGGTCGTGTTCAAAGTTTTTCCCTATAACTCAAAAATGTTAATAACCTAATAAGTACGACTACTAGCATTATAAAAAGGTAAATGCTTCACAGTCAATGATTAAAGTTCGTTAAATAGCAGACAAAGTGCTCCACATTCTTCCTTTCCTATATGCTTTCAACGGAGATAAAATTTTACAATACTAAATCTTTGATGCCCAAAATTAGATCATTTGATTCAGAGAACAAGTGTAACGTGTGACCATTTTAGAAATCAAATAAATGTTCCTATAGAATAGAAGGAATTGTTGTAATAGGATTTCAAAACCATTATTGAATACGTATATGGATATGTATATGTGTATGTCCACTTGCTGTGCAGTAGAATTCAATTGTCTTAAGTCATAGAAATTGTTCAAATCCTTCAGGAAAGTAATTTTATAAAACAAGTGAAAAATACACGAACAAAATTTAATTGGTCTTGACAATAACCAAGTCAAATTTCCTTCTTTAAACGATGTAGGCCATGTCATTATAATGAATAAATTTTCATTTCATTCCCTTCAAATCAAGTCTAATATTTAACTCACTTTATTACCCATTATTATTACCTTGACCATATTTTTTTTAAATAATCAAAATATATTTTGATTTCCGAACATATATTAAAGCAAGTCAAGAAGCAAAGCTAACGCAAATTTAAAGATTCACTAAACCACCTAAGTGTCATTATAATGGTTCATGGGTATATTCAATTATGCGATCAAAGCCCTTCAAAAATAAAATAATAAATAAAGCCCTTCTAAAACAGTGACGATCAGTGATATTTACTTTTTTAGTGCTGTCTGTAGCTTTTTTCTCGTTACATTTGTTGTTCTTGGCTTCATTAACTTGTATTTTAACTATGATGCTATAGATCTTTAATGTTTACGATGTGATGACTTTGGATGTGTTAATACACCCTTGTTAAATAATTTCAACGTGTCTCAAAAAGGTCACAAAATATAATTATTGGTACTTTATACGATGAATAGTCATCTAAATTAGCTGGAAAAGTTTGCTTTTATCCACTGGAAGGACTGTCTATTTATAATTAGTCTCGCTTCGCTTTGGAAAATATCACCAATATATTTCCACCAGAACAATAATTCGACTGAACTAAAAAACCACTACAGTTGAGTTTGTTTAACCACCCATCAAAAACGTCCTGACATAATCATCTACCAGAAAAGGTTTATAATAAATAAAACCCTTTAAGATCCAGTGTATATCACATGAAATAATTTCGAAGAATTATAATGCCGAAATTTGTGTTCCATAGTACATATTATACATATTATACATACGATATCGTCAATAATTATAGTATATTTGGGAACGAGAAAGTTGATTACTGTAGTGGACACTTATCTATTGGACATCGTTTATGCTTCGACATACTTTACCTTCTTAACATTTGATCTATCTGATGAGATGCTTTCTCCATGAGCTTGAAAATTGGCACTTTAAGTTTGCTTTCCGGGAGGTTTTCACTTGAACGTCCTTGAAAAGCATCCGAGAAAATTTCATAATCAACACCACGATCCTGAGACTCAGCTGACTGAATATTGTACAGTTTAGTTCCCCTTAATTAAAAAGATGTAATTTAATGTTAGAAAGAACCATTGGAACATTTTTTACAGAACCCAGTTTATACATTAGGTTTATGAAAAAGTTATCATTTAGAGGTGAGTAAATTCTATAATGCTGAAAATTTCATAAAATACTTGATAAACAACCAAGCCGCCATATTTGTTGTTTTAAATCAGTCTTGCATTTAGATCATCAGCGTACATTAGTTATAAATCCTATTTTAGGATACATAAATTTTACGTGCTTGAGAACTGACTGTTGCATACTTACGAAACCAGTCATCACCAGTTCATTCATAAAAGTTATCGAAACATTTGCGATGCATCGTGATATTGGAAAGCACACGAAAGATTAATGTTTAGATCTGGTACACAGATGTAGTCCTCATTTTCTTTTGTACAGAGCATAAAGATTATAAGTTTGATCAACTTTGAATGGCTTTTCTGGCAATATTAAAAATAGTTTATTCTTTCACAAACATAAAGCAACATATTCACTAAAAATACAGTTCTAACAACGATCAATGTATAAATGGTAACTCATTACTTTATATCATTCAAAAAACCCAAAGAACTACATTTATAACCTTTTAATAAGTGGTCATGCTTTCAACCATATCAGTCAGTCAGCAACAACGTAGAACTTCATACATACGTACATCAGTTCAAGTTGCCATACCACATTAGCACAGAGACACAATTTTCAATTCAAATCCTGTAGTAGTAGAGGCGGTAACAGTATAAGCAGTAATTGGAAAGATTACGGATTGAGTTTGTTATTCAAGGAGCATAATCTCGTGAAATAAATTTGGAAAGAGGAAAAAAGGAACATGAAAAGTTCAGAATAGAATTTCCAGGAACACAAAGGGTGTGGTGCGTGCTACTTATATTGACATAAGTAGTATATAACGCGAGTCAGGAATGTAATGTCTGGAAGCAGAAGATTTGGAAGATCAGGAAAGGAAGAACGGGGATAGAAATCCAAGAGCAATAAAGTCCGAGACAATTATTGAACATTTTGCAGATTAGATATTATATTATGGTTTTTTCTATTTTACCAATTAACTCTGTAATGTGCAAAATATGATTCGGTTGTCCTCAACTGTGTTCTCCTTCACTACAAGAGTGGATGCATCTGAGCCATAACAAACGATTTTGAGCCATGTCATTCAAGGTTTCTAACCATCGGTTTCTATCATCTCGCGGATCCCAACCAGGTAGTCTAAACCTAGCAACGTGGCTCAGTCCACTTGTCAGTGACTTCATAATTTTGTGCCATGTTTTGGACTGGCCGCACTTTGTTTTCTTCTAATCTGATTCTACATCATAAAACATCGCACGTCGTGGTAGTCAGTGGTTGGGCATGCGTAACACATGTCCCAGCCATCTCAACTGATGAAGTTTTACTACTTCATAAATTGATTTGCCATCCTTACCTAGTACCCGTTTCCTAACAACTCCATTACTTACTCAGTGGTCCCAGGATATAAGAGCAATGTTTCGAAGACACCTATGATCAAATACTAGTAACCCACAAATATCCTCTACTCTTACTGGCCATGTTTCACTGCCATAATGCAGGACGGAACGAACTGCTGCGCAGTAAATCGGTCCTTTGGTTGATAGATGGATATCTTGCCCACGCCATAAGTGACGCAAGTTGGCAAAAGCTAGTCGAGCCTTCTGTATCCGTACTGAGATTTCGTCACACACCAGACCACAAGGGCTGATGAGACTTCCAAGAGAAGTGAAGCGGTCGACACGCTCAACTACTTCACTCCTTATCATTAATTCAGGTATCGATGCAGCCCAATCCTGAAGTAGCATTTTGCATTTCGAGGGGAAGAATCGCATCCCGAACATGCTTGTATCGTTGCTTATGATGGTCAGAAGACTCTACAATTTGTCAGCGTCTTCACCAAAAAAACTATATCATCGGTTTATTCTAAGTCAACAATTGAATCTCCCGGTAAGTGTTCAACTCCTAGAAATTTAGATGAGGAAAATGTAACCTCTAAAAGCACTTCAACGACAAAGTTAAACAAGAATGGAGAGAGTGAACTACCTTGACGAACACCACTGGAGGTAGTCAATTGTGATGATAGTTCGTCATAAGCTCTCACTCGACCAGCTGAGTTTAAGTAGAGAGCGTGTATAAGGTTTGTGCACTTCTGAGGTACTCCTTACAGTGACAAACACTGCCATAGAACCTCACGATCATTCATATAGTTCCACGTTTAAGCTTTGCGAATAATTTCAGTCATTTGTTTTCAGCGTTTAATAACTAAAAAATTAGGTCTTATAAGAACTGTTTTGCCTCGCTGTCAAAATTGCTGCAAAGCTTTACATATCACGACTGATCTATGAATACTTCTAGCACTCGGCTATCAAAAAGATTAATTTTGTCTATTATACTCACTGTATTCTTGCTTCTTATGTGATATTAGAGTGTTTCTTTGTAAACTTAAGGGAAGTCTATTATTTTCTGGCAGTTTTTGAGAACATTTAAAAATTATTTAGTATCAGGTATTATTTAAGTGTGAAACAACTTCTGTGTAGGGTTTATTCAGATCGCTCATTTAAATCTCAAATTATTTTATGGATTTACAGAAACAAATCCACTTACCTTGCTGGATTAATATTACAGATACTGATCAAAGGAAATGGCAAATTACTTTGATGATCCTCATAAGCTGAAATAATCATTTTTGATGCCAAACTGTCGTAATGCTTCAACCAAACATGTACTCGATAAGTGATCAAGCAAGCTACTGATATGCACAGCAAAAGACAGATTAGTCTAATTGGAAAAAAAATATTTCCTTTACTATTAAGCGCAACATCGTAGCACTTGTCTCGAACAATTTTATAGTGCCCACACAGAATTTGGAGTTAACGAAATACAAATAAAAAACGCATAAGCCATTTTTTCAAGTGTCATTTACATTAAATTCCTATGAGCACATTACTTTAGCAATGTTATTAATAAAATCTAAACTGTAATGATTATTGTTTCAGGTATCAATTTTGTACGGAGATATCCTGAATGTTTGTAGCCCATAAACAACTTTTGTTAGTGCAAAACGAAGTCCATTGAACAAACACAACGTGAAGACCTTCTAGTTATTAACATCACTGCCTTTAGCCGAACAGTAATAAGCATTACTGTCTGGTACTTTGTTATAGCTGCGTATAGCCAGCGATTCGCATACATTACAATGACATTAACAAGCAGTTTGTAAACAGGCAATAAATTAATTAATCATGCATTTTTATGACGTTTTCAACGAACTCTATGTGTTTTATTCCCAGTGTACCACCACTTTTATATATCGCCGATGACTTTTTACCATCCATTTCAAAAGTAATAGCTTTCAACATTTCGAATTCAATTTTTTCCTACAAAAGAGTTTGCAGATCACTCACACAAACTAATAATAAATAAAATAATCAGTTAATAAACAAAGTCCTTCTTTGACTGCCTATTCGCCCTGATAAAAAGGTTTAAAAAGTAAACAAACTACCCTATATAATCGTATGACCAATATATCGTCTTAATTAACTAAAATACCATGTATTACACTTTATTTTATGGCACGTTTACCATTATCGATTGTGTGTGTTGTTGTATAAGAGACAACGATAATTATTATGGCAACAAATTTTAAGACACATATTTGCAGAATTGATGCAAACATTGAAACATTCAATATAAATCACCCATCATATAAGAATACGTTTCTACATAAAAACTAAAAATTTATATTCTGGAATGCAGAATAAGCAATGCTTAAAAATGAGTCAACGGTACTTTAAATTTGCCATAAATAGTCATTGTAATGATTACTATTCGGTTACAAATAAGATTTTTTGAAGTACAAATAGAAGAAAAAGCTGAAAAAGCCATCGGAGATAACCCTTAATAATTACTTCTTGGCTCCAACTGATGTCCACTTGGGGCAGCAGTGAATATTCATCATATATATTAAAACACGCGCAAATATAAGTGAAAGTACAGATGCAACAGTTGTATTAAACAATCAATACTGAACCAGGCAAACTAAACACTAAGCAAGATAAATTATTTAAAAATACAACGTCAACATTTGATCGCTTGGTCAATTAAATGCTGAATGCATTTGGCCGCTGTTATTGAGCTGATACTTAACTAAGTTTTGGGAACTCCATCTGGGAAATATTAAGTGTTTTAGACATGGATCCTCTGGAAAACCGAAGTTGAACAATATAATATGCTACTTATAACTGTATACAGAGTACCTAGCCTAATTTCTGTTCACACAAATACGCTCTTTTTGAAAGACACCTAGGTAATAATCAAAAGTCGAATTTCGATCCTTGTAAAAGACCTCACATGTTTTTGTGAACTGTCGTGAATGGCGTCCTCTCAGCAGTTTAATTTGGGGACACGGAAGTTATCTGTTTTGAACGAACATAATTCTAAGAACTCTATAGTGTGCAGTCTCATTTCACTTGAACAAGCTGAGATCAGGTCTATTTTTGATTGCTGATCTGTAAAATCTTCTGAATATAGATTTCTCTCACTACATTGGAAAATCAAGTGGACTTTTAGTTGGCTTAATGTAGCAGCACTCCCAACAACCTAGCCACTGAACACATTATAAGAATCCATAACTGAAGTAGAGTTGTCAGTTTCTATGTACATGATTTGCGTGTAGCCAGCTAGCTATTTGCATTGCAAAAACGAAAATTTAGAAAGGCATATAGAGGATTTTGGTTTAGTAGTTGAAACAATACTTTACTTTTTCATTGCTAAAAGTGAACCTTTGATTTCCCACTTCGATTTTTACTAAATGAATATGTCATTCAGTGCCGCGCTATGTTTCGAGAGAATTCAACCACTTCCTCTTTTCCGCTTCCCTTCAGGATTCCTAGTTAGGGCTTGCCTCGTGATGCAGTTTGACGATTTGCGTAATGTATGTCCCACCCATTTCCATCGTCTTTTCCTGATTTCCTCTTCAGCTGGACGCTGGTTTGTCCTCTCCCACAGAAAGTTGATGCTGATGGCATCCGGCCGACGGATGTGGAGTATCTTGCGTAGACAGCTATTTATAAATACTTGCACCTTCTTGATGATGGTTGTTGTAGTTCTCCAAGTTTCAGCTCCATACAGTAGAACTGCACTGACGTTGGTATTGAAGATTGACTTTGATATTGGTTGAAAGTTGTTTTGAGTTCCATATGTTCTCCAATTGTAGGAATGTGGCCCTTGCTTTGCCGATCCTCGCCTTTACATCTGCGTCTGAACCTCCTTGTTCGTCGATGATGCTTACCAGGTATGTGAACGATCCTACATCCTCCAGAGTTTCTCCATCAAGAGTGATTGGATTGCTGTTCTCCGCTTTGAATGTTAGGACCTTGGTTTTCCCCTTGTGTATGCTGAGGCCTACTGATGCAGAAACTGCTGCTACACTGGCTGTATTCATCTGCATTTGTTGGTGTGTATGCGATAGGAGGGCTAAGTCATCTGCGAAGTCCGAATCGTCTAGTTGATTCCGAGCTGTCCATTGTATTCCGTTCATTCCCACAGATTCGGAGGTCTTCGTAATCCAGTCAACCACCAGAAGAAAGAGGAAGGGAGAGAGTAGACAGCCTGACTGACTCCGGTCCTTACTTGGAATGCATCTGCCAGCTGTCCTTTATGCAACACTTTGCACTGTAGTCCGTCGTATGAGTTCCGGATAATGTTGACGATCTTCTCAGGAACTCCAGTGTCGAGGGAGTTTCCGTAACGTCTTTCTATCTACACTGTCAAATGTCTTTTCATAATCAATGAAGTTGATGTACAGTGATGAGTTTAACTCAACTGATGGTTCGACGATCACCCGTAGTGTCGCAATTTGGTCTGTGTACGACCGGTCCTTACGGAATCCAGCTTGTTCATCTCGAAGTTGGGCGTCTACTGCATCTTTCATCCGGTTCAGCAACACTCTGTTAAAGACTTTCCCTGGTATTGACAGTAATGTAATGCCTCTGTAGTTCTCACATTTGCTCAGATCCCCTTTCTTTGGAATATTGACGAGGTGCCCTTCTTTCCATTCCATCGGCACTTGTTCCTCCTCCCAAATCTTTTTGAATAGAAGGTGAAGCATGTTTGTAGTTACTTCGATGTTTGACTTCAGTGCTCCAGCTGATATGTTGTCCGGTCCCGCTGCTTTCCCGTTCTTGATTTGTCTGACGGCCATTCTGATTTCTTCCTTCGTTAGTGGGTTGACGTTTATGGGAAGATCTGTGTGTGCCGCTTCGATGTCCGGCGGATTCATTGGAGCCGGCTTATTCAGGAGTTTCTCGAAGTATTCTACCCATCTGTTCCGCTGTTATTGAATTTCAGTGATTGGCTTGCTTTCTTTGCTTTTGACCGGTCTCTCTGGTTTACTGTATTTCCCTGATAGTTTCTTCGTTGTATCGTAAGGTTGTTTCATATTTCCTTCTCTTGAAGCTTTTTCCGCCGTCGTTGCTAGTTCTTCCACCTATTTCTTCTTGTCGGCTCTAATGCTTTTCTTCACTTGCTTGTTTGCTTCTGTGTATTCAGTTTGTGCTTGGACTTTCTCTGCTCGTGTTCGGCTGTTGTTATTTGCTGCCTTCTTGTTCTTCCTTTCTTTGATCTTGTCCAAAGTTTCTGAACTTGCAAGATGTCGCATGAGACTATTTTGTAAATAAGCCTTCTTTTTGTGCAGAACACCACGTATTTTAATTTTTGAAAATAAAGATATGTGGCCGTTACTCCAAGTTCTCTCTTGGTGTGAGGTTCTTTTCAAATCAGCTGTGTCGACGGATGGCACTCGGGGGTGTTCTCTTATTGGTCGAGGCAGCAGCACTTCGACAAACGTGAGCATACCAATTCTTCTCGCTCCATGATATCTAGACTAGGAAACGCCTGAACTGCTATTTGTTGCGAAGGGTGGAGATAGTCAATGGGATCTTCACACGCTTTCTGGTAACGTGATAGAAATTGGTTGGTCACCTGCTGATCACACGCGCTAGAACTGATGATGGAGGTGTCTATGGCAAAACGTGTCGAAATCTATGATGAACCGCTAGTGATTCCGGACAGGGTAGCACCCGTTACGGCCCCCCACCAACCGCCACTACTTGAAACCCAACCAGAATATTCTATATGGAAAGCGAGAGTAATAGAATGTCTACGTAAGGTCTCGACGTCAGAGCACTTCAATTATTTCTCATATTACCTAGACGATGAGATGGCTAAAGGACCTCCAATTCTGAGGGCAAACACCAAATGCATTGGACAGGTTGGATGCAACTAGAAGATTTGGACTTCACAGATGACCTGGCCCTTCTATCCAATACACAGTAACAAATGCAGGTCAAGACAACCAATGTGTCACAAACCTCTGCATCAGTAAGCTCCAACATACAAACGAGAAAGAACATGATCCTCAAACACAACACGAACGCCAACCTTATCACAGTTTCACGTACCTTGACAGCACAATCGATGAACGAGGAGGATCCGATGCATACATAGGGGCAAGGATTTCCAAAGCAAAGATAGCATTCCTACAGTTGGAGAACATGTGGAACTCAAGACAACCTTCAGGCAACATCAAATTCAGAATACTAAATACTAGTTTCAAAACAGTTCTACTGTATGGAGCTGAAACTTGAAGAATTGTAACAACCATCAACCAAAACATACAATATTTACTTATTTGAACACTTAAATATCGGTACATTGGCATCAAAAACACATGCACTGCACGTATCATTTGATTTATGTAAGGGCTGTGATGCTGACCTAGACGGCCAAACCGATGCAGAACAATTGTTATTAAGTATTCGAATGGTTCAAATGATTCTGGACGGAATAGAAGAAACTCACGCTTAACGGGGTTCCGTATCTAGTAACAGTGAATCACCGATGCTTTCAGGTAGGAACCTAGTCATATTATTGATAAAAGAAGAAAAAGAAAAAGAGTTGGTGAATCATAGTAAGATATCATCCTGAATCCTTAAGGATATGTAAGGTTTTCTCCTGAAGGACTCCTAGATAGTCTCTTGGACTAGCTCAGCCGGTAGTGAATTCCAGTATTTGGATACTCTTAGGGAGTAGAGGGTATGCATACAGTCCGTTCTGCTGAGTTGTGTCTTCATTTGATAGGTGTCACCCCTGAGTTTGTAATGAGACTAAGCCTGAGTAGGTATATAAGTGTGTACTCATAATTGTTAAGGATGCTGTAAGTCATTAGGTTACACCTAAGACGCCTATATAAAAAGGCTGGAACGGATATAAAAACGCCATTACTCAAAATTTTCACATTATCTTCAGTGCCAGGTACACATTCCGAAACCAGTAAGGTAACTTATGTTGTCCCCGAACACACATCAGGAACTATAAATACCACATCGGTCATAACACACACGGTGGAACAATTGATGGAAGATAAAAATATTAATATATTCTCAAATAATAGTTCGTTACATGAGGCATGCCAGTTTACAGGTAAGAGCAAATTGTTACAAATGATACAATTCTCACCGTGGCAAATTACTCAACCGGATTGATATTTTATGATATAAATTTAGATGGTTTTATTAGGAATCATATTGTCAGTACCACAGTTGACGCGTTTTATGAACGTTGCGTTGCGACGTGCAACTAATGTACGGGGATAAATGCATGTGAAGTTGAGGGCTTCTACAAACCACAAACTATATATCCCTCTAGAATATATGAGGTTTTGATGATGGAGCAGGACGAACTCACCCGTTCCATATCTGTTTTCGGTGGTATATCTCAAGGGGGCTGAAAAATGGTGCAGGAAAAAAAGAAAAGACGAGAAGAACACACAATGTTCATGAAGGAGTAGTTAAACTATGACTGTTCAGTCTAGTCCTCTTTTAATAAGGCACCTATTAAGCAAGAGCATTCTAACAGGTTAGGGAAAATAAGTGTAAACAAGGTGTGAGATATCGGGACACCTCAGAGGACATAGCAGGCGAGTAGAAAAGTCAAGAACGAACAAAATACCCGTGGCATACAGGTTTTCACACCGAGTCATCAATACTTGGAACCTGCTGCCTGAAGCAGTGGTGTCCGCACCTTCAATTGACTCTTTCAAGAGAAGACTGGACACTCACAGAAACATACTAGAAAAGGAATAACATAGGCCGTAGGCCTTCTGTCCTTACTACACAAATCTGAATCTGAGTGGATAAACAACTGACAAATGGAGGTGGTTCAGAAAGAAGATGAAATTATGGGATTGTGTGTAGTTATAAAATATAGTGCAGAAAACAGTTTTGTGATACGCAAGTGGCTGTCTCCCTTTTTTGTCAAAGCTATTTGAGCTTCTTTATATGGTCTTGAGTAGGCTTCGTTTTTAGCGAATTGTCTAGTGTGTTTGTAATAGGATTACTCGGTAGGAAGTGAAACCAATTCAACGTTCCAAACACGATTTAATGAGGTATTTCGCATAACAAATCAGTATCGATATCATTAGTTCGTGACATTCCACTAGACCATAAGGAGCCATAATTAAACAAAATGCTCTGCCCTACAGACATTGGTAGATTGAAGTTATCTCCCCACCATCATGCTTGCTGGTTAGTAACGCCACCCTTCCTTCTTTTTTTATGTTAGGCTTAGATTTGTGGTAAGTATGAATAATCCTTTAATCAAAGCCCATAGTTGGAATACACTGTCTCTACTAATTTCATGTTACGAGCAAATCAGATGGTTAACGCATTTGTATTATGGGTTAGATGTCACACTCCTATGAAGATAACTAATGGTAAAAGGTAAAAAATACAAGTTAGATTATATGTGGTTTAAAGATGGTAAGGACTACTAGCAAATCAAAGGATATGAAAGAGTATAAAACTGTAAAATTTTCAGGGTAAAAAAAAAACTGAGCAACTCACAAGACTTTAGGACATTTCGAGCTTCGTATGATCGGCCTTAGTTGATCAGCACCCATAAGATTAGTGAGTTATCTGTTCTACTTTTACTCCTAACTCTAAATCTCAACAATAAGTTTACGAAGTTTCTAACCAAACTGGTTCATTGTTTTACAACTTAACACTGTTTTCGCCACAGTATGAAGCAAAGTGTGGGAAACCGGTATTAGGAACCCGACTGTTGGCGAAACTATCTCAGAAAAAGACGAACATATTATACATTCCCAATCTAGGAGATTGGATCGATGTGTAGAACATTTTAGGGATCAGTTCAATTGGTCTGTAGCCACACTTTGGTTTCCCACGATCTCCAGTAAACCTGAATGGCGAGGGAGAGCAGCAGGCCCTGACAGGTTTACTCCTGAGATTTTTAAGGATGGTGGTCCAGTATTAGCAGTGAGGTTGACTGAGGTCTTAGATAGAATTTGGGAACTGCACGTAATTCCATCTGGCTGGTCGTATCACATCAGACCAAACTACCCTCAATAAGTGATTACAGCTGATTCAGATTGAGACAACTTCTAAGCTAAAAATAAGTAGTGTAATTCTTGCATAGGTAAATCGCAGTAAGTTCCTATCCGAATGTGAAGTATCTCGTTTCTGGGTGTCAAGTCTTTTTAAGAATAACGCATTCAGTCCCCAGGTGTTTTCAATCAGTTGATTACGGGCACCTACTAGTAGGAAAGGTACACCTGGAAAGGGTCCAAAATTTCGTTAGCTTTTTTCACCGTTATGTCACCTCTTCTCATCATCCCAATTACAACGCTGTCTAGCTGTTCTTTCATTGAAAGATGAATCGGGGGGGACATTTCGTCATCTAAAACTTGTTAATAAATGAAGCTACACCATATCGTCGGGGAATCGCAAACCATAAAAAGGGTGAGCTATATGCACTTTGGAAGTTTGATTAGAAACCGGTTTTTGTTAATGTTTTAGTTTTTGATAAACATTTTTATTAAAACAATTACTTCTTGTCCATCTTATTTTCAGCTGGCTTCGCAAGTTTTAACAGACGTAACTGTAAGTTTTTTGTTCGCTTTATTGACAACACTGTTATACCGTTGGTACGTCATCAACGTTTTACATAGCACGATATTTGCTTGTAAACTTAAGAATATTTTTATTTCTGTAGAACATTGTGAATGATAGTTCAACGTGCTTAGGCTACTAAGCAGTGAAGAGAATATGTATTAATGAATGATTTTTAACTTTATAAACGTAATAAACATTTGAATGTGTCACTAATCAGTCTTTTAATTACACCGATAGATCAATTAACGTTAAGTTTCTTTGGCACTGCGTAATTGAATGAAAATAACGGAATATCGGAGTAAAAACTAGGTGGTTATTCTCGCCTGGCTTTTCCCTGATATCTGTAGGAATTTGTTGAGAATTATTGCGTTAAAACGAATTTGCAAAAACTATAATGAGATTATTGTGAAATTTTGAGGAAAAACGCAAAATTCAGGGGAAATTTTGGAGAAAAAACCCAAATTAAGGGGGAATTTTGGGGTTTTATTAATAAATATAGGCCGATTTCCCAAGTGTCATGAGATCCTGGGGAAATTCCCCTGATCTGGGGAAATTTTAAGATTGGGAAGTTTAGGGGATTTTGGGGCTATTCATGAATAGCCCCTATCTATTTTTTTAATTGATGTGTTTCTGTTTGGGCATCTTATTAGTCCGCAAACAATTACTTTGGTGTACGCTCATTACTTTTTCCGCTTAACACGGTTCTCGCATTTTCTGTATTTAATTTTAAATGAATACGGGGTTGATGAGTCCTCGGTACATCCTTTTGTGAAAAGCACATCTCGAAATAAAATGTTCATAAACCCTTGAAATGATCGTGCCACGTTTCTGAGACTGAATAACAACTGAATGAACTCGAACGATCCAGGTGTGGTAATGGTTGTTGTAAAGACTTCATCCTCAGCTACTGGGATATCGTGATATGCTCTGACTGTCGGTCTCAGCATATGTAGTCAAACCTTTCAGACTACGTAAAATCAGTAGCAGTTGGCTCTGGATACCTAGCTGGTATAGTGTGACGGCTGAGGGCTCTGTGATCTCCATCTGTAGAGATGATGTCCATTGGCTTACAGAGGAATGGATAGTATCCAAATCTAACTTAGTTCAAGTTCAGGTTTAGCGATCTTAGATTTATCAGGAGCTAATCTCTTGGAAACACAGGCATGGGTTCACTTTAATGTTACTTTTAGCTTATTTTCATAAGCTTGAGGATTTGATTTAGCCAAGTTTTGGAATTCTCCGATCATATCCTGGAGCTTTGTAGTTCCTATCAGCAGTCTGTATCAAATTTAGAGAAATGACGTAAACTTGTGTAGCTCGAAGTTTATTTTAGTGTCAAAAGGCGTCAACTAGAAATTTATATTCCTCTAAAGAGCCTAATCCAATCATTTGTAAAATCTAAGTCTCTCACAGTGAACACCCAGGGGGTCACCTAAATATTCCAAATCTAATGTCAATCTTTTACGCAAAAGTAGCGATTTTAGTTTTATTATTAGCCTGAACGTGACTAGGGTTATTTGTTGACTCAGTTCGGTTTCGTCCTTAAAAGGGGATGTAATGAGACCGGTCCCTAGCCGCATGATCTTTAAAGATACAATGAGATTTATATTAGTGATATGGCAGAACGAAAAGGCTTTGGTAGCATTTAAATGCTTTGTAAAAATGGTTTGTAAAGATACTGACCACAACAAACTATGGTCATGAGTAAGGTGGATAGTTGGAAACGACGAAAAAACGTTTTATTAGTATAAGTTCGCCCGGTCGTCGTCTACTGCTAGTTAAAATGGACACAAAAATACAGCGATTGTAGGCATCATATAATGACTGAAGGTAGAGATATCTTTATGCTGTTACAAATAATGAATTCCCTAAACTTATCTTTCAACTTGTTTTTGTTTACACGTCTCAGTTTATTATCATACTTTAGATCATTACTGATACTTAGTAGTTAATGTTCCTATTGCGTTATTGTTAAGTGTTAACTTATTGATGTGAAGAGAAATAGAAAAGCGATATTGAACAACGGAAGCCATTTCCTAGGACATCGCTTCACTTAGTTCAAAGTCTCTAAAGTACTAACATTTGTCCCTGTTTTATTTTATGTTGGAAGCTTTCGTGTAACGTATATGTCACTGTAATCTTTTCTATTCCAAAATTACTGGGATTCTGACGTAACGTTTGCACTCCATTTTTCTACTCTAATGCCCTAGACTGGACGCAACTGTGTTTTTCTTATTTGTTGTGAGTTGTAGTTTTTCTAGTCATACATCTAACTAGATCAAGAGTAAATCGAGTAATTTTCCGTCCAATTCTTCTCTTTCCTGTCTTGTTAACCTAATAATCAGGTAATAGGTCAGTTATACAAGTTTTCTTTTCTCTGTTCTCAACACCCTCCAGCCACAATTGAACTCACGCATTCTCCAGCCTCAAGACTTTAAACTAGGTTGAGACAATTCTCTCCTGTACATTAGTGGGCAAACGGATCAATGACGTAACACATATACACTTAGATTGTGTGAAATTTTGTATTTCATCGACGTTACTATACAGTTAACAAAATATGCTTTATGTAATCTAATGGGTTGTATAATCTCACGTACATAAGAATGATAGCGAATTAAATAAAATTCTATTTGAAAAACAATTATTCATTTTACTTCCAACAATGGTAGTTCTGACTTCATATTTACGAACGGAATAGTTCGACCGGTGGAAAAGTAAATGATCATTTTCCTCACTGATATATCTTCAAATGTACTGGAGGTTGTATAGTGATAAAAAATGTTTGCAAATATCGCAGCATATTCAACTGCAGAAAATATAGTATAAGCTAGAATAGAAACATCAAAGATGGATGAGTTGTTACTAAAATAACGGATCAGAATTTACTTGTGAATTTTGAATGAAAATATTAAAGCTATTCGTACGATAAAGCGAGTAGACAAGTTGCACACGCCTCTGTAAATATAGTGTAGCATTCGAGACTGCGAGGCAGTTTGGTATTCTTCAGATTGTATAAGTTTTATCCAGGGAGCACATAACACATCCGGCAAATACCGGTTTGTATTTGGCTTTTAATAAACTCAACAAAGGTAGTTTATTTTTAGGTATAGGCTGTTCCACAAACGTTTGTGTTTAATAACTTGATTTTAAAGTATATCCACTATAAATATGATTGTACTTTCACGGATACCACTCAACTACGCCATTTGGGAGAACCTATCAACTCCTGGAGCTTCTTTCCTCTCTTAGAAGTGATTACTCATATCATGAATATCCATGGATATAAATTCAAGTGGACAGAGTGAACTACGTAGTTTCAAGGTTCACAGTAAATTTGTTAGCCAGTGAATTAACTTCGTAAAAAAATTCAAGATTACTACACAGTTCTGGATTGTTTTACGGTCCTTACTAAACATCATATTAGTATTAAGAGAACCATTTTCTACATTCACACTATACAGAGAAAACTATTGAGAATTTTCCCTACGATGAATAAAATAACTAAAATATTAGATAGGTACTGTAGTTTATTAAACGTACCATATGGAGGACAAAATGTCATGTGAATCCAATAACACAGTCCATCAATCAACAAACAAATTAAGTAGAACGCCATAAGATATATCTTCTTTCGTAATATGTTACTCTGGAAAACGATGAAATCATCGGTATATTTAGATAGTAAAATATAGGTGCATGAAACATTTATGTAAAGCAAATGATTCAAGAAGACATGTGTATACACGGTTGGAAGTTAAGAAGCCAAAACCAGCCATAACATACACTTCTTCATAACTAAAAGTTCAGGTATATTACCTCCTACAAGCGCTTTCGACTTCGTTGTGCCTCACCTTCAACGTATTTTGTTCACACGTATACAATGTAATCCAACCACATGAAAAACGTGTTTATAAAAACGCATTATTGGCAGCATTTCAGTTTTAATCACGAAAATACTTTAGACCAAGTTGATGTGTGTTCAGAGTTTACTGAAAGCTATAGATGTTACTTTAATTTGTGAAAGCAAAACTTGAACGTTAAGTCTAAAATTATCTTCTCGATGTTTTTAAACCTTACCTGGGTGTTAGTTAAACTTACATCAGAAACTCGTTACATCCATAGAGTGACGTTGAAAGCGGCTTAGTACACATTTGTACAAAGAAGGTAATTGCCAAGGTAAATTATACTTCATAAATATGTCCTGGATAATCGACCGTCTAAAACGTAGGTGTTGGTGGGAGTGTATACCTGCCCAAGCAACCACGCCTCAGCAAAATGGGAAATATCAGTTGCGAGCGAACCGTGAGATTAAAATTAATTTATACCTTTCTTTCCACAAACTAATTCTTTCCTCCCGTATCATACTCTTATATGCAGTCGCCTTCTGTATATTACTACCACTGAAGTAACTGCTTCTATGAATTTGGTGTTCTCCTTCTTGTGCTAACTGTCTAACAGTATGTTGGGAAGTTATATCGAGGTCTCGTACACTAGATGATTTCATTCATATATAGCTAGCTACTCATAGAAACTCGAAAATCACGACAGAAATACTCACACCCTGGTATTTCGAGACCTTTTTCACTATCCGGTTATTCGAGAAGTATTAAATTAATGTTACCTAGCATTTTATTATCATCACTGTAGCCTGGAAGTCAATCAGTAGGAAATATGGAACATCTCTATGGACACCACCCATAATACCAGACTCGTGGTTTTAATTACGCTCAATAAACTTCCAAACAATATATTCGCTAAATGAATAGCTTAACTACGTGAGCAAACCACTCAACTAAATGACAACACCGTCGGATGAAATTCTCAAAGTTAAATCACTGGCAGGACCGAATAGAAAAACATGATACATATTTCATTATCGGCAATCAAGTTAAGTTGTTTTTAGAAATTGAGTTAAATTATTCTTACCAGAAAAGCATTTTCAGTTGTTTTAAGCTTAAGTTGTAATACGTAAACATCTGTTATCATGTAGACCACCGAGAACAAAGCAAAGACACAGAAGTAATTGCGGTGCTGAACTGAAAGGAATTGTTGTAAAGTTGACGCTCACTGTAGTTATCAGATGAAGAAACAATGCTAAGCATATTGAGTGAAAATATTTCAATAAAACTTGATAGATATGGCAAATTGGAAAGGGATAAATGACCGCCTGAGAATGAATTGAATTTACGGGAATTTATGTAACTATTTAATAGAATCAACAGCCTCCAAGCCGAACTAATAAGAATCGATATGATCCATATCGTCTTTTGAGGTTCATTGCTGCCAACAGCAGCGCTTAGGGACGGTAGGAAATTGGCATCCTACAAAACTAAAGTTTTCGTTGTAATAAATTTACCGTGCAATGAGTCTGGACGCATGAATTTGTAGCCAAACATAATAGAACACATATTACCAATGCACCTGCTGGGAGTGATGAGGCAGCAATGCAAACGTGCCGAAATGTTGCAATAAATAGCATTCAGAAATAGAAGCAACCGTGTAAATAATGTAAAGGTCCGGATTTAGCCACAAGGCACTTTGTGTACTAGGGGAGGATGCAGAGTAGCGAGAGAAAGGCTGGAAAACAAAAAAAGGTAAATCAACGATTCACCGAGCGCACACAACGCACTTACGTTCAATAACAGAAGCAATCGACAACAATCAGAAATAACACAAACCTCAGATTGGTTGGGGTGATTTGATACCTAATCGTTCGAGCTTATTGCTAAGACATATATGGTTGATCCTATCAAAAGCTTTTGAGAATTCAAGGTAAACGACGTCAACCTTTCCCTTGCGATCAAGGATGGTTGTCCATCTGTCCACTGCAATCAGCAGGTTGGTTATACAAGAATGACCCTTCCCGAAACCGTGCTGTCGAGGTGAAAAGTTTAAAAATAATAAATAGGCGCGTATACCATCGCATATCAGAGACTCCATAATTTTTGAAGGGATAGAGAAAAGAGCCACCGGTCGGTGGCTTGAAGGTTCACTGCGTCGACATCCTTCGGAAATTGGTGTGATGTGAGCCAGCTTCCAAGTTTCCGGTAATGTGCCTCGGTTCAGCGAGTATGAGAACATCACGCTAAGCGGTGTTGTCAGGATTGAAGCTGCTTCACTCAGTATAGCAGGGTGAACCATATCCGGACCAGGAAATGCTGCAGTTTCTGGTACACTAATCCAGCTCTCAGGTTCACTTCGGAAAGTCCTGTGCAGTTGCAGATGAAGCTTTTATCAATATAGTTCATGTGGGTCGGTTGAAATATCCGAGAGTACTGTTCGGCCAGGTTAGCGACGTCACCGTCGTTGTTGGTCGGGCTGTATGACGGAATAAGCTTTTGGGATTGGACACAAATTTACCAATAAGCTTTATCTGGTACTGAAGCCTGTCTTCTGTTATTACCTTTGTACATATGTTCCTTACACGTTTTGTTGCTTATATGCGCCGTTGTTGTTAGTTCGTTTGTATTCCGTCCAACAGTGCCTTTTGCGGCTTAGCAAACGAAGAGTGTGGTTCTTGATGACTGCAGGTTGCTTATAGATTTTGGGAACATCTGAGAAACAGACTGCTTTGTAGCACATAAGAGCGTGTGCAATAAACCCCAATGAGCATCCACATCTAGTTGAGGGTGAATTTCTCAATCCACCTGTTGTAGATTGTCCTGTAAAGCTGACACATTCAAGCGTTTAAAATTCCAGAGTCAGTCAGCTACAACGTAGGACCAGGCACATATATGCACCGGTCCAAGTTGCCATACCTCATTAACACAACAAGATGGACACCGGATTCATAAAAGTAGTTAATTCAGAGGTGGTAATATATAAAAGAAAGACTGCAATAAGGATACAGTACAGGAAGAAAGAATTAGTTAGTAGAAAGAAAGATATGAAGCGATTTTAATCTCTTAGTTTAAGGGAAGACAGAGTGTATACACCGACGCCATTGTGATCGATTCTGAGCCATATCACCAAGAGTCTCCAACCATTGGTTACGATAGTCACGCGGACCCCAACCAAGTAGTCTGCATCTACCAACATGGCTCAGACTAGAAGTTAGTGACTTCAAGCAGAGCCTGTTGTTGGTGGGGTGTCTTAGCTGTTTTACTGATAGAACTAAAGGCTGTGACGGCGTGATCGCTCCTAGCTGGGGGAGCCATAAATGATTGTCAATTAGGAATTCTTCGTTTGTAAATACCCAGTCTCCATCGAGTTGCCGACGTCACATTTCCGAATAATCCCAGATCCTCAATAAGGTTGTAAGACCGAGCTTCAGTAGAGTTTCCACCTCCAATATACGTATGTTCCGCGAAATTGACTTTAGGAAAACTGAAGTCCCCTAGAATCAAGATATGAGTGAATCCGAGGCGAGTAGAGCGGGATAATCCTTCTAGCATACGATTGTTGTACTCGATGTTAGCAGTGGGCTTCCTGTAGATGACTCCAACTAGACACCTCAAGGTGGTAGACAATCTCACTGAGCACCGTACGGACTCACCAACATTGATAAACTCATGGTTGTGCACTTGATGTACCTCTAGGCAGGATCGTAAGTATAAGGCTACTCCA
Source organism: Schistosoma haematobium (assembly GCF_000699445.3). Classification (NCBI taxonomy): domain Eukaryota; kingdom Metazoa; phylum Platyhelminthes; class Trematoda; order Strigeidida; family Schistosomatidae; genus Schistosoma; species Schistosoma haematobium. Next base: position 19,550,144 of record NC_067199.1, on the reverse strand, counting down.
CCCACAATTCCTGATTTTCTGTCATTGCGAAACAAAGACATCCCGAGTATTTCTAGCTGGTCCGTAAGCTGAGAAGATAATCAAGTTTCAGATGTTCATATCAGATAAGCATTATTAGCATAGCTGAGTTCACGTAGCTTATCCATTTTATTCGACAAACTCGCGGTGTTCGTGTATAAGCAGTTTATGCTTTAAATTTGAAACGCGTGAGCTTCCCCACCCTGTTTGTCTGTATGAGCCTTATGTAAATGGACAGGTAGCCTACCTATACAAGGTTTCCCGTGTTGGTAGCCCCTGTCCTTTCCACGTTTTTTATGATCAAGACAGCTTACAAGTGGAATGGTCAGCTCCAACTTGCCTTCGTGCTTGATCCTGGCATCATGCGGCTTATCCGGATGCGTATGGATTCTAGTTGGCGACCGATGTCTATTGGCACGAAACGCTCCCAAAGTTGCACCCGCCATATGGTTGGATGAGAAGACTATCTTCATTAGCCAGGGTCTAGAATTCCCATCTTTCTTGGCTAGTCACATCACTTGTTGAGTCAATGTTTTTGAGCTTCTAGGATTGCTTGATAAATTTCTATTCTCGAATATCACTTTGTGTGGTCAGGGTCCGAGTTTTCCGGCACACCTTGCATGATGATATTTCTTCAGCGGGAAAACTCACGAGATTCCTTAGGGATGCTCCGGATGAGATTATCCTTAGAATACGGTGTCAGGCAGTATTCTTACATTCCCATCTGATTTCAATAAGTAACTAGCTAGTAGGTAATCCTCTATTTTCGGAAGTTCAGGCTTCTTGTTTAACTCTTCCCAGAGCATCCTGTCATGTTTGTCCTGCAAACTGAGGGGGAGGTCAGGGTTTTCTTTAAGATTCATGATTACGAGAGAATCATCACGAACCGTTATTGTTTTCGCAGGTTTTTGGGTGCGTTCAGGTTTCCCTACGATACTTAGGATGTTCAGCTTCTTAGACGGTGACACCTGGTCATTTTTAACTTTGTTAACGGGGGTTCAATCACCTACAGTTTTTGGGAATTACCGTTGCATTCAAGGATCCTGTGCTAGAAGATTCAAGTCTGCTGATGGAGTGTAATACCGTCGATGGTACGGTGGTGCTGAGTTTCAGCATGTCATCACTAGTGTTATCAGATGTTCCAACGATAGTAGCGCTGTCGAGATTAATCCCCTTGTTTTCATTGAGCGTTTTTGTTTGTCCACCCGTTTTAAGACTTTTTTCAAGGTTCCTGACAACTTATTTCGCAGACTTGTTAACAGGACAATGATGTTCAGAAAAACCATAGCATCCGTGTTGCACATGGCACGTACCCATCTATGATCGGACTTACTGAGTCTGTTTTAAGCAGTTACTGTGAGATCTGTGCACGCTCCGTGGAACCAACCTTTGCACTGCATGCCAGATATAGAAAACTGCAGCTGGGTCGTTTGCATGAAATTTCATGACTATAGTGACGTAAAGTGTTGTATAGACCCTAGAAAAAGCCGAAGATCGTGAAAAAACAATGCACTAAAAACAAGTAAAAATGGATAAAAACGGGTGGTGCAAAAGGTTAGGATATATTAAAATTAGTTGTGACGTGAAAAGCTGAAGAACCGAATAGTACCCAATCAATCGTTGCTGAATTGTCTACTTTCCGCCTAAATATACGCCACATTGTCCTTTCTTCGCCTAAATACACTCCGAATTGTCTACTTTCCGCCTACAATTATAGGCTATAATTATAAGCTTAAGCCAAAGCTCTCAATTTCCCCAAAATTGACAGCTTGGGTCCCGGAGTCAAATGACCACCAATGTTTGAGGGAGCTCGGGTCGGGAGCTTATAAGCTGAGGCAAAACCACAGTTAACTATTAAGTTGGATAAAACTCAAAAAGAAAGGTAATATACCGAACGTATAGCTCAAAACAGGTTCTTGAGATTGGAAATGGTACTTTTGTTGCGTAAGAACACAGCAAAAGTTTGAGGGATGCTACCGTACCATTTATGCTTGGCGCCAGTCTATGGGCCTCAAATTGTTTCAAGTGGTTCTTAACGGAACAGAAGAAGCTCACGCTTAACGGGCTTCCGTATCTAGTAACAGTGGATCACTGATAACTCAAGGTAGGAACCTGAGCATATTATTAATAAAAGAAGAAAAAGAAAAAACAGTTGGTGAATCATAGTTAGCATCTGTAAGCTTTATAGAATAGGACAAAAGTGGATTATGAAAGTTCTCAGGAAAGCCACCTTTCCAAGGTTACATTTGCCACAATTGAAGAAGGGAATCTGATTCTAGACAACTCACGTAAACTGATTGGATCCGGAATATACGTCCATGAGGATCTCACCCTAGCTGATCGTATTAAGAGACGAGCTGCAGAAGTAGAAATAAACGAACGCCGCCGAAACAGTGAAGAAAACCTCGTTCTTGAGGGTTTTTAAATGGTAAAAGTTTGGAGCAAAACGATCTCGAAGCTACTCTGGATGGTAAGGGAAAGTTATCCACAGACTTAAAGATATGCTACACAAATGCTCATAGCCTACTAAAAAAATGGTGGATAAAGAAAGACTGGATGTTATGGCTGTGTCAGAAACTTGGTTAACGTCAGAAGTATTAGATAATGAAATTCAGTTGGTTGGTTTTTTATCCAATAGGGCTGACAGAGTAAACTGTAGGGGAGGCAGGATTGTCCAGTACACGAAAAGTACCTTAACCATAAGAGCAGTTGGGTCAGTGACACGTGTTTCAGAAACATGTGATCTGGTGCGATGCAAGCTGAAATATAGATGGCAAGATATTGAATTAGTTGTAATATATCTCAGTCCAGAATGTGTAGTAGATGATTTTCTCCTAAGTAAACCTAAGTCCTGGTGTAACAAGGGTAAAAGCCTTGTAGTAGGCGACTTTAATGCACGTATACTAACTTGCTTCAATTAGAATTGGGGTCATCGATGGCGTCATCTGGTTGCAAACTGTTAGAAACCTCAGTTGGATTAGCTTTACTCGAACACATTATAAATCCCACAAGATATGACTTAAGGAACTCTTCTCTTTTAGATTCAGCCTTCACACATGGTGATGACATTGGTCAAATGACTTTCCTCCCACCACTACGGAGAAGTGACTATGCAGTCATCTTATCTGAATTCATGGCTGAGATTGCCTGTCAAACAGTTGCCTGTCCTAATATATGGAAGGCAGATATGGAGGCAATCAACTCCGCAGCATCGGCTGAAAACTGGGAAATTGGCTCAAGGGTATCAATACAAGAGGCATGGACTCATTTCAGGCAGTTATACAATCAGGTGACTCAACAATACATACCCTGGACAGTCCCAAAAAAGAAGAAGCACGGCCATCCCTGGATGGGCCGGGATATTCGACGTTTACTAAGACAAAAGAAGAAATGTTGGAATGCTGCTATCAGCCTTGGCACAGCAGGTGCAATGAAGCGCTACATATCGGTAAGACACATGTGCATAACTAAAATTCGGGAAGCTCAAAGAAAATATGAGATGCAGTTGTCACAATCTGCACTCAAGCAGCCTAAGAGAATATTCTCATACATAAACTACAGAACAAAGATGCATCATTGGATTCTCAACCTAATTAAAGAACGGAGTGAATCTGAAATGATAGAGGAAGATCAGGAAAAAGCGGAAGCTATGGCTGACTATTTTGAGGCAGTTTTCATTCAAGAACCTTCTCTAGACAAAGAACTAGATCAAAATAAAAGGTCAAAAAACCACCTACTCATCGTGGACTTCGATCAAGACGATGTGCTTAAGGCTCTTAGCACCTTAAACATGGAAAAGTCAACAGGACCAGATGAACTACACCGCAAAATCTTGAGACATATTGCACAATATATCGCTGCACCACTGGCTGATATTCAATATGTCACTTGACCAAGGTGTGTTACCTATGGACTGGAAGGAGGCAATCGTCACTCCCATACATAAAACAGGACCAAGACAACTTCCATCGAACTACAGACCTGTAAGCCTCACCAGTGTTGTAGTTAAAATATTGGAAATAATAGTCAAAAAGATCGTAATGACTTATGTGGATACCAACAACTTATTAAACAGTGAACAACGTGGTTTCAGAAAGGGTTTGTCTTGCACAACAAACCTCCTTATAGCAAGGGAGTTTTGGATAAAAGCTTTAGACAACGGAAACTGAGTGGATGTTGTCTACATAGACTTCAGTAAGGCTTTTGACAATGTACCAACAAATAGACTGCTATTGAAGTTAGTAAACCTTGATATTGCCGGACCTCTTTTTAAACGGCTTAAGGATTTCCTAGTAGACAGAAAGTAAGAATAAATTCCAAGTGCTCCACCTGGAGACCAGTACTTATTGGAGTACCTCAACGTTCCGTCCTAGGTAGCTCAGTGGATGATTTTGGTGGAGTTTCGGTCTCTGAGCTGGACGGTTCAGTTGTGGAGCTTTCACCGTTCTTCTGGACGACATCATCAGCACAAACATCGGATAGAAGTGAAGTGTTCGAATTTCTCCACATGTGGTGCACATCTTGTCCTGTACACCTCGTTGTTGATTGGTTCTTGTTGACCTTTAACCTGTCATCGTTTACTTCTTTGTTTGGGTTGTATCTCCCACTGACTTGATTTTTGCTCCTATGATTGTGCATAAATTTCCTGACTGGTCGAGAAACTCGATCGGTTTCAGTGTGCTTGTTGATTGCTGATTGACCAGAGTGCCAAGCTCCTAAGGATTTTCTGGTGTTTTCGGAATTGCCTCTATCCAAAATCATCACATTTTTCTAATCGAATGGGTGACTGCAGTAGTCTACGTGCATTGATGTAAGTGAGGACATATCATGGCGTCACGGTCAAACACAGGACTAAGCTTAAGGAGTTATTTAAATGTATACTCAGAATTGTTAAGGATGCTATAATTCATTAGAAGGTCACCTCTAAGATGCTTATACTCCAATTGGTAGAAATGTTCACTGATCAGAGGCTCTCTTCATAAGACTTGAGTTTGAGTCACCAAACTGATTTCGTGACTCGCTGTCGGATACGTTCCAGAGTGTCTTTATCCTTTTGGAGTAAGTCAGGAAACGCCATATTTCCGTACTCTAAATGGGGTTGAATAAAACTGTTGAAGATGAAGTAGAAAGTTCCGCCGTCGAACCGGCCAAAAAATGCGCTTGAACATTACAGTGCACGTCTTTTTTTCGGAAGGCATTTTTGTCGCAGTTAGCGTAAGGGTACGCTTTTACAATAAATTACAAGTTTTTATAAGCAATTGTGTACGCAAGATACTCAATGTTCGTTGATCGGATACCATTAGCAACAGTCTACTGTGGAAGAGAACAAACTAGCTTCCAGCTAAAGAGAGATCTAGGTAAAGACTTTGAACATAGATAGGACACACATTACTGAAATCAAACGGCATTGAAAAGCCGGGTGCTAACTTGAAATCCTAAAAAGAGACGGAAACGAGGAAGACTAAGGAACACACTGCGCCGGGAATCGGAGGCAGACATTATAAAACTAAGTAGCAACTAGAGGGGATTACCCATGACAGAGTTTGGCAGAGAATGCTGGTGGAGGGTTATGCTCTTCCGTGTGTGTTAACAGGCGTAAGTATGTACTTTACAAAGATATCCATAGTACTCAGTTGCTGTTCTGTTTTGGAATTCAAGTAATAAAAACATTGCTATTATATAAGTAACCCTTAGTGTAAATATTTTTTGTTAAAATAATGTTCCTTAAATCATCCCCATTACACTCAATTTTATCGAGTACGTTGAAACGAACTACATGTAGCGGGTAAAGGCTGATGTGCATGAGTACCCTGTATCAACAAATAAGCTTTCTTAATATTTGTACGCAAACCTCTCACTAATTTTTTGCTAGAATATGGTTAAAAGCAACGTCTTTGTCATTCGCGATATGGACGTTTCACTGTTCCCTTTATGTAAATGCTCTTGAACACTGTATATGTAGAAATTGTCTATAATTTGTTCGCACTTATTTTCCAGCATACATATGATTTTTACGACCGAGGGAATTGAAAGCGAATTTTCGAAGTATATAGTACACTAGTAAGTCAGTTTTAAATAGAAATTAACTGTTTGACAGTCTGACACTTTACCTCTAAATGGGGAAAATGTGACATTTTTATGCAATAGTGACAATATTCACATCGATTTTCCCTATGAATTTCCCCATAAGTTTGCCTCCATTTCCCTTCTTGTTTGTTTCAGTTTGAGTATTAAGTGAAAGTGCATTCTACGTACGTATTGATTCTTTGGCTCACATTTTCGCCAGTAATTTTTTTGGATTGTGTCACTGCTCCTCACACCAATACACAAGGTACCTTCACGCCAGATGAAAACCTGCCGAAGGCTACAGTGAAGAAAACATGTATATTGCACAACAAGAGCGGTCTGCTTGAGCATCTGGGCTACCTGTTCCTGCCGTCTAGATATTTCAACAAGTTATCTATTTTTGTTTATTTTAATATATGTTTAATATTATGTTTATTAATCGCATGATCTATTCTGCTGCGTTTCTGAAAAGTGTACAACCTTTCGTTGTCAAAGTTACAAGAAACTCAATAAGAACCAATGTGGTTGCTGGCAATATACAGCGAAAAGAATGCACATTATTCAGATGTTCATTTAGTTAACTGCTAACATCTAACTGGCGATCATTCGGTATTTATCGCCAGAACCGACAAAGAAGAAAGAAACGGAAACTTGTTGAAATACTATACGCTGAGAATTCTATATTGTACCAAAAATATAATATTCAATAAAGCTGATGATAATAATAATAAGAAAAATTTGAGTGTTAAGTTCTTAAAATGTTTGGAGTTAATAAAGTTATCTATCAACATCCTAAGCAATTAATATAAGACTGTCTCTGAAATAAAGTATAAGAACAACCAGCTTCTAGTGAATATTGTGTGTTGGAGCATTTCATGTGATTCACTTCATAGTTAATAATAATAATAATTTATCCTCAAATAACAGTCCGTTACATAAGGCATGCCAGTTTACAGGCAAGAGCAAATTGTTACAAATGATACAATTCTCATCGTAGCAAATTACTCAACCGGATTGATATTTTATGATATAAATTTAGATGGTTTTATTAGGAATCATATTGTCAGTTCACAGTAGACGCGCTTTATATGGCTAGACGTAGATTTATCATTGTTATTATTATTAATGGCTTCATTCCATATTATATTTTGGTACAATTTAGAATTCTCCGCACAGCGTATTTCAACAATTTAATTACGCAAAAAACAGTAACAAAGAGAAAAATAAAAAAGGGGTAAAAAACCCGGAAAACTGTACGACTTTCCAAATAAGATACATTTAGCTTACCAGCTTCATTTGAGTACTTCTCCTTTTACATTCTTTCTTTCATCCTCCTTAGTCGTTTTAGTTGTGAAGATGTAAGTCGATCAAAACTTACAAAAATGGTTTCAGTGGGACAACAAATATCAAAACAGAACTTAAGGTAACAAGTGATAACATCAGTAGTGTTTTCGAGTGAGTCATCTGTAAATAATTCCCAGTTAGTCGTATGAAACATGTTTTCCAGATTTCGGATATTTTCTTCTGAGTAATTCCTATATTTGACTTTCTTGGTTTGATGCAAGAGTGTACTCTTCCCATGCTTTCCATATACTTTAGGTAGAACACGAATTATACAGTGATCCGAGCTCGACAACGGAGCACGTTAACGAGTCTCATATATACCCACATCATTAATGAAGACGAAGTCTAGATGAGCATCCAAACGAGTAGGAAAATCTACTACATTTTGGTGACCTAGTGAAGTAAGGAAGCTACAGTCACATGAATTGAAATCACCACATACAAATGAAAATGAATCGCTGAAGGCAGCAACAGCGAACTCAGTGAATTCATCAGATAAATCAGATAACGCAAATGATGTGCAGTCTGAAGTCACGTAGCTATTGGTAACACAAACATATTTGTATTTATTCAGATGTTTTGGACGACATCTTAGAGTTAGACAGTCGATAAATTCATTTGAAAACTTAAAACACACAAACGAAGATCGACAACAGTTTACGTTATAAACGTAGCTACACCGCCACCACACCTCTTTTTATTGTTTGATCGATCCTGACGATAGATTTCGAAATCACGTAAAGATACTAAGCAATCAACCTGTAAATCATTTAACCAAGATTCTTGAATTGTGATGACACCACAATTACGATACATATTTTGACTTAGTAGGAATTGCAGATAGTCTACTTTGTTGATTAGTGATTGGCAGTTAGAATTTTGCAGCTCGGGAACCCACATACGAATAATGTTCATTCTCTTTAACACATATTGCCAACCACTACGATGTCTTTTATAGTACTTTTTTGTAACGTGCAGCGAAAGGTCGTAGGTATTTCATAAACGCGCCTGAATAGATTATGCGATTAATGGACATAATGGTAGGTTAAAACAAATGAAAAACAAACAACTTGATATAATAATTAGATGGCAGAAACAGGTAGCACAGATATTCAAGCAGGCCGCCGTAGCCTTCAAATGTGGCTGCAGTCTATAAATGTAGATAATAGATATTTCAAAGTTCAGTTATAATAACCAAAGGCAATGGAGAACGAGAGTCAGGTGTATAGTAGTGTACTTACGAGCAGTTAATAGTGTGTGTCATGCTGAGTGTAACACGCCTAAAAAAAGTGTTCAAGTCATGCACTTAAACAACATGTGCAATTATTTCATAGTAAATAAACAAACTGTGAAAATTGACAAAATAAGCGCAAATAATATCAGAAACTATTAACAAAATAAGTTTGTCATGCCCAACTATACAAATTCTATTTACAAGGGGACACTCAAGGTCACTTCAGCGTTGCTACAAGGTTGTTCATAAATTATAGTTTTACAAAAATTTGGGGAAAACAGTCCCGAAATTACCCCTTCACTCGTGGTCGGAGTCAACTCCTATTTCAACTAGGTCCTTCGAACGAAGTAATAATTATTACTAATTAGTAAGTAATATTACTGTTTAAACAGGACTATAACCACATGCTTTTATATGTCACAACTAAAACTTATGCACTTGAACAGTTTCCCCTATCCAACATTTCCATAAATGTTAACATCAACTTTATTTGCAGGCATGCCTGCTATTCATCTTGTTGTTTCTCTCCCATGTCAAAGTAACATCTGAAAACTGAGACAGATACTCATCTTTATCGCTGCATGATTTACGTGATTAAGCATTTTCTTTCATGGACGTTTGTTAATAGACTTGAAATCGTTATTTCCGCTTATCTCTATGTTTCAGCCGCTGATGTGCAATGTAAAACCGTCTCAATATAACGGCTTATTATCAATGCCTGGACCCAATTTTAGATATTCCCTCCAAGTGTATTAATGGATAACTTTGGATTTTGTGCTGTTGTTGTTGTGACCGTTGTGTTGTGTACAACTTTCAATAAATTGAAGCGAATTTTACATAAACATCTACAAAAGATTCGTAGTATTAGTGCTGAGTGCGAACCACAACGTTCTAATCATGAAGACCTTTTAGCAGTAATCAATCGAAGTGTAAGATATTCGTTTAAAGGATTGTTTATCGTATTTAGGATATCAAAGTATCTATATTTTACGGATCTCAAACAGGGACTGCTAAAAAATTTGCTACTAATCTTGGTCATCATCTTCACAACTGCGGCGTACGTAACTTGGTGGTGGATTTGAGACAAACAAACATGGTAAGATCCAAATGTGCAATCTCTCCTGTTATTCCATCTCATGGTGTATTGAATACTTAGGAAGAAATGAGTTTTTCAATATATGAATTATCAGCAAATGTGTTCAGTATTATTGAACATATGTTCAATAATCTGTCGTTATGTTCATTTGTATGGGGTATTTACTATCATACTTGACAAATATCTTGATTTAATCATCATTATAGTACTAACTAGAAATAAATAGAGTTTTCTTTTAAACACTCGTTCCTTAGTGCACTGTTTGGACTTGATCTAATCAGTTTTGTTCGAAGCTTTACTTAGTGGGTTATTGGTTAAGGCGAGCTTCTACTTCCTTTCCATCTATTTCGGCTTGGTCAACAGCGTTATACCATCAGCCCTCACACTTCAATTATGGCTCATAATCTGACTGATAAGTTAAAATGCAAAACTTTGCTTCCACATCAGCTAAATTTTTGTCTATGGTTCCTTCCATTTGTTATGCGTTTAGGTTAGGTATTGTATGATGGAAAATAAGAGGAAAAAAAATTAGATATGTTGTTCCTTGAATAATTTAGCCTATCATTTCATACATTCTAGGAGTCAAACGTTCATCTCTCTTCGTAATATTCGTCTAAATCTATTGACTGTTGCTTTTGGTTTTTTTCTCCTTGAAAAAATATTAAAGCCTCAAAGTTGTTTTACTTAAGTAAAACAACATATACCTTACGTAATTGTGAAAGGTATATGTGGTCATCTCGACCCATTGTCATTTGTAAATGCTTCTTTACCCGATTAAAGTATTTAGTACATAATTATTACACAGTTAGATGTCTTTCATCATTTAATTGGTTCTTGTTACCCAAGTATCATAGAATACCAGTTATATTACAGGTTGGATTATGCTTCATTTGATTAACAATAGGAACTACTGTAATTTTTTTGTGTCACACGATTGCTTTAGAGCTGTCACTCTTGTACCATAAACATGATATTTCATTTCTTTCAACAAAGTGAACGAAATAAACGCGTGAGTAGAAATAGGTTTTATCTGTTTATTTTCATACAAGTTATTTGGTAATTTTATTCAAAACCAAATGTAATGTAGTCCTTATTGAGTGTATATAATAATCAACAAGTTATCTACGAATTGATATGTGGATGCGAGGTCTTGGTACCTAAAAAGTAACTTTGCGGATAGCTAGTATGATCTAATCTTATACATCTGTTTAAAATTGCGCACCAACAGTTCACATAAACTACTAAGGCTCATTAGGTTCCTGATTTTACATGTTTCTGAACAGAATTTTAAAAGTTCTGTATTCATGGACGGAATAAATGGTGATTTCGTGAAGCAGTGATGCATAAATTCTCAGTTTTACATTTCTATTGTGAAAAATTGCATGATATCATTCCTTTTTGATAGTTACCGTAGAATTTCCATGATCTACGTCTTCGTTATACACCTCAGTTTGGGAATATCTTTCTAGGATACTGACTACTACCAGTAATTCCGAAGATAGCGTATATTTTGTCGTTCTTAATTTCTATATTTTATGTACTTACTACTACATTTAGCAGAAAATACGACTGCTAATTTTATAATTATTTTGATTAAACCTAATTCACTTAAAATGTAATGCATGTATATTGTTCTAAACTAAATAGGCTTTTGTTTCATTTAACGTAACCTAGTGGTTAAATCACTCGATTTTCAACCATAGAGTTGTGGGTTTCAACCATTTTTTCCCACTTCAATGTGGCAGACAATATCATTAGCCCTTATATGGGAAAGTGTGACTTAAGCTAGGGTAGATATAACTTAGCCAGTGAGTTACATTAGTCGATATTTTCATACGTTGTTTATCAGTTTGAGTACCCGAGATTTATTCTGTCCTGCAGTTATGCCGAAGTTCATTTTACAATCTTTCATATATATAACATAAGAACTTTATTTATTCTATTAGGACATATTAGTAAATTTGTCTATGCTGGACACCTGCGTAGCATTGTTCGTTGTTGCAACTTATGGTGAAGGTGAACCAACAGATAGTGCTCGACATTTTATGGATAATCTGAAGAATTCTTACCAGAAGTTGGATAATTTACGCTTTGCGGTAATACTCTTAGTATTCATTAATCGTTGTTATGCATAAGTTAAGTTTTTTTCTTTCAGGATGCCGATTCAAAGTATTGGGTTTTACTATAAAGATATTAAATAACGCATAATATGTATGAGGGAAAACTAGTTGTTGGTCAGAATTGTCTTAATACCTTAACATTCAAAATAAATTGTTTAGACTGTTGTGTTTGTCGATTAATTGTAACTTATTAAAACCCAAAAAGTTGTTAATTCATATATTCCTTGTAACGAAGCTTGTCTGACCGTGTATTGACAGGTCGCAGTCAAGTTGAGTTTGGCGGTATACAAGTTCATGCAGTATTGTGTGATTGGTTGACCAGCTGTTAGGCGCTATATAATTAAAGATTTTTGCACTCTACTCATTATGAGACTATGAAGCAAAATATTAATTAACTAGTTTTCTACTTTGATGAGAATAATGCTCCAAAGATGTAAATCTTCATATCTAGTTGTGGACTGATTATAACGATCAAGTGAAATCATAAAGGTCGCGTACAATATAACACCTAATAAGTTTCTTATTTCAGCCCTAGTTATTAGTCATAGAATTGAAAAACCCTGATCTTTAACTAGTCCAGAAAACTCAGTTGTGTTATGCAAACGGATAAAACCACTCCAAAATACAGCTCTTCTGCTTATTGACTAACAGTATGATTATGAATTGTGGCTACTCAGTCAGTCAGCTACAATGTAAGACCAGGCACATATATGCATCGGTCCAAGTTGCCATACCGCATTAGCACCGCAAGATGAACACCGGATTCATAGGAGTGGTTAAGTCAATGGTGGTAATATAAAGGAAAGGTTGCATATAAGGATATAGTACAGGAAGAAATAATTAGTTCGTAGAAAGAAAGATATGAAGCGATTTTAATCTCTTAGTTTAAGGGAAGACAGAGTGTATACACCTACGCCATTGTGATCAATTCTGAGCCATGTCACCAAGAGTCTACAACCATTGGTTGCGATAGACACGCCGACCCCAACCGAATAGTCTGCATCTACTGATATGAAGTTACCGTCAATAATGATAACTCGAGGTTTGTTTTCATTTTCAAAAAGTCTGGAAGTGTCAGCATTTCATCGAAATTGTGATTTAACCTCAAAGTTGTGAAAAGGAGTTTAAAAGTTCGATGTTTTTCATAAGCTTACTAACTTTTAGTGATTCAGTGTAACCTGGTGTAAATCTCTGTAGATCTCTGTAGAAATCTCTACTGTACATCAAGTAATGAACATATGTAAAAGTAATGGGTTGTAGATATAACTTTTCATGGACAAAATCTTTGTTTGTCTAATTTTTGAAAACTTTAAAATCCTATCTGATTATAGGTTTTCGGATTGGGCAACAGTATGTATACATATTTCAATGCTGTTGGAAAGTCAATCGACCGTTTGCTTACCAAACATGGAGGTAAACGTTTACAAGCACTGACTTTGGGAGATGAAGTGGATGAATTAGAATCTACGTTTATAAATTGGAGGAGTCACTTAACTTCGTTATTGATCGGCTTTTTTAATCTAAATGACCATGATAGAAATTACTTAAACAAGCAGTATAAACGAATATACTCTTTAAAATGTATTAACTGGAATGTCCCGCTTGTTTCGCACTTCGTGAATATGTTTATAAATAAGGCTCACGTTATGGAAACGTAAGTTTTCATTTTTAAGCACTAAAGTTGTTCATAACCATTCAGACTCAGAATTGCAAAATAACCAGTTTAAGCTGTATATTAATAATTTCCATCAGGGTATCCTTCCAAAGTAGACTTAAGCTGTTACTGTCGTCACTAAAGAGTAAATCAATATCTTTCACCATCTAATACTAACAGAAACTTCTATAATTCTTAAAACAACTACGAAACAAAACTGTAATAATAAATTGAGTTGCTTCTAAAGGTAAGATCGATTTGTTGTAGTTTCCATCACGTAATGACATCAGTCATTAAAAACATAGGAAGTGCTGGACAGCTATCTCGTTCATCCTAGTATACAAAAACTCGACAGTGTTCACATGTACGCGACAAAGTCAAAAACAGAACCTAGGACCATCCGGTTTCTGCCAGCTCATTGTTTACACACCTCTGAGTTGGAGTCTAGCGATCTCAAGATCCAACTTAAATTAATTCATAGTCTTGCTTGCACATGTACTTTTGCGCCGCATATATATTCTTATCCCACGGGGTTCGTTAATTAAAAATCACAGTAGGCTAACTTTTTTGAACGAGAATTCATGGTAAATGCCATGTTTATTCGCCGTTTTTGATGTTCATAATCACAGATTAGTTTTGGTATCATTAACGAGATGAAAACACAATAGAACATGGTCCTAAATTGAAAAAAATGTATGTTCATGCAATTCTACAATAATATTAAACAAATATGTGAAATTAAAAACTTATTGATTGAGCTGATAGTTGTTTTCAATAAATTCATCAGGTATTAGAGTTATATGTATGTAAGGTGGTGGTTTGAGGTATTCAAGAGAAAACTCTGGACTTGTGTTTTATGCTACTTGGGACTCGCCTGCAAGGTGTACGTTCAATCTTGGTGGGACTGATATCCCCTGACGAGTTTGACCCTATGTTTTTATAAGTCTTGTGTTACGATTGCAAAATAACATATACATGAAAAAGTTAACTGAACTATTTCATGTTGAAAATAATAAACTTTTGCGTCGGTTAAGGTTTAACTACACCCGAAATGTTTTATTTGTAAAGCCTGATGATGAAGTTATTGAAAATGGTTGTGCACTCAGGTATTCTGTTTTTCTGATGATTGTGTCTCGATCTTTAAACTGTTACATGACATTCGTTACGAACTTGCCTTCAAAGTGAAACTATCAACGGACAGTGGTTTTTTATTACTAAGTAGATGTAAAATAACTGCTTTCATGTACCCTGACAAATAATAATCAATTAAAGAAAGTTAAGTCTTTCTTAGATAGTAAAGTACGAGCAGATAAATTATATGACAAAATAATAGTTACTTGTAAGTAATATTGTTACATTACACAGGTTTTACAAACAATGACTTGTGTTTTTGACCCAAGTGACTAAAAAATGTTATCAATCTCATTCTGACATTATTGTATACCATGCCGATAGACAGCGTTTCAACTTTCACCTTGTTGTGTCATTAAACAAAAGAAATAATGCAAGGAAAGTTTGGACAAAATGAAAGGAGTGATATCAAATCCTCTAATGTAAAGTGACTTTTAAGGTAATCTCAAAAGTAGACGGTATGTTTAACATACTAAGCCTATTAAGTCGGTGCAAATGTTTTCCGTTATTAAGCAGAGGGGGTCATGGTTTAGTACTTTATTTGTAGTGCTTTTGGTTAGATGCATCAAATAGTTATCATTTCCATTTTATACCTGGACGTTCTTCAGAGTTTTGATAACTGACAATCATATAATTTATTGGATTTGTGAACACGAATGATTTGCATTCTTTGAAACTTGGAATTCAGTTATCTCAAACATGTGTTAGACAAAGATGAATCACTCGAACAAATTAGTAATCCTGAAGTAATATTTTACATTTGAAGGGAGAAAACCATATCCGAAGCATGACCATATTGTTACTTAAGGTGGTCAGAAGACTGAAATTCATCAGCGTCTTCACCTAAGTAAACCATATCTGCGTATTTGAAATCATCAAGTGAATCTCCTGGTAGAAGATCGACTCCCGTAAAGTCGGACGATGAAAGTGTTATCTTCAAAAGAATGTCTGTGACAAGGTTAAATATAAATGGAGAAAGCGGACAACCCTGACAAACATCCCTTAGAGTAACCACTTCCAACAACAGTTCGTCAGACGCTCTTATTCGACCAGAAGTTTTCGAGTAGAGAGCCTGTATAAGGTTAATGTAATTATTTGGTACACTTTTGAATGACAGACACTGCCGTAGAACCTCACGATCGATAGAGTCGAACGCTGCCCTAAGTTTAACGAATACAACTACAGTTGGACGTCGATAGGTTTATCTGTGTTCCAGAATCTGCCGAAGTGTAGATATTCGGTCTATACATCCACGTCCAGATCTGAAACTAGCCTGGTTTTCTTGGGTTTGTTCTTCATGAGATCTAGTCAGACGTCGAAGTATTATTGAGGCTAATCTTCTAGACACTATATTATTTAAAGTGATTCCTGTGTGATTGTCTCAAGAGGACTTTCGTCCTTTCTCACGGACTGGGACGATCAGCGGTCGAGACCAGCTAGGTGGGCTTATGTTTATTTCCTAGATTTTAGCTAAGATTTCAGTTAATCTAACTGTCTAAACTTGACCACCATCCCTAAAAGTTTCAGGGGTTAATCTATCAGGCCCTGATGCTCCCCTTTGCTTTAGGTTACTTACAGCCTTTTGAACTTTACTAATGATTGAAGGTCTTCAGGTTGCTTGAGGAAAGTGGGTAAATGAGTTGTGACTGTGGGCCAGCTGAACTCACAATTTTGTTGCATAACGTACAAAATCCTCGTGTTATATAGCTTTTCCAGGTTTACCTTATTTAGCAGACCAGTGTTTTCTCTTAGGTTTTAGATGATCTAACAACCATTATAATTGACTTGTGAAGCTAAAATATATCACGGTTTTCATCTGTGATTCAACAGTTTATGTGATCTTAAAACTTATTCAGAATTAGTAAAACATTCTATTTGAGTCGTTTTTGACAATTTTGTTTATTCAAACGTTTTGTTTGCACTCTATTCAGACCTATTTATAAATTACAAAGATAAAAAAGAAGTTAGTGCCATACTTTTTCAGGCTTACCATATCTTATTCATATGACGTGAATTAAATTTTAGACCATATGAAAACGACAATTATTTCTATGCTTCTGTCGTTAAAAATCAAGAACTGTATCATGGGAGTTCACGTTCTTGTCGCCACATTGAATTGGATGTGTCTGCTTCTCAACTTAGGTATGTTTATTCATTATCACCACCATTTTATTATGTTTCTAATATGAAAATGGAATTATTTTTATAGTTTGCAGTGTAGATTGAACATTAAGGTTCATTATCACTGATACTCTAGTTCAAGGCTCTTCAATTTAGTCGCCATACGTCATTAGTTATTTTTATTATATTTGCTTTAATGATAGAATTCTAATTACCGTATCGATTTTTGGTCAGATCTTATTTTGTGGTGAAGAGGTACATAGTGAAAAAAAATACTGAATTGGACTTCTTATTTAGCATTCATATTGATTAGTCAATGCTGCCAGCGACTATGTAGTTCTATTATTTCTGACTTCATATTAACTTGAAAAATGTTATTTTAAAAATCTAGCATTTATTGTTCAGCTTTCTATCTGTATATGCCCCATCAATTAGCTACGGTTATTTAATTGAAAGAATATGAAGTTGGAAACTTTATAGCAATTGTATCGAAGCAGCATGTATTGTTTACTCCAGAATTTTATACATTAGTCGACTGTAACGAATAAAATGATATCTTTTGACAGGATCTTTCGCAGGTTGGTCAGCTAAAGATGACGTAGAATCGAGCATATATTTATAATTATCTATTATGTAAACACATAAACATTAGTACAAGCAGGTACCAAATAGATATGCGCCACATAAATCATTCGATTTGCGCGAGGGCTGTGATACTGCCCGGGTGCCCAGTCCGGAGCACGTGGTTATCTTAGGAGGCCACACCCGGACCCTTCAACCTAAAGATCTAGTCCACAAGACAGTAGAGCAATGTGAGGAGATGCAGTCCCATGGTAGCCGGTGACTAACAATAGGTTCATACGCCATTTGTTTCCTTAGGATCCTGGAGCCCATGTGCACCACTGGTTTAGAATAAGTACTTGCCAACCCCTCTTGGTGGATCCTCCATATCCACCAACATGGTTAAAGCGCCGGACATTTGCTTTTCGCCCTCCTTTTCGTAATTGAAACCCACGCCGCGGGAAGGTAGTGAGTAGGACTTCCCTGAGAGTAGTTGTATGTACGTAACCATGTGAGAGCATTTCGAGAGAGGAAGAGCGGACTCTCCCCACTCTCGGCCATAGTAGGGCATTTGGGGGGATTTATATATAGTTTAGATGTCTTTAGCTTCATCCTAATCTGATTCTGCACCAGTTAACATCGTTTATCGGACTAGACTGTGGTTAGTCATACGCATTACATTTCGAAACCACCTCAGCTGATGAAGATTCACAACCGACCTACCGTCTTTATATCCTGCCCTAACCTCAGCACTTTTCACACGGTCGTCCCACGAAGACACGTAATTGATTATTAGTATTTTACAATAAAACAGAAAGGCATAGTAGACTTATGCTTAATATACTCCTTTTCTCGATTAGAGATAGACATCTCTCCTGCAGCAATTAGCTGTTTTGCGAGGAAGTGGTTTAATCCTTTTGATCCTAAAGTTTGCCTGGCATACATTTGTTAACGATAGTATGTGCAAATGTTTCTTAAAGAAAATGCCTATTTAATTTCTGTGTAAGTATGAGAAATACCAATTGAATAAAATAACCACAGTTTTTTATTGATATAGCTCCAATTTTCTTAAGAATAATGTTGATTATAGTTTTCTATACTCCCATTTTGTTGTCAGCCTTTGACTTCCTGATTACACTTATCTAGTTAAATTAACAATGGCATTTAGTAAACAGGCCCTTTGAAAAAGCACTTCTTAACTTTGTAGTCTTAATTTTTAAAACTTTAACAGCGTCTATCCTTTTTTTTTTAAAAAAAAGCAATCAACAGCGAGATTTCAATGTTCTTGTCTTGATGTAAAATGAAAAGTTTATCATCAAACAGCTGTTATCTTATTTATTTGAACACATAAATATTGGTACAAAGAGGCACCGAATACATATACGCCACAAAAGTCACTTGACTTTTATGTGGGCTGTGATGCTGTCCGCTTGCTCAGACTGAAGCAGAACTGTTATTTTAGCGTTCTTCAAAGTTTTATTTTGAAAATCACTCAGTTTTTTTCATAATCTACAACCCCCTATATTTCCGATTGTATTTTTTTTGCATTTTTAATAGTTACTATTTCGTCAAGGTGGCATGCTTACTGTCGGAGTGCTTTTTTGTTTTAGGAGTGTTAAGTTTTATAAAACTAAATGAACTGAAATTATATCCTAACCAAGAGTATCAACATAAAATGTTAATCGTTTTATTTGGAATCCTTATATATATTGTTAGTGTCAATTTCATAAATTGTATTATTTAGTAATTTCTTTTTTCGTATTAGATATAAAACTGGTGATCATATTGCAATATTTGCACCAAACCCTTTAGATCTTGTCGAAAAAATTGGTGATCTCTTAAACATTGATTTGAATGAAATGATTAGTTTAGATGCTGTTGATCGTAAGTGTTTCCAGCACTGTTTTATCGTAAATTTTTCAAGAAAATTGAAATTTATGTTGCACATTCCATACCATTGTTAAACGAACACAAACCAAGGTAAATGTTACTTTCAAAAAGCTGCAAAACAAAATAGATGACAATCTTCCATATCGTTTATGATTAGTATTTGAACTTTTAGGTTGCATTTACTCTTAGATTTTTTTAATAATTATATTTGTGCGCTGTACTCACTAACTGACAATCACTAGATAGTTCATAAATTCTTAAATAGATGCATTCCATTAGTTTAGTCATTTAAGTTTCATTCAGTAATTAATCAGTTACAATTTTACTTCGTATGCAGAAGTTTATTAAGGTATGTTGTACCATTAGTTCACGTACACGTTAACGATGCTTCTCTGTTTAATACATTGTTCCTTATACTGAGTGGTTAAATGTACAGAAAATGTTTCTTGAGTTGATACTCATATGTTCAAATAAAGTCGATTAAGATCATTAGATTGTTTACATAGTTACACAACCCACATCAAGTTTTCGCTCATTGTTTTAAAGTGATTTAAGATACTTTTCAAATTTTCTATTGTTTGTGATCTAAAATGTAAGATGATAGTATGCCAACTCAAGTTGCCTCATTTCAAAGTCTCAGTTTGTAAAGATAACAAAATGTTTAGTTCAGGACGATACAATTAAGAACTATTAGACATAAACCTATTGAAAAGGAAGGAAGCAGAAAATTACTACGACGTTAGGGACTAGATCTTTTGGAAGGTGATCATTTCTTGAGTAGTAACAGTGGCTATAGCTTTTTATAAATGTACTTGAGGTTTCTTCATTCTTTCTTATACATTCCTGATACTTCATGGATTTATGTATTTTATTTGATTAGCTTATAGTTTAACAAAGCATCCTTTCCCTTGCCCATGTACCTATCGTCATGCATTTATGCACTTTGTTGATATTACTGGACCTCCTGGAAAGAGTTTATTATCCGCATGTTTAGATTCAGTCGCAAATCCTGAAGAATCACAGTTTGTTCAGCTTCTTATTTCTGATAGTGAAGATGGAAAAGTACGTTCTATCTGTTTGTACGAAAAAACGTTTCATGGCTTTCTTTAAACAAATATCTCTAAAACCCTAAATCCCTATGCATGTTAACAATTTGTTGTCGACAAATCTCTGCATCATAGTATTTGGATACAGCCGTTGCTGTACTTATAGTCTGTTTATTAAATATTTAATAACAAAGTTTTGATTATTGGACATCATCTCTTGGTTGAATTTCGTTCTACTTTTCACTTTGGATAAATACTTACTTATTTACTTACACCTGTTCTTTTGATGTCTGCCTCTCACTCCTGGTGCATTATGTTCTTTGGTCTGTTTCTTTTCCTTTGACCTCAAAGATTTGAAGTTAGGGCTTGCCTCGTGGTGCATTTTAATTGCTTCATCAGCGTGTGTCCTATCCACTTCCTAATTTTCTCATTAGTTTGAAGCTCCTTTGTCCTCTGCCACAGTAGGTTACTTCTGATGGTGCCTGACCAACGGGTCTGGAATGTCTTGCGTAGACAACAGTTCATAAATACCTGTAGTTTTATTGTGGTTGTAGTAGTTTTCCAACCTTGCAAAACTGCTATCCATAAAAAATTACTTAGGATAATACTTCTTTTTAATCACAATAAGCCTTATATTTGAATGCTTAGGCAATAGACACCTAAATGTTTCTTAGTCCCCAGAAATTTTGCAGTTTTAAACCTCGAACGAAGAACTGAAACCGGAAAATGTAGAAGAGGTCCTACTTTGAGGCCTTTATGGTAAGATGTATGTGTGGATTCGTCACTTGCTGGTCGCACACACCTGTGAAGAGGTATCTCTTCTTGAAGTGCTGTAAAAATGGACTGGGCTAGTAGTAGTCTTAGCGGCCCAAACAACAGTTGTTTAAGGATGAGAAACATAGTCCTTTGTAAATAGTTTATGGTTTACCCGCTCCATATTTTTCAGCCCTTATCCTCAGCGCTGGAATCCTTAGACCGAGATTTGATATTTTCACCGCTGATCTTGTTTAACCTTCCGCTACAGGGAGTTAGCGTTGCTTAATGGAAACATCTTACTACGATGACATCCCTGTACAATCAGCAATTGTTGTAAGAGACGATTTGACTGAGGTTAAAACTATCGGAGCCATTTTTCTACAATTTTATTTGTACATATATTAACTGGTTTTTCATTAAGTACCTTAGTTTTATTATTTTCTTATTACCCTAGTTCCAAGCTTTTATTTAAACCGTTATCTGTTACTACAGCATCTTACACTCATAAACTAGAACCACTTACTTGTGTATAGCAATACTTCTACCTAGGATCTTAGATCCATTGATTTTCGTTTTATATCAATCCAAGTGACCAACGTGGGATGATAAAACCTCAAGAAAAAATTATTCCAGTCAAAGTAGCTCAATTCACTTATTATGATAGGCAAGTCTGACCATGCATCTAATTAGAAGTTACAGTTTGGTTTAGTGTAGACATTTCGAGCGAACGTAATAATCTCAGCAGTCACTCAAAAATTGGTTGTCAGTTTTAACCCTATACTTTTATAATTTGTGTAAATAAATATTCTTCATAATAATGTAGTTTTTTTAATTAGAACTTAACAAATTCATTTAACAGTAATCACAGAATGTTATATATCTAAAAGAAACCTGATTTTACATCGTCATTTAGAAGTTTATAAGTAATATGAACGTAAAAGTCTTATCACAGTGAACAGATAGATGGTGCTGTATAACAGAATTGACTTCGGTACTACACTTTTTTTAATAACCTAGTTATTAGGAATCCCTTGCTTCTGTATAAAACGTCTTAAAGGGAACATACAGGTTATTCCATTCAATTTGTGCAGCAAAATAGTGAATCGTATGCATCCTTACGTTGAGTAGATTTATAAATCTGCTGTCTGGAATATCAGAGAAATATTAAATAATTGGAATAAATCAAGTCAATCACAGACTACTGGTGGGACAAGCCTGTAAAGCAGTAGAATATCAATCTTTATCATCAAAAAGCTGAGGGAATGGTTTAAGAATATGGTTCATGTCAAGTAGACTGACGTGGTTTACATCTTCAGATGCTAATCGATATGATGTGCTAAACTCGCTAATCAAAATTTCCGATGTTAAATCTCCCAAACTTGTCTGCTATCCTGACTACAGCCTAGCGTCTTTAGCCCTAACCAGTGAAGGGTTCTGTCCGGCACAATGAACCCTGAGCTAACGTAAGCTACACCGTTATTGGTCGCCAATCTGCAATTTGCTCTCTATCCCCAGCCTTGAGTCTGGAAGAGAAGTCGACAGTCAAACTCATTATTATTATTATTATTATTATTATTATTATTATTATTATTATTATTACCATTATTACTACTTCAATTACATGGCTCAGTTACTCGACATCTATCTCTAACATTCATTAGCTTTTATACTTGGATTGCCAAGCCCTCAGCATTCCAAACACGAATTACGTTAGACACGATTATACCATAAGTGGCAGAGAGCAAAGCAAACAGAATATTATGTCATATATGTTACTTTGTGAAGTAAGCTCTAAAGCTATGGTTTCATAGTTCGTAATGTAATGTGCAGATTATAGAGTCACTATTTATCTTTAACCAAGTAGGGTTTTGAAGGTAACATTTAGAATAACAGTATGGAGTTTTCACTGTTTTGTTTGACATGATGATGTGACGATATGCTAATCAATCTAATAACTAGCGCTGATTTATCGACTAGTTGATTGTTAGCTGTCTGCAGGATTTTGATTTTTGGTCGTAATCATAAAGTTTTATGCTGCTAAATATGTGTATGTATATCCGTAAATGTCTTTTTTTGCATTAGAAAGTTTTAAAAAGTTACCTAAGATATGCTATTTTTCATTATTTTTCAAATTCCTAATAATTTTAAAGAAATTATACTCAAAATGGATTTTAGAAGATCATCGTGGACTAGTCGATTTGTTACAAGACTTAAAATCATTTCGACCACCAGCTGATCTTTTGTTGGAATTGTTGAACCCTCTGAAACCAAGATTGTATAGTATATCATCATCTTCATTAGTTCATACAAATCGAATACATATAACTGCTGCTATACTAAATTACAAAACAAACTCAGGTCTGTATTCATGATTCTTAAGGATTTTTGAAGGGGAGAATACATTTAATCTATTTTGCATATTAAACTAATTAATGATTTGCTTAACTTGGAGTATACACGATATTGATACTGATGAAACACATAGTTCTTTAGAATATAAGGTGTAACTTTAGTGTTTGGTATGCGTCCTGCACATGTGAAGCTCATGATAATGATTTCATGTCTAGAAATCGGATTTATCTGACCAAGTCTCCAGATAATACTGTGGTTTTTGTCGAAAACACTTGTGATTACCCAGTCGGTGGTAGAATTCATACATAATAGCATCCAGGTTGCTATGCTTTACGATGTACACAAAGAAGACCAACTATCATCATACCATTCGTATTGCCTGTTAATTTAACCTTCTGCCTTAACATCATATCAGTCAGTGTTCATATTAGCTCTAGTGGATTCTTATGCATTCGGTTTCGGTGCTTATTTATTTATTTATTTATTATTTATTTGAACACATATATATTGGTACAGGATTGCGCCAAATATATGTGCGCCACACAAAACAATGAGAATTTAAGAAGAAGAAAAAGAAAAAAGTGGGGAACGTAAAAAAAATACTAAAAAAACAATAACGAAGAGATTGGTGTAAGTTAGTGTAATAATAATAGTAATAGTAGGGGAACAGAAGGGTACAATCAGAAGAAATCTTTCAGTTAAGGAAGATACAACCACGTTTTATGAAGAAAGTAAAAGAAGGTTACAGCATGATCGCCACTGGCTTCTATTCTGAGCCATATCTGATAACGTCTCTAGCCACTGTGTTGTACCATCTCTCGGACCCCAGCCAGGGAGTCATGAAGGACCAACAGAAACCAGCCGTACATATATTTCTTTCATACCACGACACCATTACATACACTGACCACCTCTCCGCTTTTCCCAACCAGTCCCAGCATCGGCAAATACTGCACGAAGTGGAATTCTCTGGGATGACATTCGTAGAACATGTCCAAGCCACCGAAGTCGGTGTTTCAAGATGGTGAAACCGATTGCATTATCATCTCTGTGCCCGAACACACGATGCCGAACCTCTGCATTACTAACATGATTTTGCCACTGGATATCAGCAATCCTTCGGAGACAGCGATGATCGAACACAGAGAATCGTCTAACATCCTCAACTCGGAGGCCAGGTTTCACAAGGATAGAGGAAAACTGCTCTCACCGACGTGTTGTAGATCCGACCTTTTACAACCAGACTTACATCACAAAGGCGCCAAAGATGCCCCAGATTGGCATAAGCCGCTCTGGCTTTCACTATACGTGCATTGGTCTCATCACTCACGCCACCACCAGCACTTATGCAGCTACCCAGATACACGAACTTCTCAACTACGTCTATCTGCTCACCATCCAGGGTGAGTACAGGATTGGAATCCTGCCAGTCTTGTAGAAGTACTTTGCACTTCGACGGTGCAAAGCACATACCATACCTACGGACACTGATTGCCAACTGATTAAGTGCGGATTGCATGGCTTGGGCATTATCGCACAGTAAGACAATATCATGCGCATACTCAAGGTCGAGAAGTCTTTCTCCGGGCAACAGATCGACACCACCATTACTTACATCCATCAGAGCTGTTTCCAGAATGTCATCGATGGCAAAGTTGAAGAGGAATGGTGAGATTGGGCAACCCTGCCTAACCCCACTGCTCGAATGGAACAATGGAGAAAGGTGTTTGTATGCCCTCACTCTGCATGAAGTGTTTGTATATAGGGCTTTTAGGATGTTAATAAACTTCTCAGACACACCCTTCTTCAATAGACAATCCCAGAGAACAGTCCTATCCAACGAATCGAAGGCAGCCCTGATGTCAAGAAACACTACGATTGTTGGCCTTTGAAAAGTATGGCGGTGTTCTAACATTTGGCGGAGGGTGAAGATATGATCAATACATCCTCAACCAGAACGAAACCCAGCCTACTCCTCGCGAGTCAATCTTTCACGGGTTCTGAACAACCTACGAAGTATGACGGAAGCCAATAGCTTGGACGCAATCGGAAGTAGACTTATCCCCGATATTTGTTACAGGAACGACATGAACCCTTTTTAAAGATAGGGACAACTATCGACTCATTCCATGACGTTGGTACACTCTCTAGCTCCCAGATCTTTGTAAACAACGTCGTCAGTTCCTTTGTCAGAGAGTCACCACCATCTTTAAAAAGAGCCGGAGGTAAGTCATCTGGGCCAGGTGATTTGTAGCGCTTCAAGAGTTGGAGTTCCTTGCGGACTTCCTCGTCGTTCGGTGGATCAGTCGTCACCGGCCATGGAGGGCAGGACAGTCTGACCGATGTTGCCGGAGCAGCAGGCCAGTTGAACTGCCCTTCGAAAAATTCTGCCCATCGTCCATGACGTCGATGGATGTTAGTGATTGGGATCCCATCATCCTCGCAGATTGTTTCGCTCACACCAGACTTCTTGCTGCCAGTGGCTGGGATGGTGCTTGGTTTAGCTTGTTTAAATTTTCAATGGTACGTGACCCTGGTGAGCGTAAATAAAGTGTACTTTTAAGATGACAGTTGAATCGCACATTAATATTAGTTTATTTGTCTGTTAAACGTGAGATACAGCACGTATCAATGCCATGCTTGTTTTGATCTATAACAAGACTGGTTTATTGATAGATCTACATGGAGACGCGAACGTTGAAAGTGAAAAACTTTTATAACAGCCCCGGTTTTAGAATAAGTGGATTGGATATTTCAGTAGTTAAAGTATTCAGTGTTTTAATAAGGCTTTTACCAAAAATGCACCTATTAGTTGTAATATAATTGGAGTTTTTGTAGGTATGATAAACCTTGTAAGTCACTGAAAAGAGTTGGTTTCAACAATTTAAAATTCCTATATCATTATTTAGTTGGATTCTCAACTCTTCACTATTGTTGAAGAGTTTCACGCTGTTGTGACCAAAATAATTTGTCAGTCAGTTACCAAACTAATTACTTTCCATTAACTTTCTGATAAGTAAAGTGAATTGTTTTTCAAAATTTAATCCAAATATTTGTTTTACGAATGTTGGGTATATTATAGCACAGTAAAATTATTTCTAATTTTTCGTGATGTATCAAAATAATCTTTTCTGGTATCATTGTTTTGTTGTTTGTATATTCAGGACGAATATTCAAAGGACTAGCTACTAACTGGTTGAAATCCTTGCAGACAGCAGACACTCAGAGACATTTGAAAATACCTGTCGCCATTCATACCAGTAATTTTAACTTGCCGCGGAGTCGTAAAATCCCAGTCATTATGATAGCTTCTGGGACAGGACTGGCTCCATTCCGTGCATTTATACAAGAGCGCTTAAAGATGGCTCACGATAAAGGTGATCCACAGTTTGAATTCATTGGTGTTCCCTAAATGCATCGATTTATTATAATTTTTCGTAGAAAATCATTACTACATATATGAGTTCTATATTTGTAGCTTAGGTCAACTAAATGTTTAGATTCAAACTCCTAGGATTTATGGATAATTAGTCATGAAATCTAAAATTATTGGTGCTTTTTTATAGAAGAGACACTACTATTGTCACTGAAGCTTGTGATTTTCCGTTTCTTACACTTTTGGGACCAGCTTGACAATTCTATTTTACCATACGGGATTATTGTACATGTGTCTTGATATTGTTTAAAATAGTATTTATGCTGTATCTGGTGATAATTATCGATAGAAGTAAGGAATCCATCAGGAGTGCCCACATCTTTGTCAACATTTTCCTGATAGAAACGCGCGTGATAAGTTACACGAAGTCAAGTGTTCAATTTAACTGCATTAGGGTGTGAATTTTATTCAAACCAATTCTTTGAGTTTAGATGTTATAAAGTGGGAATGTCTTGATTTAATTGTCTCACTTCATAGTCTAAATGATGATAATAACAATAGCCTATCAAAATTGGATTGACTTTGTAACTTGCTTACTTAAAATCGGGATTGTTTTGTAATGATTATTTAAATGTCACTAGCTACAGAGAAGTTGATTACTTTTCAGTTAATTGATCGTGTTATGATTTTATGTCCGGCTTTTTGTCACGTGATTTATCCGCCAATCAAAATACGATTTATACAATCTTAGCACTGTGTCAAACCGATAACCTTCGACGGTATGAGCAGTCTAGCGTCCTTATTGGTCCTATGTCCGAATAGCCCTTCCACTTGAGTCCAGAACACAATACCAGCTTCTGCAATATGAATCGAATCGTTTATTTCAGATATACTCGGTTTATGTATCAACCAGACAGACCACAACGTACTATAAAATAGAAAATAACATTTGTACAATATTTGGCCAAATGTGGCTGTGAACTTGGGAAGCAGTAGTCAATAAACTGAACATAGCTTAAGAACCATAAATCGTACAATAATAAATTCTAGGTCAAAATAAAGCTTATAATAAGAGGAATATAAATATACATAATCTAATTTTTGAATAGTTATACCATAAGAATATATAGATAATATTAGTCAATTAATGTCTCAGAAGTTACTCGTGATTTAATCTTCGCTCGGATATAACAGATAGTCGCCATCAAATACTGAAGATGATATTCTTATGTGATTATATTATGTAGCTCATAAAATACAGACTTCGAATTCGAAAATCTATAGTTAATATAAATCAATGTTAAGCTATAAACGTTTAATGCTGTTTTATTTGTAGTTTTAGTGACTGGATTTATCATAGTTCTATTTTAAAAAAACTAACCATAGAAATATATTATTACGTACTGAATAACCTTTTCTTGAATTTATTAGGACGATCGGAAATAGTGAAATCCAGCCTAGTGTAATTGCATACCACAAATCTGACACATCTGTCTACGTTTGCAGCTAGTCGTATTTTATCAGTTTGTTCACTATTCTTTACGATATACCATGCATGTCTATTTTTTAGTTGGCAAGAATGGACAGATGGTATTATTTTTCGGTTGCCGGCATGAAAATGAAGATTTTATTTATTCAGACGAATTAAAACAAGCCTGTTCTACTGGCCTACTTGAAATGTTTACTGCTTTCTCACGTGACTCTCCCGATGGTAATAAAGTTTATGTTCAGCATAAGATGCTTGAGATGGGTAACATGGTGTGGAAACTTTTGGATGAATGTTATGCGTATATTTATGTATGTGGGTAAGTAATTTTGAACTTTGCTCAACAACATTTGAAGTTTGTTGTGAAGAAATTCTGATATTTGTTGTCATTTCGCGGCAGGTGTTGTGAGGTATCTGTATAATGTATTTGATTACGGAAAAAAGTATGTACATTGGTTGGCAAAGTATTATTTACACTAGATTTTTTGAAAATTCCACTTCAATGTCATATAAATATTAAACACAGTCCGTTGAAACTTTATAAAGCTCATAAGGCTATAAGCTTTTCTTAACCTTTTAAGACTAACCATGTATTTACTTTCACCAAAATTTCATCATTCGCACTACTTGAATCTCAAGTTTATAAACGCTATTTGCATATGCCACATTCATAAAGCGCCCCAAGATGATAAACGTCAAGTCCTTTGTAATTTGGTAATGAGTCTTTTTTCTTGATAATATTTAGATTTTTGTAGGTCACTTAAATTGGTTATCCTTTTCACATAGTCCAATATTTTCCTATCAACCGTAGCTTTATTCAGTTTTTAATTCTTTCACGCTGGAGGTGCTTTACTAATATAATTGTTTTGAGTTACCAGTTTTAAATCCCCCAAATTACGTCTAACTAACCAAGTTTTCGAATGTGTCCTATTTATATTCGGAAGCCTTTTGAAAGATATAGTTTATCTATGTTATCGGAATTCTATTCATAGCTCACTGATCAGTGTCATTCAAATTATGTCCATTAAGCGAGATTAACCAATGGTCCTTAGATAACTTTAGGTGGTTTATAATAGGGATCACTTGTGCAACTGCTTATCTTAATCATTAGTCTGAACTAAATATGCTTTTCGACATGTTTCCTAGGGATGCCGCTGGTTTGGTGCGTGACATGCAATTGTGTTTAATCGAATTAGTAGTACAACATTCCAAATTAACAAGAGAAGCTGCAACCAGCTATATACTAAACCTACGAAAGCAAGGACGATATCGTACCGATGTATGGAAGTGATTTTGAATAAGCTTCTGAATAATATGTGTAGTGTACCACATTTTTCCATGAACCTTTATTGATAACCTCTAATTAATAAAGTCTTGTTAAAATATCTAGAACATTTATTTTCATATAACTTGGGTGAATTGTTTCAGAGCTTACATCAGCTGTCACAATCTGCAGATTCCAGCTTGGGTAAAGCAAATAAGACCTCCCACTTATGATTTTTTATTGAAATACACTTGTAACAGTAACGATTTTTCGTCAGATGTTCTTTACAAATATATATTCAAACAGAAACACAACGAGTCATTCCTGTACTGCCATTGAACTCATCTTTTAGTATACGTGTGTCATAGGTTATGATCTGTGAGGATTTCCCAATAAAAGCATAATGGAATGATAATTCTTTTTAATTTTAAAAGAGATAGTAGTGGTACTATCAGGGTATATATCGAAGAAAACCGTCGTCATGAGCAACGCGAAATGTTGAGGAGTAGTTGGAAATGACGAAAAGACGAGGTTTTATTAGTGTTAGTTCGCCCAGTCGTCACCTACTGCTAATTCAAATGGACACAAAAATACAGCGATTGTAGGCGTCATATAATGGCTGAAGGTAGAGATATCTTTACTCTTTATGCTGTTACAAATAATGAATTCCCTAAACTTATCTTTCAACTTGTTTTTGTTTACACGTCTCAGTTTATTATCATACTTTAGATCATTACTGATACTTAGTAGTTAATGTTCCTATTGCGTTATTGTTAAGTGTTAACTTATTGATGTGAAGAGAAATAGAAAAGCGATATTGAACAACGGAAGCCATTTCCTAGGACATCGCTTCACTTAGTTCAAAGTCTCTAAAGTACTAACATTTGTCCCTGTTTTATTTTATGTTGGAAGCTTTCGTGTAACGTATATGTCACTGTAATCTTTTCTATTCCAAAATTACTGGGATTCTGACGTAACGTTTGCACTCCATTTTTCTACTCTAATGCCCTAGACTGGACGCAACTGTGTTTTTCTTATTTGTTGTGAGTTGTAGTTTTTCTAGTCATACATCTAACTAGATCAAGAGTAAATCGAGTAATTTTCCGTCCAATTCTTCTCTTTCCTGTCTTGTTAACCTAATAATCAGGTAATAGGTCAGTTATACAAGTTTTCTTTTCTCTGTTCTCAACACCCTCCAGCCACAATTGAACTCACGCATTCTCCAGCCTCAAGACTTTAAACTAGGTTGAGACAATTCTCTCCTGTACATTAGTGGGCAAACGGATCAATGACGTAACACATATACACTTAGATTGTGTGAAATTTTGTATTTCATCGACGTTACTATACAGTTAACAAAATATGCTTTATGTAATCTAATGGGTTGTATAATCTCACGTACATAAGAATGATAGCGAATTAAATAAAATTCTATTTGAAAAACAATTATTCATTTTACTTCCAACAATGGTAGTTCTGACTTCATATTTACGAACGGAATAGTTCGACCGGTGGAAAAGTAAATGATCATTTTCCTCACTGATATATCTTCAAATGTACTGGAGGTTGTATAGTGATAAAAAATGTTTGCAAATATTGCAGCATATTCAAGTGCAGAAAACACAGTAAAAACTAGAATAGAAACATCAAAGATGAATGAGTCGTTACTAAAATAACGGATCAGAATTTACTTGTGAATTTTGAATGAAAATATTAAAGCTATTCGTACGATAAAGCGAGTAGACAAGTTGCACACGCCTCTGTAAATATAGTGTAGCATTCGAGACTGCGAGGCAGTTTGGTATTCTTCAGATTGTATAAGTTTTATCCAGGGAGCACATAACACATCCGGCAAATACCGGTTTGTATTTGGCTTTTAATAAACTCAACAAAGGTAGTTTATTTTTAGGTATAGGCTGTTCCACAAACGTTTGTGTTTAATAACTTGATTTTAAAGTATATCCACTATAAATATGATTGTACTTTCACGGATACCACTCAACTACGCCATTTGGGAGAACCTATCAACTGGAGCTTCTTTCCTCTCTTAGAAGTGATTACTCATATCATGAATATCCATGGATATAAATTCAAGTGGACAGAGTGAACTACGTAGTTTCAAGGTTCACAGTAAATTTGTTAGCCAGTGAATTAACTTCGTAAAAATTCAAGATTACTACACAGTTCTGGATTGTTTTACGGTCCTTACTAAACATCATATTAGTATTAAGAGAACCATTTTCTCACATTCAGATTGAAAATCTGTTCGCCGCGTTGCTTCTTATCAACTGGTAGTCAAAAATTGGTAACACCAGTTAGGTTGAGCAATTAACAGGATGAAATGGAAATTATGCTCATTTAAAAGCGCTTGGTATCACTGAGCTCCTAAATAAAAAATCTACACCCACACTACACAGAGAAAACTATTGGGAATTTTCCCTACGATGAATAAAATAACTAAAATATTAGATAGGTACTGTAGTTTATTAAACGTACCATATGGAGGACAAAATGTCATGTGAATCCAATAACACAGTCCATCAATCAACAAACAAATTAAGTAGAACGCCATAAGATATATCTTCTTTCGTAATATGTTACTCTGGAAAACGATGAAATCATCGGTATATTTAGATAGTAAAATATAGGTGCATGAAACATTTATGTAAAGCAAATGATTCAA
This sequence comes from Schistosoma haematobium, assembly GCF_000699445.3. Lineage (NCBI taxonomy): Eukaryota > Metazoa > Platyhelminthes > Trematoda > Strigeidida > Schistosomatidae > Schistosoma > Schistosoma haematobium. The sequence continues at coordinate 19,517,946 of NC_067199.1, read as the reverse complement.
GAAGACATGTGTATACACGGTTGGAAGTTAAGAAGCCAAAAACAGCCATAACATACACTTCTTCATAACTAAAAGTTCAGGTATATTACCTCCTACAAGCGCTTTCGACTTCGTTGTGCCTCACCTTCAACGTATTTTGTTCACACGTATACAATGTAATCCAACCACATGAAAAACGTGTTTATAAAAACGCATTATTGGCAGCATTTCAGTTTTAATCACGAAAATACTTTAGACCAAGTTGATGTGTGTTCAGAGTTTACTGAAAGCTATAGATGTTACTTTAATTTGTGAAAGCAAAACTTGAACGTTAAGTCTAAAATTATCTTCTCGATGTTTTTAAACCTTACCTGGGTGTTAGTTAAACTTACATCAGAAACTCGTTACATCCATAGAGTGACGTTGAAAGCGGCTTAGTACACATTTGTACAAAGAAGGTAATTGCCAAGGTAAATTATACTTCATAAATATGTCCTGGATAATCGACCGTCTAAAACGTAGGTGTTGGTGGGAGTGTATACCTGCCCAAGCAACCACGCCTCAGCAAAATGGGAAATATCAGTTGCGAGCGAACCGTGAGATTAAAATTAATTTATACCTTTCTTTCCACAAACTAATTCTTTCCTCCCGTATCATACTCTTATATGCAGTCGCCTTCTGTATATTACTACCACTGAAGTAACTGCTTCTATGAATTTGGTGTTCTCCTTCTTGTGCTAACTGTCTAACAGTATGTTGGGAAGTTATATCGAGGTCTCGTACACTAGATGATTTCATTCATATATAGCTAGCTACTCATAGAAACTCGAAAATCACGACAGAAATACTCACACCCTGGTATTTCGAGACCTTTTTCACTATCCGGTTATTCGAGAAGTATTAAATTAATGTTACCTAGCATTTTATTATCATCACTGTAGCCTGGAAGTCAATCAGTAGGAAATATGGAACATCTCTATGGACACCACCCATAATACCAGACTCGTGGTTTTAATTACGCTCAATAAACTTCCAAACAATATATTCGCTAAATGAATAGCTTAACTACGTGAGCAAACCACTCAACTAAATGACAACACCGTCGGATGAAATTCTCAAAGTTAAATCACTGGCAAGACCGAATAGAAAAACATGATACATATTTCATTATCGGCAATCAAGTTAAGTTGTTTTTAGAAATTGGGTTAAATTATTCTTACCAGAAAAGCATTTTCAGTTGTTTTAAGCTTAAGTTGTAATACGTAAACATCTGTTATCATGTAGACCACCGAGAACAAAGCAAAGACACAGAAGTAATTGCGGTGCTGAACTGAAAGGAATTGTTGTAAAGTTGACGCTCACTGTAGTTATCAGATGAAGAAACAATGCTAAGCATATTGAGCGAAAATATTTCAATAAAACTTGAAAGATATAGCAAGTTGGAAATGCACATATAGTCTCCGCCTGAGAATGGATCGGAGAATTTACGGGAATTTATGTAACTGTTTGATAGAAGTATCAGCCGCCCAATCGAACTAATTAGAATTGATAGTATCCATATTACTCTGTGAGGTCCATTACCAGCAGTAGCAGCACTTAGAGACGGTAAGTAATTGGTATCCTACAAAGCCTAAGTTCCCGTTGTGATAAATCACTTTACTGTGCAATCAAGCCAGCTACATGGATTCGTAGTCATACATCTAAGAACACATATTATCAGTGAAATTACTGGAAGCAATGCGACAACGACAGAGATATGTCGAAACGTTACGTAGAAACTCATTCAATTTAGTTGCAAGGGACGTTACAAATGACATTTCAAGGTCAAAAACGGATTACTGCGCAAATACAGTTTCAATCGCAGTCACGGAAAATTCGCTGATGCGGCCGACAGATGGTAAGGAATTTGATTTTGAGGGGTTCACGTTAGTAAGAGCCGACATATTCTAGAAGCGTAAAGGAAGGGGGTAGCTCTATTCATTAGGAATACTATCTCATTTATTATTATCTACAGTGTATCCCATGAGAGTGGGACGTGTGAATTAGTACTCTTAGCCCTTGCATTCCAAGGGACAAGAGCTATCGATTGGTTTGCTTTACCGCAGTCCGAGCGAATGAGGTCTTGCTAACCAGTCTCAGTACTTGGTCACAAAGTGGTCGATGTCTAATCCTAGGAGAATTTAATGCACCCACGGTAGACTGGACAAATCTGATAATTGAATTTTCAGAAAATTCCTTCGAACAAGAACTATTTTGTGTGGTTGTCACATGTGCCCTAATACAACATGTGAAAAAAGCGACTAAGTACGACCCGGACTCACCCTTACTAGATCTTATAATGACCGATTATAAGGATGACGTCACGAACCCTGATTACATGCCACCCCTAATTAAAAGCAATCATGCAGTCCTAACCTTCGACTTCCACACATCTGTAAAAAATGAGGATCCATCAGGTTAATCCAGACTTAACGTCTGGAAAGCAAACATACCAGATATCATGCACTCAGCGTCGTGAGTAGATTGGCAAATAGACCCAAAGTCCTCAATTGAATCAGCTTGGGACGCATTTCGAAATATATACTTAAAAGTTACCTCACCCCACATCCATTGGATTATACCAAGGGGGCCGAGAAACTCCCCACCATGGTTCGGTAGGGAGGCTCACATCCTTCTCCGTAAGAGAACAAAAATGTTGGATGGATTTAGGTTACTGAAGACTGATGAGACAAAATCTCAGTATCGAAAAGCTTGGAATACCTGTGCCTCTACCCTCCGTAAGTCTAGAACGTTGTGCGAAGAAAAAATTGATAAGGAATCCATAGAATGTCTTAAACCCTTGTATTCCTATATAAACCAAAGGACAAAATGAAGAGGAAATATTCCTGCACTATGTGGAGACAGTACTGCCGCATCATTGGTGGAGGACGACTTTGGTAAGGCTCAAATGTTCTCAAACTACTTTAGCAGTGTATATATCATGGAAGCACACTTTTCGTCAGCGCACACAAATCCCCCCACACATACACTGGATAGTGTGACCATTAAATAACTTGATGTCTTTGGTCTGATGAATAAGCTTGACATAGGTAAATCCACGGGGCCCGATGAATTGCATCCTAGGCTACTGAAGGAATTATCTAACTTTGCTGCGAACACTTTGAATATATGCTTTAATCTATCCGTAACGCAGGGTCGTTTACCAAAAGACTGGAAGAACGCCATAGTAAGTCCTGTCTTCAAAACAGGCACGAAACATAAACCTGAGAATTACCGACTCATTAGTCTAACTAGTGTGGTTGTTAAAATATTAGAAAAATTATTCGGAAGGAGCTGTTTAAGTACCTCGATGAGAACCGGATCCTTTCGTGGAAGCATCACGGTTTCAGAATAGGTTATTCTTGTCTCACTAACTTATTAGTCGCCCGTGAAAGCTGGTGCGCTCTTGAGGACCAAAAGTTACCCGTAGACGTAGCCTACATTGATTTCAGCAAAGCTTTTGACAAAGTTCCGCACAACTGGCTGTTATATAAGCCAAGAAATGCCGGAATTGGAGGCAACCGATTGATGTGGATGAAAGACTTCCTAGTTGGGCTCCAACAAAGAGTACGGGTGAACTCAAAGTTATCTAGCTGGGAAACTGTACTTAGTGGAGTGCCCAAGTATACAGTTTTGGGGCCAGTGTTATTCCTCTTGTATGTAAATGACCTTCGTCGTTTACTATTGTAGTGATATACTTTTATCAAGAGAACGCGATTGATTTAATGGAAACAATTATTACTATAACCCATTGTACCAGCGATTGTTTTACCGTTCTTGTTTGTTTAACTATACTAAAGGCATTCTTCCTTCCACTGATTGTGACCTTGCACAAGCTTACGTTTGCTCAGTAGTTCCGCTTGTGCTCCTTTGGCACGATCTTGGTATTATTTCGATACCACGAGATCGCCGACAAATATATCTCGCTACAACCTTCAATCGCCTTCTGATTTCTGGTTTACTCGAAGGTTGAGCCTGTTCTGGTACGCAATCTTCTTGTAGTAGTGATCATAGTGAACCGCGACACGACGCCACGCTACACTTTCATCATCGGTCTGGCTATATGCTGACGATGTCAAGATATGAAGAGCAATACGAAGTAAGGGTGATAGCTTAGAACTCCAAAATGATCTGGAGAAAATATCTGAATAGTTTCAAACTTGGCAGTTGCCAATAAATACTTCCAAGTGTGTTGTGGTGCATATCCGTCACCAAGGTACAGATACATACACAATCAATAACACTGAGCTACCCGTTGTCCAGACACATAATGACTTAGGAATCATCGTTAGCCAAAACTTAAGGACTGCTGCACACTGCAGTGCAATAGCCACCAAATGTTTTAGAACCTTATTTCAACAAGTAGGGTCTTTAGTCATGTCGACGCCAAAACTTCTTAAAAATTTGTACGCAGTGTTCGTGTGTCCTAAACATGAGGGCTACATACAAGCGGCTAGCCCCTGATTAAAAAAACAGTGAGCTTTTGAAACAGGTTCAGAGAACAGCAACTGAACTGATTCTCAGAATAGTGAAGTTCCCGTATGATGCTCAACTGGCCAAGCTAAACCTATTCCTGTTGTCATATCGAAAAACTAGTGGCGACTTGATCATAGTTTTCAAATTGCTTAGTGGTAAATATGCACCCGATATGCCCTCATTTTTATTGTTTTTCAAAACAGAGAACTTACGAGAACACTCCGAAAAGTTCGCAAGCCCGGAAAAAATGACTAGTCAGCTAACTATCAACTTTTTCATCGAATTATCAATGTGTGGAATTCGTTACCTCAGTACGTGATTGAAGCACCATCTGTCAGATATGGTTGGTCTTAATGATTCACATATTTCTGATAGGATTTCTTATAAATCGAGAGAAAATATGTTGGACGAATTAAATCGTGATAAAACATCCGAGGCAGTTTTGATAGATGATAATTTTTCTAATGATCTATTATTGTTTAATTAAATGCTCGACATATTTGAGGAAATTATTTTTGATTTCCTATCAGTTGCATATTTTTCACTTGTTTGTTTTACAGGTGAATCATACGTGTTAATCATACATATCAATGCATATTTATCTGTGTATTGTAGTATGAATAGCAAAAGGAACATGTATCATATTTTTATGCAAGTCAAAAACACACGAGGGAGTGCCTCAAATTATGTGTCATGTGTGTCCGCAAATATGCGCACATAATAACCGAAACTTGTGATATAAGGAGATAACCCGAATTCGGAACGTCGAATTATCATGAAATCGTGACATAAGAAATCTACATTATTTCGCTTTGGAACATTCATGACTCAAATTCTAGATATCAGTGGTTTCGCTAAACAACCGACATGGTGATTGTATTCAATTCCAGGACACAGTAAGTCTATCCTAATCTCGTTTGTTAACTCTAATACTAATGAGTGGATTACTCATATTACATAGTCTATATCCAACACATTTTACGAGCTTCAACATTACGATCTTCAAGAGAAGCAAGAAGAACTTGAAGAGAAAAAGTACAATCGATTACAGAAATTTAAATTCTCAAGTAGACCCCTGGCATCGACGTAAATTGATTAGATTGATGATCTGCGGTCGTTTTCCATCATTGAGGCTTGGAGGCAACTTAGTTGCGTTGTGTATCTAGGTGTTACGAACTTTCTAATGAGCTAATTCATTGTTTCCAAAGTCGCTCGATGGTTTTTCATAATTCATTACAATATTTGTGATTATCGCTAGCTCCAGGATCAAGCTTCTATGATGTGGTGTGGGATATTTCCTCGTTCACTTTCCGTTTCCAGTTTTATCGTTTACCACAGTGCTTCGGAGCTGTCACCGTTGAAAAACAGACCCATTAAAAATAATTATTATTATGGCGTGTCCGATCGAGCACCTGGTTTCTTACGAATGAGCAATATAGGTGCAGTCTAAGCTATCGAAGGAATTTTCGCCGTTCCTTGAAATGCTCTCTACGTGAACTATGAATTCCTGAAGTTTACCAAGCAATTTATGTGTTGCTTTAGTGGCCTCAACATAGTGAGACTATGTGAACTTCCCCAAAAGCCACCTTACTCGTTTTGACCTATCAGTTGCAAGCGAACTGAAGGTTACCATGAGAAGTCAGAAACTATATAACATAGGCGTTTGTTAGGGTGCTTATGAGTGTCCTAGTTCTGGCCACCGTCCACACTAGCTGACTTTGGAGGATAAGATATTTAAGGCAAAATAATACAAGTGATTTTAAGTTGACCGACTTTTGCATCAAGCTGCCAACAAAAATCTGGCTACAACTTCTTCGGTAAAAGTACACACATTGCATGTGGTTAAACCGGGAAATCTATGTCAGTGTCGAATATTTTTGTATTAGGATAATATGAACTGGTTAACTCTTTCGAGTTCTATTCTAGGTAGCAAAACGTGACTACACACTTCAGGTATCGTCCAACGTAGGCAGTCTACTGACAGATCCATGTTTGAGCCTTCAGAGTTAAGGATACGCAGTTATTGTGGTCTATATTAATTTCCACGATTTCCCGTACCATCTCGACTACAACAATTAATAATAATAATTTATTCTTAAATACCAGTCTGTTATATGAGGCGTGCCAGTTTACAGGCAAGATCAAATTGTTACAGAAGATACAGTCTTCACCGTGGTAGGTTACTCAGCTTGATATTTTATAAGGTACATCTATCAGTAAGTTGTGCAGTATAACGCTTCTTTCATATGAAAGCGAATAATATCAGTAAGATCCGTATTGTCTATATGACAGTCGGCGCGCTTTATGGAGGTTGCGACGTGCAACTGATAGTCGGGAGTAAATCCACGTGAATTTGAGAGCTTCTGAGAACCATGACTTTATATCCTTCTGGGACATCTAGAGCATCAATGATGGAGCAGGATGAATTCACCTGTTCCATAAGTGTTATCGTGGGCATATCTCAAGAGAGCTGAAAAAAGATAGGGACGGGAAGCAAAGTGTGGAAATAGGCACGACAAACTTATTTTCTAAATAGTTTTTGATATTACCTGCATTTATTTCGTTAATTCTCATAGCTTGTATATTGACCACAAATGTTTGTGAAAGTTGTTTAAAATTGCATGACTTTGAAATCTTCCTCTTCCGTTTTGAATCCCTCATAGTGCGACACATGCAGTTACCCGCTCATAAATACACTGCCAAACACATGGCAACCTCATATTTCGATGTCCATGCATATTTAAATTGAGTTACTTGTTGTGAAATAGTGAATGTATGTCTACTTAGTTTAGTTTTTTTATTATCAAGGCACGTTTTGGGCAAGAGCATTCTAGTAGGTTAAAGAAAACAACCGCAAATATTTTATGAATGAAGGTGGTTCGTAAAGATGCTGAAAGTGTAGGATTATGTGACATTTTAAAATATAGTACTGAAAACAGTATTCTTATACACAAATGACTATCTCCCTGTTTTGTCGAAGCTATTTCAGGTCATTTTTATCGATTTCACAGAGTCATGAGCAGGCTTCGGTTTTAGCAAATTGTTCGGTTTTGTTTGTGATAGGATTACTCGGTAGGAAGTGGAACCAATTCAACGTCACGAACATGATTTAAAGAGGTATTTTGTATAATGGATTCTCATGAATACCATTTGTTCGTGGCATTCCGTCAGACCATAAGGAGCAGTATCTTAACATTTATATAATCTTTAATGGCAACTCTAAGAACAGCCAAATAGAACTTAAGGCCATTCAAATCACTGATTTTTTTTGATCGTACAAATATCCAATCAATGTTCTAAAAATTCCAATCTGGAGACGATATAAAACACCAAAGAGTAACTGCCCTTTTTAATAACCGGTCGTAAGTTAGGTGCATTCCGACATTTAAAAAGATCAGGATCATCTGTCCCAGGACTTATACCCAACGTCGAATCATCAGCAGACTGCAAACCAATCAGTCCACTCTGCGTTGGCAACATGCGAAACGTTGAACACTATCCAAACACCAAAGTCTTATTCCCCACATACCAAAAAGGAGGGCACATCACGTAAGCCAACTAGTTCTAAGATCACTACCGTCCAAAAAACAGCTGCAGTCGTTCATTCCCAGACGAAACGCCCAACTACTTCGAAATATCAATCCATTTATACCACTGTAATATCTCAGTATTACTCTAGCGACTCCGGTAAAAACTCATAAATGACTAAGAATAACCCTACTAGAAATTGCTCTGGAAGTTGTAACCGCTCGATCACTGAATTACTATAGTGTTTTGGATTAGTTGAATTATAGTGTGAACTAAGAATCCCAGAAATAACGTAATCGAATCAAGAAGTACTAGATAAACACGAACGAATGTACTGTATTTGGAATTCGAAATCAAGCATTCAGTAAGTACAAAGGTATCATTAGTTCATTCAAACACCACATCCAACACAGCTTAAATTAGAGTCTACGTGTCTGTAATCGATTGCACGTCTTCTTAAGTTCATCCTATGTCTGTCCGACATTTTACTGGATAAAAACTCGGTATCATCTAGAATGTGCTCATCAGTATTGGAATTAACAACCGAAATCGGAACAGACTCACCTGGAATTTCATACAATCAGCATGTCGGTTTTGTACTGGAATCATTAATATCCAGTATTCGAACCACAGATTTTTCAACACTATCCTCCCCCACGAAATAATGTTGGATATTTATATTCCCAAGTTGTAAATTTTGTGGCTTCATTTAAAACATATTTCTCACATTGGTTAGAATAAACATTAGAAGTGACTTTGCGATAAGGATAAACAGCAGTTGATATGAAATCATCCAAACTGTAATCACAATCGAACTCATTTAGTACTCGTGCTTCGCATTGAACAAGTTTTCGCAAGGAGCAAATGCATTATGAGGGCAAATAATATTTGATATCACAAGATTTGATTCTTCTGAAATAGTTTCCTCGAATTTGTTAAGAATGTCATTGCCGAGCATAGGATTGTTAGAAAAGTCAGCATCCATCAAAACTACATCAGGTTTTCGACCATAATTATGTTCACTCAATACATTTTTTTCAGATTTGCAAGGAATTTCATCAGAAATAGGTGGATCATTAGGAAAAGCCTTATCTGGTACAATAACATGAGGATTCTGACAAATTGATTGGTTAGAAACCGTTTTCTCACAAGGATTCTGAGTTTCATTTAACTCCGAACTGCTATATGACTCCACACTGTCTTTTAAAATCGTTGATAAAGATAAATGATCATTATAAATACTCGACTTAGTAGAATCAGAATTACAAGACATAATATTAGTTGCAGTAATATGAACAGTAGTATTACAAACTGACTGAATATGTTCAATATCACCACATTTAAAGCACATAGAATTACAAAATTTACATGAATTAAAAGAGTGGAACCTGCCACAGGACAAGCATTGACCAAATTTGTGCCCATCTTCGCGAAGTGCATTGCAACTCCTCAATGAATTATCTGCATAGCCTTGAGTATTTACTGCATTGGGATGACGTAGTAATGTAGTGAAATTTTTTATAACCTCATGAATCACTTTAAAAACCTTCCTTTATTTCGTTCTAAATTTGTATACTTAACACAATCTAGCAACAGTTCCTTGAGAGTTGTACAAGGAAGCGAGATAGGCTTTTCTGGCATAGCCAGAATTCTTAATAAGCTTATGCTTCTTTTCCGATAATGTAAGGAAATGTGCCACAATATTAACATCCTCATCATCTTACTTGGTCATAGCCCAGATTTTGAACCTTCCAAAGTAATCCTCAAAAGCATCAAAATCTGAATGTATATACAACCGTTCCATCACAGGATTCTGCTCGCGACGCCAATATAATGTTTCAAATTATTTGAATTATAGTATGAACTAAGAATCCCAGAAATAACGTAATCGAATCAAGAAGTACTAGATAAACACGAACGAATGTACTGTATTTGGAATTCGAAATCAAGCATTCAGTAAGTACAAAGGTATCGTTACTTCATTCAAACACTACAATTACGTAATAATACTTCACTCTTTGAAGGAACACATTATCACTCAACCGCCCTTCGCCCACCACAGGCGCCCATCACCGACAATCGAATATTTTACAGCAAATAGAAGAATGACAGTACCCAACCATCCTAACTTCAGGTTCCGCCCGTCTAACACCACACCAGCTCACCACACTGGTAAGCCATTTAGAGCAAACCCTGAATATTCTAATAAACAGAGCACAACCCTACACAACACAAACACGTCCCTTGGAAATAGTTTCAAACAATTCTCTTATTCTAACCTAAAACATACGACCTACTAAACTAGCCTCAAAAGGGCTAAATTGGCATATAGTATGCGATAAAACGACAATATTGGCCATCTAGGTACATACCTAATGATCACAGACACCGTTCTAGTTGAGCTATTTTACTTAGCACTTGGTATTCCTCCGATTCACACATATACGTGTGGTGGCATTGAACTCTAATCATACAATTCTCAAAGCTGAACACGAAAGAACTAGGAAAATAGACATTCAGCATTTAACGTGGAGAAAAACCCAACGATGAAGAAGGTCAGTACAATGAAGTAAATTAGTTCGAATCCATCGGACGGCATGGCTTGGCCTTGCAGGCAATGAGTCGGTGTAGACAATGATGTGACTTCCACGTGAGATTTCATAGATAGGCGGTTACATCATGACAAATCTACAATTTTAAGATTAGGTTTATTATTGGAGCAGTAATAATAACGAAGTAGACCGTAACTACACACCACCTCATTCTATTTCAGCTTTCTCTCCGTCGAAATTTTTGCTATGGCGCCTCCATCTGTTGGAGATGACAATTGGACTCCTTTGAGGCTTCGACCCACATATTCCAACTTAATGGGGAGTGATAGACCTCTTCCTTCACCGAAATTGTCACTAGCCAACCAGTCTCTTTGACTGACCATCCTAACTACTCCCAAAATACAATACTTATCCACAAAACTCACTCTACTCCACCTACCCACTTCCGAGCGTAATTCTTACGCCAAACTGGCCTCTGAATAACTTTCTCCTGTTGGCCATACTTGTCACACATCAAACAAACATGAGTATAAAACGGGCACTTCTCTCTCTCCTCCACAACATGAAACAAATAACCCTCTAGGTTAAAACCATTCCTTTTCATTGCGTTATAGTAATACATTCTCAAGTGATAAGACGTTATATGAGATATTTTAGTTTACAGGAGAGGTCGAGTTGTCACACATGCTACAGGCTTTAACGATAAGTTACTCAATTTGGTTGATATGTAATAAAGGACAGTAGTCATAGTACCAGGGGATAAGTTTTCATAAATTAAAACACTATCATTAGTAAAAGTCTAATATCTTACATAAGGGTTGTCGCGTTTTGTGAAGGATGAGTCGTGATGGGCAGTTGGTGGTTTAGAATGAATGAAAATAAATTCCAGAGTTTTTTATGGTAGGAGGCAACGCGGTAAATCAATAACCAGTCGGTCAAAAACGTCAACTTTAACTTAATATTTTGTACTTCTTGATAGTGGTTCCAGATGAATATCGGGGGTTATAATGACGGCGCAGGATGAAATCATATGTTTCATATATGTTTTCAGTAGTACGATGCGAGAGTGTTGTAAAGGAGAGAGAAAAGGAAGGGCGAGAAGCAGAACACGACTAGTGAAGTTTAGTCATTCATGAAGTGGTATGATTACTAAGACTAGTAACATACTGGTAAAATAGTATATCGATTAGAGACGATAAGGGCAGATAGCTGATCGAAGGATATGAAAAATGAGTTTAGGGTTGCGAAATCTAAGAGTAAGACGATAGGCAAGTGGTGAAAACAATATTTGCATGATAATAGTTATAATCATGTTTATTAACCTGTAGAACACAAACTGGAATGAACACACAATAATTTATGATATTCCGAGCTTCATATGATCGGCCAATTTGAGCAACGCCCAAAGGGATGGTAAGTTATCTGTGTATGAACGTAACAGGTAATTTTCAGAAAATGTGTTGATTATAGCATCCAAGTGCAATTTAGGCAATAATTTGTAAAATCTGAAGCATAAATATTTTTATTGTTATTATGGGATTATAAGTGCTTTAAAAGTGCTTGTCTGTGGTCCTGTCAGATAAACAAAATAGGTAAATAGTTGTATGTACATAACTATATAAGCTGCTAAATGTCACCGTATGGCGAAAAACGCCGCGTATAAGTAAATGTCTCCGAAAGGATTTATCTTATGTAGTTCCAAGAGAAAATAATACGTTCTTCTCTGAGCGAGCCATTGTTATGGTTTATAAGTGCCTTCAGTAGGTCACTTAGATCACAGCCCACAATGAGTTACCAATTTTGCGAATTCGCATTTGAATCACGTTCTTTGTTAAAAAGAGCCTTGTGAACGAAAACTGTTTCGAACCAGTGTGCCATTGCTTATGCTTTGTCCAGATCTTTGTCATTTGAAATGCGATCCTCTACGTAATTAAGATGAGAAAGCAATGATGCGTTCTTGTCCCGTAATGGACATACGAGACCAGTATTTTTGGCTCCTTGACCACAGATTGGTCTGGATAATGCTTATGGACTTATTTAAGACCAACCTGTAGCGTTCTGTTGTGTTTGTTGTGCCACGATTGATGGTAGGAAAATTCGATGGAACTGTTCAGAGTATAAATTGATGAGTTACTTGATTGCATATTTTTCGAAAAGGGGTAAGTAGAGGCATTGATCTTCAAACACACGATCCTTGAATTCGAACATACAATAACTGTAAAGACCTACATTAAATATCTAAATTAAAGAAAAGGTCAGGTATGGTGAATGCTGAAAGAAGAATGGACGGCATCGCTCAGCACTTCAAGTGCGACTACTTTGTGTAATTTACTGCTTTATCATTTTAACGATTCTATTTGAACCCAATCCCACGTCTGTTCAAAATACTTTAGTTGCAACCGCGGACTGTCATAACAGGACGAGTTAGTATGTAAAAAGACGTGAATTACATATAGTGTCTGATAGATTAGGTAGTTATATCATGACAGAGCTTAAATTTCAGATTGGGTGTGCTAATCTAGCATTAAAGGTGAGTGCACTTATACAGACCTAGACCACAAAACTCACAAGTCCATGTTTTGCCCACTGATGTGTCTGCGTCAGTTTTGCTGTTTTCAGTAGAAGCGTAGAGTCAATCCCCTGCATACCTGCTTTACATACGTTAGGATGGACCAGCTGATCCACTTGACAGACCATATCAGTCATGAACTGGAATTAGTTGAATGTATGGTCACTGTAAAACACGTTTTGGAAGACTTTTGTATGATGATACTCATTGTTTAGTGTACTAGGTTAACTTAGATAAGACTCCTGTTCGTAATGCGGATCCCCTTTTTAAGAACTTGAAGAGCTCCAATACATTGTCAAGGTAGCTTGTACATCTAGACAGAATAGTTTTACTCTAAACTCTTACCTCGAAATTCTTTACAAGTAAAGAAAAGGGACGCTGAGCATCATTAAATTATAGATGATATGATTTGGCAATGAAAACCTTACCCTTGGTCGTTTTCATAGCTAGCAACTCTAAGTGAACTCGTATTATATGACGTAAACCATTACAACTTATATCTGACGTTAGTTAGAGGTGAAGAATTCAAATGCTTGGCGCCGAGCGCAAGAGCGGTTTTAATAATAACTGGCCAGCAAAATATATAAATTGCTGAACAAATTCACTGGTAAGACAAACTAAGAGATAGCTTAGGTGGTTAATGGTCGGTTAACAGAGTGAAGTACCTACCCACCACATAATGGCAAACATACCGTACACTACAACACATGACGAGGAGTCACCAGCTAAAAATGTTATATCTCGATTGAGTAACGTGAAAAGGACATGGGAAGAATGCCGAGGATTGACATGTTTTGCTTGCCCAACGTTAAAAGACACCTCTCATAGCCTAGTCGGATGTGCCTATGACGGTAATAATGAGTGCTCTGATATTGTAGTATGCAATAAAAGTTGACTTCACGATAGTATCCTTCAGTGAGATGAGTGCTTCTCAGCAATGACCCATAATTCACTATGAATGACTGATAAGAACTTAGCAGTATATCAGGTTGATTTTGTGTAGTGCAGGTTGACTGTCGCAAGACATCTCCTTGACACAGGACACGAAGTCGATATACTGAAGTCCTTCAAGGTGATCAACAAACATTCAAATTCAAACCTTTTGAAATTCGTCGAAGCGATAGCAATCAAACGTTTAAAACCAGATCGTTGTATACAAAAATAAACAGTAATAAATCTTTCTTTGCCCTAGTAACATTCACTCCACCCCCTTTTATTTTTTATTTATTTTTATTACGTCATTCCAACTCTTTCTGAATTTTATAATTACATCATTCATAACTGACCAATTTCAATTCATATCTCTCTTTATTAACATTAATCTATTTTCAGTTACTTCATTACATAATCGTCTAATGTGTTTTAATTCCATGATTTCTAATCACTGTCTCAATTTTCTGGAACTTTCTCTCCCAAGCTCTATATATTCAAAACAAAATTTTATGACCTCACTAACTCTAACGAAATCTTTGCTACATTATTTTACATATATTCATCATTCATCGCCCTCTGTTGTATAAGTATGTCAATATCTATAATAACGTTGAATTTCAAATATTTTAGGTTGTAAGCAGCTGATGAGAACCTAACGAAACAAAACGAATTCATATTATTCTGCACTAACCTTTGTTCTTGCTCTCTTTGAAAGAAGTATGTTTAGGAGTGACAGGTAGAATCGATTGAGTTGAATGGACAGGTAGTGTGTTCGGGGAGTGATCAGAAGGTTCAGTTAAGGAGCTTTTAAGACTAGAGACAGTTATCGTTGGTGAGAAAGATCTGTCACTGCCAATGAAGTTGGAGTATATAGAAGATGGTCTCAGAATAGTGGGATTGTCTCCCTCAACATTTGTAGACCCCATAACAGCACTGTCGAGGGAGAGAGAGATAAAAAAGGATGAGGTTGTGTATATGTCGAACCACGGTAGATCAAAGAGTTGTATAGGGTGGTTTGACTTTGATAGTATCTAGAATCAATAGACGGGTGCTCAAGTGGTCCAACGTTATAGCTTCCTAGCGTGCAGCGGAAAATGTTAGTCCTCTTGTGGGTAGTTGGGGGTTTATGTTTCTGGTAAATATTTGTAGATTGCCTTATATTGTTGCCGAGAGAGGTATTCGTGTTGTGTGTGGCGTACTGGTTCATGGAGCTTGCAAGGTCCACACTATATGACCTACTGGCATCTCGTGTAGGCGTGGTTTTTGTCGGGTGTAGCCTCACGTTATGATGAGTGGGTAGTGCCAGTCCACTATGTTTGTTGTAGGGCATTCTACTGCTGTGAAGGGGTGCATGTGGTGGGTTAGGGGTGCCGGAGTACTTGTGGGTTTCTACCGCTTTTGGGAGATGTGGGATATGGTGTTTTGGGATTTGTGCAATGGCCAACGTTGTAACTGCCGCTACTACGTAGACTAGGTTGACTGGTTTGCAATTCATTGAAGATTCGACGCTAGATATCAGTCCTGTCATGGATGAATCTAAAATCATCAAATGTCGGAATACACCTCAATAATGACTGTCTATAAAGGAAGTGATTGGCTTCCGTGATACTACAAAATAGAATGGGACAAGAGGCTTTAGTTTGTGCTCTACGTAATCTTCTTGTTACTCACCAAGATTTCGACGATCCACATTCTTGTTGTGGAGGATTTTAAGCAAACTTTACGCTCGCACTATCAGGTATATTATATACAGTGACACTGTGCACACACTGTAGTCTTTTCAACACTTCAGATGACATGTGGTCAATTACTTTTTCAAATTTTTTTATGATTTCGAGATCAGGATTTTCTGGAACACCGATTAAATATTTGTACCTTAGTAGGTCTTGAATAGTTCAGATGAGGCTAAGTTCTATTTGACTGCTTTTAGAACTACCATTGGTGTGACCATTGGAATTTATATCTACATTGTTAGGGTCTATATGGTAGCATACAGACTTGTTGCAAGTGTCTACCCGGTGGTCACCTTGTGCACACTTAGTTAAGGAATGGAGTATATGTCTGATTGAGTAGTCAAGATCTACATCATTAGGCTAGCTACTGTAGATAGGCCTACATAGGTATCCTAACAACAGTTAACAGGTTCTCCTCGCTGATGTCATATAACTTGCCGTCGACACTTCGAAGTTGCAAAACTAGTGCTAGGTCTGGGGGTGGCAACCCACTACACACTCAGACTAATAAAACTATCAGCGTGCCAATGATTTCATTCACCCCTAAAGCCTAAAACCATTAATAAGCATGATAATGATAGGTTTATCACCCCACAATCTGTCTACATTCCTCAGGGTCGAAGTTGTAATCACTTTTAGTGATATCTGAAGCATGGACTCACAGTAATATTTCCGACCTAAGTACATCTCTTGATAACTATTTCCCATATCGAAATGAAGGGTTGAAAGGATGAGATGGAGGGTGCCTTGTTTACGCTCACTCTAGCTTGAACTTACTATTATGTGATATGCCTGAGCTAAACAAACTGCAGGACTCAGTGCGGATTGTTTTAAAGCCTTCAAATTCCATTTTCTTACTGTTCGGCTGTATCTACCGTCAAGCCAACACGTCAGTAGGTGAAATAGCAGTATTATTGGCGATGTTCACACTAGCATTATCCGTCCCATTCACAGGCAAGCTTATTTGTGGTGACTTCAACATGCCCGAAATTTCTTGGTTCTCAATCAAGGCGCCAAAACGTTATGAATCATTTATTGAATGTCTAGCTCATTATGTCAGTAGCCCTACCAGAAATCAAAATATCTTGGACTTAGTTTTTACCAGTGGCCCCACCCATAGCACTGCGTATATTGGAAAAATGTTTCCAGGTAGTGATCATAACATTGTCATATGTAGCTTTAATATAAATACCACAGCTGGTAGGCACAAACCCATGACAATTCGTGGGAACTATCACTTGAACGTGCTAAATCTAAAGGTGTAAACGTATTTATTAAGGACAAGCAAGTATACGAAAATCCTAAACTTATTACGGAACTGTTTGGTGGACACTTTTGTTCCTCATTAACTAACGAAACATCAATAAATGAGTCAGAACCAATCTTAGTACCTTCCTGTGAATTTACTAATGTAGACTTCAATGTACAGAATTTTTCTAAGACAATTAGTACATTGGAACACGCCTACACTCATGAACCAGCTAGCATGCTAAAACGTGGAGGTGATGATATGTGTGTTTTACTCCTCAAGCTATTTGCGATATCACTCTCTACAGTGTGTTACCCTACTGCCTGGAAAACTACACATATCATTCCCAAAATTAAGACAGGACCTAAAGCAAATGCTGAAAATTACTGGCCCATATACATAACCTTAGTGGTATCTAGGGCAAAGTAGTGGGGCGTCGGTGGATCAACATCTACTTACTCATAACCTAATCCCGGCCTCCCTGTATGGGTTTCTTAGGTCCAGATCATGCGATACACACCTAGTACATTACCTGAATGATATAACTCTAAAACGAGACAACGGACTCCTCGTAACAATCCTATTCACAGACTTTAGGAAAACTTTCGATAAGGTCCCACACCAAAGGCTTCTGGTCAAACTAAAGTCCTTCGGAATAAACAACCCACTATATTCATAGTTTGCTACGTTCGTAGAAGAAATTAAACGAATGGTGAAGTACAATGACTACTTCTCATCACATAGACCAACGACTAGTGGAGTAATTTAGGGGAGTGTATTAGGTTCCCTCTTGTTTCGTATGTATACAAACAATATATGTAACATCATAAAGTCTGGGAAACCATACCATGCTGATGATCTCAAAATAGTATGCAGCTATAAGCCTGAGGCTCTATTTGAATGCGTATCCCAGATTCAAGGTGATTTTAATAATCTAAATATCCGTAGTGATAAATAGCAAAAACGTTAAACCTTAACAAGTGCGGGATCATGCTTATCGGAAAACATCCATAGGATTTACAACGTTACTTAAATAAAAGTAGAGTTCAAACACTTAAATCAGTACACGATCTAGGAATTAATTACACAGGAAGCCTGAACTTTAAAGAACATGCCTCATTTATTATTTATAAATCTAGATGGTTAATTGGTTTCATAATGAGAAATTTCTTCACAATAGAGGCTAAGCTTACTCTTTACAAAATATGTATACTACCTTCTTTTGAACATTGCTCATCTATCCTCACAAACATGAATACCACAGAAAAGATAAGAGTAGATGTCCAAAGACGCTTCACACGTCGACTGCTAGGATGTAACTACGCTCTCAACTACACAGGTAGGTGTAAGCACATCTCCCTAGAACTTTTATGGTATCGTCGGCTAAGGAACAATCTGATACTTCTATACAAAGCAAGATACGGACTCTCATTTCTAACTTCCTGCCGAGCCATGACCTATAACCCAGTCTACAAAATTAAAACACCAAAAACCATTGCGTTGGAAGTTTTTTACAGTGCAGTATAGTTTGTTATGGAACAGGTTGCCAATACCAATCCGTAACTGTGACTCATCACGTTCGAATATTAACACTATTTTTGACACTAAAGAGCTTCACCAACTATTCCATGAACTTCTGCACACCAATGAGGCACTTTGTTATGGACCGCCTAATATCTAGACCGATCATGAATATAACAGACTCCCATTATCATTAATATGAATATAACCAAACGATAGAACACACAGTTTGCTCTCTTCCATTATTCATTGATTATTAGTTATGCCCTAATGCTCCTACTCCACACTTTCAAATTTCGAATCTCTCTAATGTTTATAACTCTAGTATTCGTCCTAAATGTCATGTAATTTGTTTCTATTACAAGTAGGCAGATAACCCACTGGTCTCATGGACGCTGATCAACTACGGCCGACCATGAGATGCTCATAATGATCTGGATCCTTGTGAGTCGCTCAGTGTTTTGTTATGCTCCGGTGCTCCGAAAATTTTACAATTCTAAAATCTTTCACATTCTTTGATGTTCTATCTCTAAACCACTTATATTCTGACCTGTGTTTTTTAACATTTACCATTAGTTGTCTCTATGGCAGTGTGATATGCTAAATGGATATCTAACCCACAATACAGTAGCCTTAACCATCTGCTCGGAACTAGTTGAAACTGTGTTCCAACAACAAAGTTTAGAGAGTTTATTATCACGAAATAAGGGATGGTGACACTACCGACCAGCAAAATTGATGGTGGGGAGAAAACTTCGATCCATCTAGGTTTGTAGGGCAGAACATTGTGCTAAATGAAAGCTCCCTATGGTCAAATAGGATGTCACGAACAAATGGAATTTATGCTAAATTGTTATACAAAATAACTCTTTAAATCATGTTCGTGACGTTGAATTGGTTCCACTTCCTACCGAGTAATCCTATCACAAACAAAACCGAACAATTTGCTAAAACCGAAGCCTGCTCATGACTCTGTGAAATCGATAAAAATGACCTGAAATAGCTTCGACAAAACAGGGAGATAGTCATTTGTGTATAAGAATACTGTTTTCAGTACTATATTTTAAAATGTCACATAATCCTACACTTTCAGCATCTTTACGAACCACCTTCATTCATAAAATATTTGCGGTTGTTTTCTTTAACCTACTAGAATGCTCTTGCCCAAAACGTGCCTTGATAATAAAAAAACTAAACTAAGTAGACATACATTCACTATTTCACAACAAGTAACTCAATTTAAATATGCATGGACATCGAAATATGAGGTTGCCATGTGTTTGGCAGTGTATTTATGAGCGGGTAACTGCATGTGTCGCACTATGAGGGATTCAAAACGGAAGAGGAAGATTTCAAAGTCATGCAATTTTAAACAACTTTCACAAACATTTGTGGTCAATATACAAGCTATGAGAATTAACGAAATAAATGCAGGTAATATCAAAAACTATTTAGAAAATAAGTTTGTCGTGCCTATTTCCACACTTTGCTTCCCGTCCCTATCTTTTTTCAGCTCTCTTGAGATATGCCCACGATAACACTTATGGAACAGGTGAATTCATCCTGCTCCATCATTGATGCTCTAGATGTCCCAGAAGGATATAAAGTCATGGTTCTCAGAAGCTCTCAAATTCACGTGGATTTACTCCCGACTATCAGTTGCACGTCGCAACCTCCATAATAATAATAAGAATAATAATAATAATGATAATTTTATTCTCAAATAACAGTTTGTTACATGAGGCATGCCAGTTGACAGGCAAGATCAAATTGATACAAATGATACAATATACAGTGTAGTAAATTACATAGCTGGGTTGATAGTTTATAAGATATAGATGTAGATGGTTTAAATCAGTACTACAGTTGGCGTGCTTCACGAAAGCTTTCTTAATATCGAAGTATAGTATAATAACTAGTGTCTTCTGGTCGCGTATACGGGTAACCTCGTTAAAGAAGTCTATCAGGCATGTACTGCAAGACCTTGTCCTAATGAAGCCGTGTTGTGACGGGTCTATTAGATCTTCCTTGAGTAGGTGATCAGATAGTTGATTTTGTATCACTTTTTCCATTATGCGTGATATGACTGGAGTGATATTTATAGGTCTGTCGTTTTCAACCAGGTTTCTCGGTCCGGATTTGTGTTTGGGAAGAACATACGTTACCTTCCAGGTTTCCGGATATGTACCTGTCTCTAAAGATAATGTGTATATTTCGAGTAGTAGCGTCTGTATGTCCGGTCCTGACATTTTATAAACGATTGAAGGGATGTCATTGGCACCAGAACTCGCATTTGGCTTAAGGGTTTTAATGGCGGTATGTATACTCCTAATGTCGAAGTTTATGGTACTAAGATAGTTTTTGCCGGTGCACTTTATGTTGATATCAGGAGCATCAGATGTATTGCCATTGTGAGAAAACCATTCACTTAATAGTTCACATATGACGGCTTGGTCATTATACGTTTCTCCATCGTGCAGTAAGGAGTGAATGTTGTGGTCTGTGTTCTTTCTTATGCGTTTTGTGAGGAGACGACATAGGCTTGGGCTTTAGATGCAGCAGCGAGCGCAGTACGTTCCTCTACCTGTTTATGCTTGTTGTGTTGACTTTGTACTCCGTCAAGTACAGAGTATATCTGGTGCAGGGCACCGAAGTCTTTTGATATATAGTACGTCCTTCTCAGTTTTCTCAGTTTAGACCTAGTCTTTTGGTTTATATAGGGATTAACTGTTGTAAAACCAATTTTAGAGTGTATAGTAGTGTCTAGTGCAGATTTGGTGGTGATATTGAATATTTCTAATGTTTCTAAAAGGTTATTACTGGTAAAGAAACTGCCCCAGTTAGAGTGCTTTATTAGAAATCGAAAGTTTTCCCAGTCAGCGTTTGCATAGTCTCTATATTGGAATCGCGTGTTTAATGTCTTTAATTTGTTGCATATGGCAAGAATCGGAAGGGTGCAGAGGACTATTTTATGATCGCTGTTGTGAAACTTTTCGCCAACCACCATTGATGTTGGTGTGACATTATGACAGAATATCAAGTCAAGAATGTTGTGATTTCGTGTAGGCAGGTGTACACGTTGTTGCCAGCCATGTATGTCTAAGGACCTAAGTATGCTTTCAAAGCACAATGGGCCAGAATGTGTTTTCCAGTTGATGGTGGGAAGGTTGAAATCACCACATACAATTTTGTAAGTGAAGTCAAGCGAGGCAGCCTGAGCAAATGACTCACTTATAATAGTGTCAGTTGAACTAGGAGTGTTTGGAGCTCGATATATGCATCCGATTAGTATTTTACACTCATGAGTGTGCACAGTAAGCCATATCGATTCAGGAAGTTTGCTGAGGACGTGGTCGCTATAGATTTCCGCTCCCAAATTTTTTGATACATAAACGAGACAACCATCACCCTTCTTGGTGACTCGATCACAGCGGAAGAGCTCATAGGTGTCTATTTGTAGATATGTGTCTGTGGTATCGGAGGACAGCCAACTTTCCGTTATCAAAACAAGTGAGGGATTGTTTAGAAGTAATAGGGTGCGTAGGTAAGTCATCTTACTTTGTACAGATCGAGCGTTAACATAAGTGTCAGGTACGGTGACTGTTTGTCTAGTAGAAGGATATGATGTAAGCCCAGTGGTTTGTCTGTTTTGCCATGGGAAAAGGGAGAATTGGGAGCGTTGACTCCATATTGATGAGCGTTTAGTTTATTATCAGTAGGGTTAATGCAAGAAGGGTAGTCGGGTGTGGTTTTGGTGAAAGAAGTATATCTAAGAGTGGAAGGTAGAGTTGAATGGTTAGGTAATGTGTCCGGGGAATGATCAGGGGGTTCAGTCAAGGAGTTTTTAAGACTAGGGACAGTTATCGAAGTTGAGTAGGATGTGCCACTCCCCATTAAATCGGAGTATATAGATGGTTTCAGAATAGTGGGATTGTCGCCCTCAACATTTGGAGACCCCATAGCAGTAATGTTGAGGGGGAGAGAGATAAAAAAGGATGAGATAGTGTGTATGTCGAATTAGGGGGGACTAAACCGTTGTATTGGGTGGCTTGACTTAGATAGTACCTAGAATTAGTAGGTGGGTTCCCAAGTAGGCCAACGTTATGACTTCCTTGTGTGTGGTGGGCAATTTTAGTCCTATTGTGGTTAGTTGGGGAGGTTGTATGTTTCTGGTAAGGAATGAGGGAATGCCTGTTACTGTTGCCAAGAGAGGTGTTTCTGTTGTGTATAGTTTGTGTTGGTTCATGGGGCTTACAAGGTTGACACTATATGACTTATGGGTATCACGTGTGGGTGTGGTTCTTGTCGAGTATCGTTTCACATCAGGATGAGTGGGCGTTGAAAGTTCACTACGTTTGTTGTAGGGCATTCTATTGCTATGAGAAGGTGCATGTTTTGGGTTAGGGGTGCTGGAGTATTGGTGGGTTTTTACGGAGAGTTTGGTATTGTTTCGTACAGCGGTGTCTGAGAGTTTGTAGCTGTTAACGCAATCCCTGGGAGGATCATTTTTAGGCATTTTACAGGGGCCGCTAGGGTAATACTTGGACGCTATTGAGGCATGAGTGGTTTGGCATTTTGGGGTAGCTGAGTGTTCGGGCTGAGGGTGAGTGGTTGTAGCTGCTTTATGTGCGGTCTTGTCCTTAGGACTAATAGCAGTATCCGACGTGCCTCCGTTTTTTGGGGGGGGGCAGTGTATGATATTTTAGGATTTGTACAGTGACAAGAGCCGTAGCTGCCGCGGCTACGTAAGCTCGGTTGATCAGTTTGTGTTCCATTGCAGATTAGACGCTGGATAGCGGTTCCGACATGAATGATCCTAATCTTTTTAAATGTTGGAATACGCCTCAGTAATGACTGACTATTGAGGAGGTGATTAGCTTCAGTGGTACTACCAAAGTGAAATAGAATGGGACAGGAGGTTTTAGTGTGTGCTTTACGTAATCTTCTTGTTACACACCAAGATTGCGACAATCCACATTCTTATAGTAGAGTATTTTTAGCAATCTTTATGTTCGTACTATCAGGTATATTATACACAATGACATTCTGCATACACTGAAGTCTTTTCAACACTTCAGTTGATATATGGTCGATTACTTTTTCAGTGTTTTTTATAATTTCCAGATCGGGATTTTCTGGAACACTGATTAAATATTTGTACGGTAATAGGTCTTGAATATTTTGGGTGAGGCTAAGTTCCGTTTGGTTGCTTTTAGGTCTACCAGTGGTGAGATTATTGGAGTTTATATCAAAGTTTTTAAGGTCGATATGGTTACATACAGGTTTGTTGCTGGTGTCTAGCGGATGGTCACTTTGAGCACACTTAGTTAAGGGATGGGGTATATGTCTGGGTGAGTAGTCAAGACCTACATCATCGGGCTGTCTGTTGTAGGCAGGCTTACATGTACTTCGTGGGCCGCTACTCAGGATGGCCGATTGTGAGATTGCTGGGTGTTTGGAATCAACAGCACTGTCTAAATACTGCTCACAACATGTGATGCTTTTGTTTGGACTGACAAATGATGTCGACTCTAACGGTATGTGACTGCTCTTGTTTATATCGACAAGCGAGATGCAAGGTAGTGATATGTCTTGTCCAAGTAAACAGTGCACGTTTAGTGTGGCTGAGGGAAGACCAGAGTAGGATGCAGTCTGATCAGTGTGTTTATAAGGTTTCACATTATTCGCTTTAGTGACTGATTTAGATCTTTTGCAGGTGCTATAGGGATCAGGAGAGATTATATGTTTTTTAGATGGCCTGGACATTATCGGAAGTAATGTAAATACAAAGTTTAATTAAGTGGATGGCGATAGTTGTAATTTATCTTTGTGAACGTGTAAAGTTTTATGGTAGGATCAGACCCAGTATTAGTTAAGAGTAAATATATTAACGTTAATTGGTGATAGAGATAGCGTGAAAATTAGCAAGATTAATTTATGACGTTGAGTTCCTAAATATGGTGTCAAGTTGATAGAACTCTAGCAGTGACGAATTATTTATCGCTATTAAGTGTTCAATTAAAGAGAAAGACTAATAGGAAAATAAAATAATACCACGTGAAAAAAAGTTACAACCTTCAAAAGCGGCTCATTTGGAAGACGTGTAGTAGTGCATCGGTTTATAACCTTCTCTAGAATGTTGTGTCGTATATATGTCTTTTCACTATGACATTGTATTCGGATGGACACTTGTAGTGGCGCTGTTTCCCAACCACATGGTCTTCGAAGCCATTAACTATAGTATTCTATCCTCAGCACAAGCGCGTCATTCAGAGGTACTAAGTATCACCGTTAACTGTCACGATACGATGGGTCAGTGTGGACGATGAATCGATTTCCATGTAAGATCTTACAGATTAGGAAATCACATGACAACTTTACCTTTGTCGGATTAGATCTATAACCAAAGTAGTATTAGTACCAAACTAGACTATAATCACACATACCAACAAGATTTATAATGCAAAAGACTGTATAGTTGTTATATTTATATTTAAATAATTTATTAGATGAATAAATGTGGCAGTAGTCAATATAAAACACAGTTATCGTCAACTTGTAAATTTTTTCTCCACATAAACTTCCATATTCAGAAACTCACTAAGTTGTTCACTGGCATTAGCATGATTATTAGAGAGGTTTGAGCCTATCAATTCAGTGACAGAAACCATAAGTTGCAGGGCAAAAACGAACGAGGACCTTCTCAGCTTAATACAATTCTGAAAAACACCAAATCAATCGTGGCACTTACAGTAATCTTATGCACAGTTCCTGTATGTGTTCATAAGGCGGGGAGATAAGACTATCAACGTCAGCTGTCACATATAATTTTTCTCAGATGCGTTACACAATAATGTTAGTTCGGTCGAAAACGATTATACTTATAATAGATAGAACTGTTTACGGCTGTGTACCAACAAGTTATACAATATTTATAGACAGCCTAACGCTTAACTGCTTGAACCTAAATTTTATAAACAACAACCAACATCCATGTTCATCACCATCATAATTAGGGAAGTGAATCAAATGTAAACGGTCTCAGAGCTCTTTATGAATAAAACTTTGATTGCGGTCTATTTTGACTTGATAAACGGTGAATTTGACTTGCTTAAGTCTGCATTGTTACATTCACCCTGGTTGTGAGCAACAAACACATCAAGCTACTAATGAAATGAAATAAAAGATATGTAACAAGCACAAACATTACGAAAATTGACGTGTTAGTGCACAAATTGCTGTTAATAGCTGATAAATAACGACATACAAAATCCTTAACAATATATGTAACCTATATCTTAACGTCCTGACCGTGCCACGCTTTTACGATAACACTATTTGTGCTTAGACTGAGAACGGAACAAAATAATAATAATAATAATAATTTATTCTCAAATAACAGTGTGTTACATGAGGCATGCCAGTTTACAGGCAAGATCAAATTGATACAAATGACACAATATACACTGTAGTAAATTACATAGCTGGGTTGATAATTTATAAGATATGAATGTAGAATGGTCTTAATCAGTACCATAGTTGGCGCGCTTCATGAAAGTTGCGTTGCAAATGTGCAACTGATGGTCAAGGATAGGTCCATTGAAGGTGGGAGCTTCTAAATGTCGCAACTTTATGTCCCTTTGGAATGTCTAAGGCTTTGAGGATGGTGCAGGATGAAATCTTTCGTTCCATATCACAAGGGGGCTGAAAGAGGGAGCAAGTAAAAGAAAGGACGAGAGGCAGAATAGCCAACATTCATGAAGGAATGTTTAAGGTATGATTACTCAGTATAATTTTCTTTTATTAAGGTATTTGTTAAGAAAGAGCATTTTAATAGGTTAAAGAAAATAAGTGTTAACAAGGTGTGAGTGGACATACAACTGACAAATGGAGGCGATTCGGAAAGGAGCTGAGAGTATGGGATTATGTGTGATTATAAAATAAAATATAGTGCTAGAAACAGAATTGTGATATACAATTGGTTGTCTTCCTTTTTTTATAGAAGCTATTAGAGCCCCTTTCTTTTTTGTATTATATTTTTCAGGTATTATAGAGTCTTGAGTAGCGCGCCGACTGTCATATAGACAATACGGATCTTACTGATATTATTCGCATTCATATGAAAGAAGCGTTATACCACACAACTTACTGATCGATGTACCTTATAAAATATCAAACTGAGTAACCCACCACAGTGAAGACTGTATCTTCCGTAACAATTTGATCTTCCCTGTAAACTGGCACGCGCGTGCCAAACAAAAAAGTCACAACCATATCTCAATGACATGCTTTTGCACAGCCAAATACTTGAAGCTGAACTTACGGTTATGTTCGTTAGTATTGTTGACTGTAACTACAGAGCCGTAGGGAGGTTATCACTTTAAATTAGTACATACCTGATTTTCTTTTCTTCTATTTCGTTTTATCATCTTGTCTCGGATGTCGTGAAAGTAACCCTAACCTGCCTTACCGTTGTGGTTTACCGTGTACCTAACAGAAGAACGAGCAGGTGCGTCACATATAACAGCCGCCAGCCTAATAGCTATACATTTATTAAACTTAACACTAAAAAGACCCACGTCAGTCATTTCTTTTATTTCAGAAATTGTGTCCGCAGAAAATTCGTTGAATTCTCCCGGCTTACTATTCCCTCCGTAGATCCCTATCATGAACACGTCACTAAGCCGAGGGGCAATGATCCGTCCAAGTATAGGCCATAACTGTTGATTGGAGCTTCTAGACATAGAAAGTCCATCTACATTGACATATAACTAAAGAGTCAAAATCAGTAGTACACAACCAAAGCTCAACGTATCTTAGCAGACTGGTTTTCAATCCTAGATGGTAGTAAACCCCATTGCCGATGAATTTTAGTTGAACACTTGGACATGTCTTCAGAACACCTCTGATGCTTTTCGGTATGTCCGGGATAAGAAATCTTAGACCATACAGAACCCGATCAGCATCTCTTATGCTCAGAGATGTATTTGACATTAGATACATCATGAAGTCGTTCATCAGTTCTTTGCGATTCACGAACTTTTGAGAGCACAAGTTCACTTCAGTATATCCTATAAGATAGATATTCACGTACGAATTTAATGTTCATACCACTATTATGTGAAAGCCTTTGATTGATGTTGCTAGTGGACGGTGTACTAGTCGAAGTACTTTCATTACAACCGACTTCTCTCTTTACTTCTATCAATTAAGTAAACAACATTGTTAAACTCAGTTACCTTTTAGGGTGCTTTCATTAGCAAACTCACTGAACGAAAGAAAGTGATATTTTTTCATTAAAGCAGCTCTCATTTTATTCCACCTCCGATTATAAGTGGTTCTGTGACAACCAAGGGAACGTGACAAGTTCACAGTGGCCCTACGTCTACGAACATTCTCACTGACATCAGAAAAAGTCATATTATTGGCCTAAGAAGGTAATCAGTCACAATGAACCCAAAATCCTGAGAGCATGTCACTCACCTGCATCACGTAAGTTTTTTGTGATGGCTCCAAAGCATGTCGGAACACTTTAACTAAACAACAAACGAAGTCACTCTATATGCGTATCAACCGAATGCCTGGTTCCGTATTTTGTACATTGTTTCTATGACAATACTTTTGTTTTTTTATTAAGCGGTGCCTAAATTTGTCGAAGTTTATGAAAACTTCAGTTCCCGATGCGGTTCATTCAAACACTGTACGTTACGTAGAACTGTCGACAAATTTTCCCCAAATACACGACGTAAGGGGGAAAAAGCGACATTTCCCCTAAATAACCGACGTAAAGGCGAAAAAGCGACATTTCCCCTTTATTTCCCCTTTCGTCCGCTTTACTTCCCTTTTCTTCCCCTTTATTTCCCCTTTTTGTGTTGCTTGGGGCCTCATATAAAAGACTGGTATTTAAGAATAAATTATTATTATTAATTGTTATAGTTGAGATGGTACGGGAAATCGTGGAAATTAATATAAACCACAATAACTGCATATCCCGGTCTTTGGTGTTACTTAGAATTTCCTCTCGGATGATCGTTCTTAAATGGAAACAGTGTTAGAAGTCTCGAACCGTCTTTTTATAAAAGGCTAGAGAACCCTTTCACTATTTTGATCTTTCACCGTTGGACTTGGTCTTGCCGACCTTATATTCTAGATGCAGCCACAAGTAATGAAATAAATTACCGACACCATATAAGGTCCTAAAGAATTTGATAGAGGCAGCCTTCCAGAGACATGTAATTTTTAGCTCTTTGCTTGTTATGACTCCAAGATGTTTATAGTCCATTACTTAAGGTAATACAACTTCACTTGTTCCGTAGTGATATGGGTCGTCGTAGTTGCTTGTTTTCATCACCACACTTTTTCTTCAACTAGCTGTCAACGACTGCCTATGAATTAATACAACTAGTGCGTTTATATCGTTATGTAATATAACTCTATCTGCTGTAGTGTGTAGGTCTTCAAATCTTGATATCACCTGCGGAAAATATAACACATGGTTGCTACAGTTGGTACGCCACATACACAAAGGATCAAGTATTGCAGAACTCTATTTTTAACCGATTCCGCATTCTTAAGGCCCCGTTTAAGCTACGCTAGATGATACTAAGTGTAAATGTACAACATTCGGAAGTGAGTTCACATCTGCGACTTCACAAGCTCGACAACCCTGAGGTAAAATATCAGAGGAACGGAATTTTGTATTAATAACTACGTGTATAAAGACAACAATCTACTCCCTGTATCTATTCCCATCACTCCTTGAGTTGTTATTGTTATTATTTACGAACAGCTTATCGATATATAAGTGTTGTATATGGTAATCCTGGAGTGACGCCAAAGTCATAGACCATGCAAGTTTCGGTCAGAGCTACGGTGAGGGGCATTGATTCGTCCACTAAATGCTCTCAGTTCACAGAATTTATTTATTGGGTCAGAAGCGGCTGCATTTGGAACTCGTAGAGAGAACGAGTTATCAATGCAGGCCTTATTGGCAATCAACTCGAAAGCCCATTCCACATTTAACGCAGAGAAAACCCAACGATGGGGAAGGTGGAAAGAGTGAATTCGAGTTGATCGGATGGCATGACTCGGCCTTGCAGGCGTGGTCCCTGTTGAATGTTACCTTATATCTCCTGTTTGTATCAAATATATTGTTCTATCTCTGGCCTAAGCTTGTTCTTTATCATATATCGGTGATTGTTAAGATGCAATGAGTTGGTGTAGACGATGATGTGACTTCCACGTAAGATCATATAGATTAGGCAGTTACACCATGAGAAATCTACAATTTCTGGGATTGGGTCTATTACTAGCGCAGTACTAATATCACAGTAGACCATAGATCTGCAAGGCCACTTCAGACTGGCTCTCCATACCACTTCTCCTCCCGGAAACACTTGGGCTTGCTCTTTGGACCTAACTGAAGAGGTTGAAGGAACAGTTGTCTTCCTGACAATTTTCTTGAGGTCGAGGCATCAGTTCTTCCGCGCTGGTCCTGATGCTCCCAACTAACTGTATCATTTAAATAATCCGATTGCAATTGCGAGTTAGGTTTTTTTCTGAATGTATTCGTCTGTCACGGATGTGGCTTGCATGTCGCGTTAGGCGTTTATCTTGGAAATCAATTTCGTACATCTGTAGAATTATGGTCTTCTATGATATTAGTGCTGCCCTAATCCCAAAATTGTAGATTTCTCATGGTGTAACTGCTTAGTCTATAAGATCTTACGCGGAAGTCATATTATTATCTACACCAACTCATCGCATCTTAGCAATCATCAATATATGATGAAGAACACACTTAGGCTAGAGATAGAACAATATATTTAATATGGATGAAGGGTACATGTTTACACTCAATAATCAACATGCCTACAAGGCCGAGCCACTCCATCCGATGGATTCGAACTAATTCAATCCATTGTTTTTTCCCAGTTGTCTCGTGTTCAGCTTTGAGGATTGTGTGATTAGGGCCCAACGCCACTTGACATCATCTACTCTTCCAATGATTACACCCACTACTCACGTAGGTTCCTAATGACGAAAGTATCTTACGTACACTTGTAACTCATTAGGAAACTGACGATGAATTTTCTTTACCTTGGGTCCATAATCTAGTCTTCTTTGTTGGTACATGATATCAAATGACGTCTGAATATTTCTTCACAACATTGATTTAGCAGAGGAGACAACCTTATATGAGGCTGGATTCAATCGTGGCCTCCCCATGTGATCATCTGGAAAATCACGAGGAAATTTCTGTCAGCATTCGTTCGTCATATGGGAGTAAGGGAATATTTGGTTGTAAATAAGAATAAATGACTGATCGAGTATTTCTGAATGTGGATCACAAATACGATTAAACGGATAATCAAATGTTTATTAATTTTATGATCCAGTCATGACTCAATAAATTGAAGGATTTATCAATAACCTAGCACTTGGATGTAATTATTAGATCGTCAAATTTGATAATTCCAAAAATTTGATTAAGATGCCCTATGTCGTCCTTATGCAGTCGTCATTAGGATGAATGCTTGGCCGTCCAAGTCGGTGTCACGTTTCGAGGGAAATCTAAGTAGAATCGAACATAGTGTGACTGTAACGTGATAACACGATCATTATTATTAATGGATAAATACTTTTGTCGGCATTATGGTGTAGATTTCGACAATTTATGAACACAAATGAGGCTTTTTGGCATTCGATAGTAGAATAAGGTTTTGCTGTGCTTGCAAAATCCCTCCCTATGGCCAGTCATTCCACATTTTGTGCATTTACATTTACTGAATGGGAAAAATAGGAAGTATGCCATACTCCATAGTTCTAACAAATAGTGGGAGACATTATAGAGCAATGTCAATTAGAATCATGGACCTCATAGATTCGATTTAGGCGAGGAAGTTCTTGCGAATCATGATTTACAACATTAATAGCGTCATCTGAATGAGAAATTTTCATCAAATCAAAAGAATTGGGTCTTGGATGTTTGATTGTTTCTGTATCATTTTCAAGATCTATAATATGATAACATTCATTTGTGATGTCTTTCAATGTAATATTAGGATCTGAATCGATTCTGCTTAAACTTTTAGTATGAATATCTGATTCCGACGATAATTTCTACCCATACAAAGACAAGTCACTTAAACTTTTCGTCTGAAAGTGAGTACGCTATGGTCAAGAATAGTCAAATTTGCAACATTTTCGGAACATTCTGTGACTCAGGATTGGGGTGTAACAAAGGGATGTAACCGCCTTAGGATGGGGGTGTAAAAAAGACTTATCAGTCAAACGTGCGCTGTTTTGGACTTCTTCCCTTTTTCCCCCTCCTTACTGTATTACCGTTTGTTTCCCGTAACTTACGAGAGCCGAATCGAGACTACCTAAAACACCTACGGTTTTATAATAGACTTCGGATGCAACTTTAGGAGCACGACTTTCAACATCCAGTGGCATTACACAATTTCATTTTGCAAAGGAAACTTTCCTTTCTCACATTTTGCTGCAGGATGTTTTGTTCTCCCTGAAGTCACACTTACTAAACTGGGACACTTTTCACCATTAGTTCTCAAATCACCGACAAAGCTATTGTCAATTTTCGTACTGGCCAATGCCAGAAGACTCGCAACCTTCTGGAATACGAATGTGTGTGTTGTTGTTCTTCTACGACTCCTGCAGTGACCCATTTTGAATCAGTTCTCACATTCTCTATGAATAGTTTATACTGTTGTTCATTCCAAATTATGGAAGTCCTGTCAGCTATCCGACCATAGGATTGTTCAGTCAAAAAATGACAAGTTACGTGCAATTAATTTACACATTTTGGATGACGTTATAAAAATATTTGCTAGTGGTCATAAAGTACTTATTTCCAATTCTTATGCTCGTTTTCATGTAATTTAAGGTTCGTCAGCATGTCAAGGAAGCAATGCATAACAATATAATCACACAGACTGAAAAGTATGATAAGCGATTGAAGCTAATACTTACAAATCTCAATACCCTTGTACTCAGTTTACTTACGCTGGTAGTGAAGATTGTCTTTAGCTTAATTGTTTTGGTTCATAACACGATGTTCGGATTTAATAGGAATGGTACGAAGTCAGGTTTAACAGTTGAGTTTACAAAACGTGTGAAAATACTGATGAACCTTGAGATGCACAGCAACCGAAATTTTCTACGGCCTAACCAGTATCTTGCAAGATACTGTCAGATATCTTTAGCCATACAATCTAACACGTAAATAATGACTTAAGTGGCACAACGAGAACGATTTATAGCTTACTGTGCATCGTGTTCAGTTTGCACCAATTGACACAAGTAAGCTTTATCAAGAGGGTCTCATGACTTTGTGAAACTGTTGGACTACACATTAAATCACATAAACCTGTTTACGGGAGCAGAGCAATGTGTTAGCTCATTTGTACGTTAGGCCAACAGCCAATTTATCTGTTTGTTCACAATCCATCACAGAGCTCTACATCCGTAACGTGTCATCTGTGATGCCATTAAAAACATCTAATATCCATATAACTTCAACAGTCAATTTTTTCTCGTTCATAACATGACAGGATGTACACGTCCACAGTCATTCGTCCCAACGAACTGGAACAATGAGTACCTAGAATTATATTTATGAATCAACCCTCTGACCTTTCCCCATTGGTGTTGTACATGGAATCAATGCAAATTAATACCTGAAACCTTCTCTACAATTCAGCTTGTTCTTGAGCTGAAAGGCATACTTCCTGTAAACTTCAGTCTTCCAAACAAAACTCCCGCAATATTCTGTTTCTACATTCAAATGGTTGTGGACGGAATAGAAGCTTTCGCTTAACAGGCTTCCGTGTCTAGTAGCAGGGGATCACCAAATCCTCCAGGCAGGAACCTAGGAATGTTAACAATAAAAGAGGAAAATAAATTGGTAAATTATAATGTGATGCTGTCCTTGGTCCTTATGAATAGGTCAAGTTGCCTCTTGAAGGACTCCTGAGAAGTCACTTGGACTAGCTCGGCCGGCAGCGAATTCCAACTCTTGACAACTCTTAAGGAGTAGAAGTTGTGTCTTGTAGTGTCAGTTACTATGTTAAGCCCATATACCTTATTCTAGCTTTCGGACATCCCATTCTATTCACTCTACTGGAGCCATACTTTGACCTTGTTATATATTCGCTTATCAATCTAGACTGTTTTTTATATGAGCGTATATGTGTGTACACTTCATGTCCCATGATTCATCACATGTCTGTAGTTTATTTTGTCTGCCTATAAATATTGAGTAACGCTTAATTAAAATGGAGTTGGCTTCCCAGCCATCTTCCCTGCGTGTCATCTTGCTTTGCTATGTTTCATTCGCTTCATATGCAAAATATATGTATTCACAAGTCGATTCTCGTTATTCGACTTATCTAAATTCCGTTATTGACTAACGCGATTTAAGTCGACGATGATATACGAGAATCAGCGATAGCAAACATCCATACGATCCTAATTGGAGTCAGATCAACGGGCCACTAAAATTGGTGAGCTCGACGTGATTCGAACACGCAGCCTTCTGATTTGGAGTCAGAATAAGGTATATGGGCTTAACAAAGTAACTGACACCACAGTCTACATTCCGTCTTGCTATGTTGTGTTTCCAGTTTCTGGGTGTTACCCCTTAGGTTATTATTCGAACTAAGCCTAAGTATGTGTGTAAGAGGATGTCCAGAAGTGTTAAGAATACTATAAGCCATTAATAAATCACCTCTAAGACGCCTATACTCTAATGGGTAAAGGTCTAGTGAATAGAGGCGCTCTTCGTAAGGCTTAAATTTGAGTCCTCGAACTGATTTCGTGGCTCGCCGTTGGATACGCTCCAAAGTGACCTTGTCCTTTTGGAGTGAGGGGGGAGTGCTATGTTTCCGTACTCTAAATGGGGACGGATGAAACTACTGAAGATTGTATGGAAACTTCGTCCGTCAAACTGGCCAAAAATGCCCTTCAACGTTACCAGTGCAAGGTTTGCTCGGAAGGTATTTTTGTCACAGTTAGCGTAAGACTTCAAATCATGGGGCATCAGGACTCCTAAATCTTTTTCGACTTGGGATACTACTAGAGAGGAGTTTCCTAAGTTGTAACTGTAGTTTGCGACATGTCGTAGATGGACTACTTTACACTTTGAAATGTTAAAGGTAAGTCCGTTATCGTCTGCCCAACTTTGAAGTCGAGTCAGATCCTCCTGAAGTGCCTGTATATCGTCTTGGTTGCGTATCTCTCTTCAAAGTTTCACGTCGGCGGCAAGAAGTAATAAATCCGACATTACCTGTCGAGGGAGATCATTTATGTAGATCAAGAAGAGAAGAGGTCCTAGTACTGAGCCCTGGGGGACCCCACTAGGACATTCCATAGCCTGAGATAAAGTGAAATTAACCCTAACCTTGAAGTGTCGATATTTTAGGTATGAAGTGAGCCAATTGATTAGAGGTGGTTTGATACCTAGTTGTTTGAGCTTATTGATAAGACATGTATGGTTAACCTTATCAAAAGCTTTTGAGAAATCAAGGTAAATGATATCAACCTTTCCCTTGCGATCGAGGATGCTTGTCCATCTGTCCACTGCAGTCGGCAGGTTGGTTATACAAGAGTAACCCTTCTTGAAACCATGCTGTTGGGGTGAGAAGAAATTTAAGGACAGTAGATAGTCGTTTAAACCGTCGCATATCAGGGACTCCATGAGTTTTGAAGGTAATGACAAAAGAGCCACCGGCCGATAACTTGAAGGTTCATTGCGTCGACCTCCTTTGAAAATTGGTGTGATGTGAGCCAACTTCCAATTTTCCGGTAGTTTACCTCGGCTTAGCGAGTGTGAGAACATCACGCTAAGCGGCGTTGTCAGGATTGAGGCTGTCTCCCTCAGTATGGCAGGATGAACCGTATCCGGGCCAGGAGAAGTGTCTAGTCTCATGTACTGCAATTTACGGAACACCAAGTCAGCGCTTAGGTCCACTTCGGAGAGTCCTGTGGAATTGCAGATGAAACTGTCGTCAGTAAAGTTGATGTCAGCCGGTTGAAATGTTTGAGAGTAATGTGCCGCCAGAAAGTTAGCGGCGTCGCCATCGTTGTTGGTCGGGCCGTTAAGACCTAGCAGTTGAGAAACTCCTGTTTTGGCTTGACGAAGAGAGGCTGCATAACGGAATAGGCTTCTAGGGTTAGAGGCAAATTTGTCCATAAGCTTTGTCTGGTACTGAAGCCTGTCTTCTCTTATAGCCTTCGTGCATATGTTCCTGATATGTTTATATTGTCTATACGCTCCGTCGTTATCAGTTCGTTTGTATTCCGTCCAACAGTGCCTTTTGCGGCTTAGCAGGCGAAGGGTACGGTTCTTGATTACTGTAGGTGGCTTGCAGCTTTTGGGAACCGTTTGAGGAACTGAATGGTTTGTAGCACATAAGAGCGTGTGCAGTAAGAAGTCCCAATGGCCGTCCACATCGAGTTGAGGGTGAACATCCCAAACCACCTGTTGCATATAGTCATGTAGAGCTGGCACATTCAGCCGTTTAAAATTCCAACGCAAATTATTGTTGGGATACCTTAGCTTAGTTTTGATGACAAAACTGAAGGCTATGACGGCATGATCGCTCTTTCCCAGAGGAGCCAGGATTGAGAGGTTGTCAACTAGGAATTCTTCGTTTGTGAATACACAGTCTAAGAGCGATGGTGTCTGACTGTTTCTCCAACGAGTTGCCGACCTCACATTTTCATATAAGCCCAAGTCATTGATGAGGTTGAAGAACCGAGCTTCAATTGAGTTGTCGAACCGAACAAGACAAGCTTGCGAATAAATCACTGATGACTAACTCAGGACGATTTCGAACTTCATGTTTTTCACATTAACTACTTCCACTATCTGATCTAACTCGGAAAACAGTGGTGGTTTTCATCTTAAGTTTTCATTTTCTTTACTTAACAAACTCTTGTATCATGGATAGGATACCATAAAGCTTTTCGTACACGGGTGATCGTGAATCATCTTAAGCAAGCTTGTAGTATGTTCTTCGTCACGTAAGACCACTTGCAGCGTGGAAACACAGCCATCAAACGCTGTTGCGTATGATTTGGTAGCCTTATGGTTTGCTAACAATATCAATTCCATGTGGTATTCAATTCGCACTCAACGTTCACTTAAGGAAAACAAATATATATATACATCGATCTCTGTGGATCACATTACTCAGTGCGTGGACTTAGTAGATGCTAACATTACTTATCATCATGGTTTGCCTGAAAAGTGGAAAAACTTATCATTCAGTTTTGGATCCATCCCATGCCAAGAGCCTCTGATATAGAACTGAAAATGCCACAAGTATTCAGAGTTTGACAATGCTTTTGCACATAACACCTCCATAATGGAAGTGTATCAACCCAGTCAAACCACAAGTCAGAATTGGAGTTCGAAGATATATTTGAAAGGCTATCGATATATCGTGGAGAGTTTGAACTAAGCTGGTTAGTAGGAATGCGTAGCACGGCTCATTCATTCGTGATCTGGTGGGATGCATGATCGAGCGCCTTCATATCATTGTGTCAAGGAAAACTAATTATGTCAACATTGTGTCGTAGACTTACAGAGCTATTCATATTTTGGGATTTATTTACTGCTATGTTATCATCTGCCAGAATTTATCGGTTTGGTTGGTCGATGTACTTCCTGAGTAACTCAACAAAGCATTACTATAAAGGGAAAGAAGATCAGGCAAGTCACGAAAGAATGGAATGTACAAACTCGCCTACTACTAGCCATAGATCGACATTTAAATAGCGCAATACAGAGGTTTTCTTGTTCTGAAAGGTGGACAGAAACATATGATACAAGTGGCTGTGCGTCATTTGTCATGTTCTAAAATTTACAGGCCTCCTTAAAGCATATGTATTGTTAAGTTAAACTTGCCCACAAATACGGTGCCAACTTGAGGCACTCCAAATGTAAAATGGACGCCTCGATGTAGGCTACGCACCTGCTGTCAGAGGTTTTCGTGCGTTATGGTCACTTCACAGAGCGTTCAAAAGCCTTGATGAGGGAATGTGTAGAATTTTATATCCCATCTATGTAAGACTACACTTAGAGTACTGTATGCAAGCAGCTAGTCCATATCTGGTAAAGGATACTAACTCACTTGAGCGTGTTCAGCATGTGAGAACAAAATTAGTGAAGAGTCTTTCTAACCTCCCTCACGATTGGCGCCTAAAACGCCTAAACTTTTTCCTGTTGTCAAATGGTAGGACGCGACGTGACCTTATACTGGTATTTCTTATCCTTAATTATGATTTGGGTGTTAATATGTCTTGTCTTTTTGCTCCATCCAGCACATTTGATTTCGCTGCCAACCAAGGAGGAAACGGTTCTCTTTTGCGGATGCTGTTGCAGGCCTGGAGCTGAGGCGATAGTTGGGGCAGTCTGGCACGGAGGGGTGGTGCCGAATGGCGTCTTCTGGCGCGGCGGCGTTGGCTGTGACAGGTGTTGTCGACGGAGAGGAGTGGTGGGACGTGCGGCTGCTGGGCGGACATCGGATGTATATGGCCCAGCAGGCCGGTGCGACATGGGTGTTAAGCATCTCAGGTGCCGGATGTATGTCGGATGTTGTTGCCTCGGCGGGTCGATGGAACTATGGATGTTGGTCGTGAACAGAAGGTCTGGCAGCAGAGAGACAACAGGATCGAACAGTAAAGGATGGAAACAGGATGAAATTTGTATGAAAATGCAAGAACAATGAAGTCTGAGTCATTTTGAGACAGTTGGTGGACATTTTGCAAATTAAGCATTTACTTTATGATTGTTAGATTTTATTAACAAGTCCTGTATTTTTGTATTAAACACATCGATTGTCTCACTAGTGTTCTTGTTCACAAACTGCGATCTAATAAACTTAAAGTGGCGTCCCGTTTTTCTCATCGAGTAGTCAATGACTGGAACGCCTTACCTGATCAAGTGGTATCAGACCCATCAGTGAATATTTTCAAGGACAAACTGGATCTTCGCTGGAAGTCCATCTGTCAGGATTAACAGAGAATCAACAACCTACTATTCTTATTACTGAAGACTCTCGGACATTTCAACGGACCCACATAACCTATATTGATGAGAGCTTCATCTGCAACCGCACAGGACTTTCTGAAGTGAACTTGAGCGCTGACTTGGTGTACGAGAAACTATAGCACCTAAGAAAAGACACTTCTCCTTTCTCGGATATGGTCCATTCTGCTATACTGAGGGAAGCAGCTTCAATCCTGGCAACGATGCTTAGCGTGATGTTCTCACACTCGCTAAACCGAGGCAAACAACCGGAAATCTGAAAGCTGGCTCACATCACACCGATTTTCAAAGGAGGTCGACGCAGTGAACCTTCGAGCTATCGACCTGTGGCCGTTCTCTCTGTACTTTCAAAAATTATGTAGTCTCTGATTTGCGATGGTATACGCGCATATTTACTACCCTTAAACTTCTTTTCACCTCGACAGCACGGTTTCGGGAAGGGTCATTCTTGTTTAACCAACCTGCTGATTGCACTGGACAGATGGACAACCATCCTTGATCGCAAGGGGAAGGTTGACGTCGTTTACCTTGACTTTTCAAAAGCTTTTGATAGGATCAACCATATATGTCTTATCAATAGGTTCAAACAATTAGGTACCAAATCATCTCTAATTGATTGGCTCATTTCATCTCTAAAAAATCGACATTTTAAGGTCGGGGTTAACTTCGCTTCCTCTCAGTATATGCAATGTCCTAGCGGGGTCTCCCAGGGTTTAGCACTAGGACCTCTTTTCTTGACTTATATAAACAATCTTCCACAACAGGTATCGTCTAATTTATTACTTTTTGTTGATAATGTGAAACTTTGGAGAGCGATGCACAACCAAGTGTATGTACTGGC
This sequence comes from Schistosoma haematobium, assembly GCF_000699445.3. NCBI lineage: Eukaryota > Metazoa > Platyhelminthes > Trematoda > Strigeidida > Schistosomatidae > Schistosoma > Schistosoma haematobium. The sequence continues at coordinate 19,478,452 of NC_067199.1, read as the reverse complement.
ACTTCAGGAGGATCTGACACGATTTCAGAGTTAAGCAGATGACAACGGACTTGCCTTTAACACTTCAAAGTGCAAAGTAGTCCATCTGAGACATGTTGCAGACTACAGTTACAACTAGGAAAACTCCTCTCTGGAAGTATTCCAAGTTGAAAAAGATTTAGCTCCAACACAAACCTGAGGGGCAGCACCCATAAACTGGAGACCCGACACAACAGGATGGACTGCAGACCCAACTTCTACTCCTTAAGAGTTGTCAAAAGCTGGAATTCGCTGCCAGCTGAGCTAGTCCAAGCGACTTCCTAGGAGTCTTTTAAGAGGCAACTTGACCTATTCTTAAGGACTAAGGATGAAATCTTGCTATGATTTATCACTTTCTTTTTCCTCTGTTATCGTTAATGTACCTAAGTTCCTGCCTAGAGGTATTAGTGATCTACTGCTACTAGACACGGATGCCCGTTCAGCGAAAGCTTCTATTCCGTTCACAACCATTTGAACAATTCGAAGAGCGATCAAGGTCGCCGGGACGAAAAACAGGCAATTCCAATTCCAAGCTCTTGGTTAAGGTCAACACTGTTTTTCTATACGTATATCCCGATTACTTTAAAAAAACACAAAGAACACCGAAATCATTATTGACCTTTGATTCAGTTCCTGTAATGACATCTGATACCCTATTCACTGCAATAGGTAGTTATTCATCTTTTTAGTTAGATACTCTCCAGCTCGTCGTGATCCATCAAAGAGGCAGATAAAACCTGTAAATACAGAGCACTTAGCTTTGCTTGATGAACTGGACGATGACAGCGATAGCGAGTACGTTTGCGAAGAAAGAGATGAAGATGATGATGGTCTGTTTATCTATATCTTGACTAAGCTATTTTAGAGGAGACTCACTCAGGTTGTACTGATGAAGAGGGTTCTAGTCCAGACGATTCTTCAGTTAGCTCGTCCAACGTTTCTGAAGCTTCTGGTACAAGTAGGGTTGCGGTGTCTAAATATGGAAGGAATTCACCTAATGCCGTAGAAAATGGAAAATATACCAGGGCACCGGAGTCGTTTTGTACTGGTAACTTATTGGACAGAATTATGTTCTAAAATACCCTTTAATACTTCAGGGCCAGATGGTGACCAAGATTTGACTGCTAATGTTAACGCGAAAATAAAAGACGTTGATATCATGATTTGTATGCTGTGTTTAGGAGATAATACTGATCCCCGTGATGAGCTGATCGAATGCGATGGTTGCGGTATTGTCGTTCATGAGGGTAATTCAGTATTTATCATAATAATTTTAACAGACTGTTATAAGTTGGTCGACTCAATATTTTTGTCCAGTGGTGCAAGCTCCTCAAGCACAGATGCCTGGTTCTGTGAGCCATGTCTTGCAGGGATCACTTCCCCAGTTAGTTAGATTATGTTAATTTGTATCCTTTAGGTTTGTGAGTTGTGTCCAGTGTTAGATGGCGTGTTTAAAAAAACAGATAACAATCGCTGGGTTCACTTATTATGCGCACTATATACACCAGGAGTCGCGTTCAACGACCCAGATAATTTGATGGATGTGAGTACTATTGATTAACCAGTCATTCCTAGGTAACTCTTACTGAGTTGCCTCAAAGGCAATGGTCTTTACACGAATGCTCCCTGTGCGAAGATCGGTTTTTTGCTTGGACTGGTGTTTGCATATCCTGTGATGCTGGTTTGTGCCGCACTTTTTTTCATGTAACTTGGTAAGCTAGCTTGTTTACCTTCATTTAGCTCACAGTGCTCAAAAGCATGGTTTGTTGTCGGAACCCACTGTCGAAGAGGTAAGTCTACACGCCTTAGGTTATTTTATGAACTGATCCTATAAACCGAAAATTTCGGTCCACGTTAATTTGTGCCATTTTTGTTTTGGAATGTTTCAAAACGTCCAGGTGTGCTAAGTAATGAGATTTAAGTAGCTAACGCTATTCAATTAGGTCTTTTGTCTGTAAGCTAACATAGACTGTTTTAAATGTGTATTAAGATGTCAGGGATAATAAAGTGAGCATATTTTTCCATTCCTCTCCTTCACAGTATAATAATTCCTCTGTATAGTACAATTTTTGTTCTCTGCTGCACTAGACTTCACACTATCTTTTAAACTCACGCAAAACTGCTTTAACCCTGGAACTATTATCCTTCTACAACTGAGTAGTGAAGTACAAAACCTAAAGCCTTTGTTTTTTGGAACAATTTGATTTATATTACCATCCCTAACAGATAACATTTTGGTAGTTATTTTTTCACTGTAATGTGAAACAAGGTGATCGGTAAATTGACCCCCAATCAAGTTGGTTTTAAAAGTGTGTAGTGATTTATATTTTATGCTACATAAATGTTATTTCATGGGTTATTATTGTCTTATTTTTGTCGTTTAGAGTTCAGCGGACCCATTTTTCGCACATTGTCGTCAACATACTGATAAAACAGTTGCCCGACACCGTCGCCGTAATTTCTTGACAACAATGCTTAGGTTAAAGAAATGGCGCTCGAATAGACAGTTGGATTTACATTGTTTAGATGAAAAAAAGCCAAATATTTCTTGTTTGAGGACTACAACTACGGTGGACCCTCGCATTCAGCGTAAACTTGAACATTACCACAAGCTTTACAAGGACGTTCTGCGGAATCGTGAAAAACCGTATGGTATGTGTCTGAACTATCTATTACCTTTTGTATCAATTTGCTAATCAGTTTCGCTTTATTTTCCAGACACAATTTAGATAGTTGCTGAAGTCTCAACACATGAATTAAAAATAGACCATTTTCTGTTTAACGTAATGTGTCGTTAATAGGATATCCAGCGAGTTACTCCTTAAACTATTCAACAAGTATTTTTTCTAGCTTTTATGGGACAGTTGGTCCCAAAGGCGCATCTTTCTGTTTGTGGCGTTAAGCTATACACCCTTTGTCTTCCCTTAAGCCGTGAGATTAAAATTACTTTATATCTTTCTTTCTACCAACTATTCATTGGTCCAAGTTACCATACCTTATTAGCACAACAAGATAAACACTGGATTCATAGACGTAGTTACTTCAATGGTGGCAATATATAAAAGAAAGATTGCATATAAAAGTATAGTACAGGAAGAAAGAATTGGTTGGTAGAAAGAAAGGTATAAACTAATTTTAATCTCACGGCTTAAGGGAAGACAAAGAGTGTATACAACTACGCCATCGTGATCGATTCTGAGCGTCGTGGTAATCGGTGTTCACGCATACGTAACACGACCCAACAATCTCAGTCGATGAAGATTCACAACCTCATCAACTGACTTACCGTCATTCTCTAATATCCTGCATCTACCCTCAATATTACTTACCCGGTGATCCCCGCTAATGCTGGCAATATTTCTAAGATATCTGTAATCAAATGTTATTAACTTACGAGTGTCTTCTACCCTTTTTTAATGGCCACGTTTCGCAGCTGTAAAGTAGAAGAGAACGAACTGCCGCGCAGTATACTCGTCCTTTAATTGATAGACGGATATCTCGCCTTCGCCATAGGTGACGTAAGTTAGTAAAGGCCAAACGAGTTTTCTGAATCCGTGCTGAGATTTCGTCAGCCAGCAACCCATTAAGGCTGACCAGACTTCCAAGATAAGTGAAGTTGTCAACGCATTCGACTACTTCACTCCCTGTCCTTAGTTCAGGTGTCGACGCAGGTTAGTCCTGAAGCAATAATTTGCATTTAGAGGTGCAGAAACACATTTCAAACATCCTGGCATTGTTGCTTAGTGCTACCAAAAGACTATTTTATCAGCGTCTTCACCAAACAGGACTATGTCATCTGCATATTCCAAGCCTATAAGTAGACCTCCTGGAAGGAGATCAATGCCCGAAAATTCACTCGATGAGAGCGTTATTTCCATCAGTATGTCTATGATGAAATTGAACAAAAATGGACATAGTGAACAGCCTTGATGGACACCACTTGCGGTTGCGAAATCGGACGACAATTCTCCATAAGTTCTGACTCGATTAGTAGTGTTCGAGTAAACAGCCTTCACAAAGTTTATGTACTTCTGAGGTACACCTTTCAATGCCACAGAACCTCTTGGTCAACAGAGTCAAATGGTGCTTTTAAGTCAAGAAAGACCACCATTGTCGGACGCCCATAACCATGCTTGTGTTCTAAAACCTGACGAATGGTAAATATGTGGTCGATGCGGCCACAACCAGGTCTGAAGCCAGCCTGATATTCTCGTGTTTGCAGTTCACGAGTTTTAGTTAAGCGCCCGATAATTATTGAGGCTAGTATTTTAGATGCTATATTAGTCAACTAATCCTTCTATGGTTATCACAGGATGATTTTGACCTTTTCTTATATATTGGGACAATCAGTGATCGCGATCAATCATATGGGATTACGTCCAGCTCCCAGATTTTAACTAAAATATTGGTAAACCGAATCGTTAAAACTGAACCAACATACTTTGAGACTTCTGGAGCCAATCCATCTGAACCAGCTGCTCTTCCTCGTTTCAGATTAGCTATAGTCTTTTGAACTTCAATTAGAGTTGGGGGGCGGGCTACTTTAATGTTCCATTCAGGCTGTTTGGGAATGGTGGGTAGTTGTAGAGTAGCTGAAGACTAGCTAAAATATTCCGCCCATCGTTCTAAACGTATGGGTTGAGAGCAGATAAGAGTATCGTCTTTTTCCGAGATCGTCTCACTTACACTTGACTTTCTAGTTCTAGTTTCTATTATTAGTCTAAAGAGCTGTCTTGTGCTACCTACAGCCGCCCACCACCGCTCAAGGTTGTTCCTTCAACTTTTGGCCAACCTAGGTCTGATTTGCTTTCTCTCTTCATCGTGTTCAGAGCCTGATGAGATGAGTTTACGAGAATCCGTCAGTGCAATAGACTTAGAAGAAATCCACTGGTTTTTTGTGACCCTCTGGTTTAAACCACTAACAGATGTCACTGCTGTTTCCACAGCTGTTTGAGTATCTTTCCAAGCAATACCTGGGTCAGCCTCGTTTTCAGAACTACCTAAATGTGACCTCAGTTGTTACTGGAATCTACTTTTGGCTTTCTCATCACTCAGTTCAATTCTAGTGGGTCTTAATGTGGCTTTTCTGCGTCCAGTTAGGCGTGCTCGTATTAGAGCATGATCGGAGTCTAAACATGTACTCCAGAACGAGCGACAGTCTTCTATCGAGCCTCTCCAACGACGACTGATGGCAATATGGTCTATTTGAGTTCATCGTTGGTTTGGTGCAGGGGGTCTCCATGTTAGACGATGTCTCTCCTTATACTTAAAATCAGTGTTTGCTAAAAATAAACGATTGTCCGAGCACAGTTGCAACACACGATCACTATTATCTGTTCTCTAAGCCGGAATACTAAAATATCCACCTAAATATCTTTCTGTTTGGTTTAAGCTACCTACTTGGGCATTAAAGTCTCCTGTTACGAGTACTATTTTTGAGCGTTTAGCTTTCTGAAGAAGTTCAGATGGCTTTCTGTAAAAGTCATCTTTCACATCATCTGAGCTGCAGTCAGTGGGAGCGTAGGCAGAAAAGATGAAAAGGCAACGACGTGTGTACCTGTCCTTCCGAGTTCTTACGGAGCCGTTTAGCCGAACAGCACATAGACGACTGTTAACGGGGATTCACTCTAATAGTGCTTGTTCTGCCCTCGTACTTAGTACTATGCCTACACCTGCCAGTCCTACGGGAACTAGCCGTCGGGTCGCCAGATACACGAGTGGTGTATGTTGTCGGCTCTCTGTTTTGGTCGGGTGAGGTCAAGTGAATCAGAACACTAGGATCCTGTATGCGTGTTTCGAAGACAGCATACATCAATGGTACGAGATTCCAGAGTCTTAGCCAAGGAGGCCTGCTGGACGATTTGAAACAGGGTGCGTACGTTGAAGGCTTCAGTGTGTAGTTTAGAGCGAGGTTTCAGTAGATCAGGGACAGTGTTTTGTGCATTAGAATCGTAGGCTATGGTGACATTTGAGGCGGAAGCCAAAAGAGGAAGTCAAGTGTTGAAACTCGATGTAAGAGTAATAATGGGAATTGAAGAGGGAGATTGATTATGAATACAGTGATCTTGAGTGCTGTTGTAGGTATGAGGGCAGTTATCACTTCCCGGTTGCCCACACCATGGAAAGGTCCTTCTGGAGGTAGCTGAAAAGGAAGTTGGGCTGGAGTTGGTCTCAGTGATCTGAGAGCGTGACTGCAGTGCTCAAGGGACAACTACCTGTCGAGACCTTACCACCGGAGACGGATATCCGTGGGATAAGAGGAGGTGTGGATTTTTAGGGTCGACCTTTTATAACCCCACCCCTCCTTGTGGGAAAGCAGCGTCACTGTTATGCTAGTTTTCTGAAGGAAACACCTTACTGCCGTCACACCTCTGTACAGTCAGCAGTAGGACCTCGCCTTCGGGCCTTGGGTTTGTTACTTCTAGTCTTACTGTTCTTCAACCGACCTGTCTGGCATGGTAGGACCTTAAGAAACGACTTTTCCAGCCAATATAGCTCGATTGGTTCATCACGACAGGCAAGCCCGACCACCACGTCAAGGTAGCACCAACGGTCGGGTAGGGTTACTAGTACTGGAACACGGGTATCTACGAAGCATTGCTCGTGTGTTCCGGGACCACCTAGTAAGCAATAGCTGAGTTAGGAATAGAGTGCTGGACAAAGACGTGAGATAGATGGAGTAGTAAGTTTTCATCAACTAAGGTGGGTAGGATATGTGCTACGTATATCCAGCCACTGCGTACTTCCACGGGCTATGTTGTCTGATATGGTAGTAGGCTGTAAGAAATGTAGGGGAAACCTAACCAAAACATGAAACCAGTCGATAAAGTCATTGGTGATTGGACTGAGCTAAGTTAGAATGTGTAGACTGTCTGTTTGAGGTCCGTATGATTATCGTAACCAGTCGCTAGAGATCCTAAATGAAGTGGCTAAAAATTGGTTGCAATGGCGGTGGTGCATCCAATCTTTGTCTTCCCTTAGGTGCCAAGCTCCTGAGTTCCTCATGATTGTCTTTATTTTACTAACTTATCTTGATTTGTATCTTTGATGTCTAATCTTCTCTAGTACAACTAATATTGTTCCTGCATCTGCTAATTTGGGATTTGATCTAACAAAATCTCTCCATGTCAATAGAGTGTGTCATGTTGAACCGAAGTACATATGTACGTGGTTCTACATTTCGTGTGACTAACTGACTGGTCAGAATTCAAACTACTAGGCTCCAAAACTCATTAATTAAATACTGAGTTCTCAGACCACTCTTAGCCGTAACTTAATTCAGACTGTTCTGGATGAAATACTGTTGTAACCTGACAAAGGAACCTTGAAGTTTTCAAGTGCATATATTCTGATTTATTTCAAGATCACCCTCATCTAACCTATTTATTTATATTTACAGTGCCACTTGTGAAAACGCCAATGTTTTTGGAAACCTCCCCCGTTGCAATGAGAATGTTTGTATTGAAGGCTAAAGCTCTTAATTTACCCATTGAACTATCAAATCATATGTCTAACGCAGATTCATCGAAAGGCCCAACACCTAGTTATCCAGTTTTCACTCCAGATTTCGTATCTTATTTCTTAGGTGAGTTCTTCATGCCAGAAATTTTCGGTATGTACACAATAGTCTGATAATCTGTTTACTTCGCATGACTTTCGTTGCAACATTGACTCTTTTTGTTTAGAGCGTGAAAGGAAAATTACCGAAGTTTCAAAACTTATTGCTACTTTACAAAATACGCAGCGTGAACTACAAATATCAGATGCTAGTGCTTCACACAGTTATAATTCGGTAAGATTTGTACCATATTGCAGTAGTTATCCGTAATTTAGTAAACCAAAATTGAAATTTGTCATAGCCTTCTGAAATTTTTTAGGTTTCAACGGAGTTAGAAAAATTAAACAGTAGCCGTGGAAACTTGCGTGTGAAATTCATCCATATCGTAAACTCTCTCCGTAGTTTAATTCCGGTTAGTTTACACTTCTGATCCTTCTAAGTTTCACTTACTAAAATTTCTTGTAAATGAATTTTTTCATCTGATTCTATTTATATATGAAGTGTGAACTGGGGACTCAGCGGTTTGGGGATTTGACTTTTAGTCACCAAGTCATAGGTTTTGACTCTGCTCTACTTTGTTTTGGGGAACAGGATAGTATTTACCAGCCCTCACAAAGTGTGGTTTATACCCAAGCACACAAATATGTACCGGGTAAACAAGTTAGTAACAATAAAATTCCGATAAACACGTGGGGTTAGGCAGTTTTGCCCAATCTCACTATTCCTTTTCAACTTTGGCATCGATGACGTTCCGGAAACAGCCCTTATGGATGTAGGTAGTATCGGTGTGGATCTGTTGTCTGGATAAAAACTCTTCAACCGTGAGTAGGTGGATGATATTGTCTTATTGTAAGATATTTATTTATTTATTATTATTAATTTAAACACATAAATATTCGTACAAGAGGGCGCCAGATATATATGCGCTACACAAAACAATGAGAATGGGGAAAGAGAGAAGAAAAAGAGAAGGTAAGGAGCGTAAACAAGAACAATAACGTCCAGATTAGTGTAAGGTAGTGTAATATAACAATAATGGGGGAAACAGAATGGTACAGCCAGAAGAAATCTTTCAGTTAAGGAAGATACAACCACTTTTTATGGAGAAAGTAAAAGAAGGTTACAACAGGATCGCCACTGGCTTCTATTCTGAGCCATATCTGATAACGTCTCTAGTCATAGTATCGCACCATCTCTCGGACCCCAGCCAGGGAGTCATGAAGGACCAACAGAAACCAGCCGTACATATATTTCTTTCATACCACGACACCATTACATACACTGACCACCTTTCCGCTTTTCCCAACCAGTCCCAGCGTCGGCAAATACTGCACGAAGTGGAATTCTCTGGGATGACATTCGTAGAACATGTCCAAGCCACCGAAGTTGGTGTTTGAAGATGGTGACACCAATTAGATTATCGTCTCTGCGCCCGAACACACGATGCCAAACCTCTGCATTACTAATATGGTGTTGCCACTGGATGTCAGCAATCCTTCTCAGACAACGATGACCAAACACAGAGAGTCGTCTAACATCCTCAACTCGGAGGCCAAGTTTCACAAGCATAGAGCAGAACTGCTCTCACCGACGCGTTGTAGATCCGACCTTTTACAGCCGGACTGACATCACGAAGGCGCCAAAGATGGCCCAGATTGGCATAAGCCGCTCTGGCTTTCACTATACGTGCATTGGTCTCATCACTCACGCCACCACCAGCACTTATGCAGCTACCCAGATACACGAACTTCTCAACTACTTCTATCTGCTCACCATCCGGAGTGAGTACAGGATTAGGATCCTGCCAGTCTTGTAGAAGTACTTTGCACTTCGAAGTTGTTGAATGTATCGTATTATAACATAATCATGGTCTAACAACTTACATGTTCTTTTTGGTGATTGTGCTTGGTTTTTATTTACGTCAATAGGAACTAAAATGTTCGTCGGAATTAGAAACTATCTTAGCGGAGCCTCGCCGCCTTCCAGAGACGGCTAGTTTTGACGTAAGCTCATTATCTAATCCAGTGGACTCCAATAAAACCGCCAAATTCGGATCTTCAGCAGTTATTGCCGCCTCAAAGCGTAGAGGCAACCGTTCATCTCCGTGTAAGTTGCGAAAAGCTTCAAAATCTGAGGCAGTTGATCAAAATGTCAAGCCACTAGACATTCCAGCGGCTTCACACCTTGAAAAGTGTTCAAGTATTGTCACATGTGAATCAGAGAATGTGATATTAGAGTAAGTTTGTAAAGTTCTTATTCATCAATAACTTTTAAGTCTAATTTGTTACAAATTAGCTAGTTTCAAAAAAAATTTCGCGTACTTTTTTATGTAAACTAAGCTATGTCTATAAAATAGGGGTTAAGTAATATGAAGCACTGATAAGCTGTGTCAATCTGGGTAATATGTAGAAGTCTCATTGGTTGAGATTCTGATGATCACACAACTCATTCATCATAAGCCTAAATTTAGCCTAGAATCACCATACGTTTTACACTTTACAACAGAACTTCATGTAAAGCACTTTGTTAGGGAATACAGGCTGATATGTGTAGGTTTTCCGTCCCCCATTCACTGACGTTCCGGTATTTTGTTTTAGATGATTTCCTCTCTTCGTATTGGTAACTGATCCTTCATGTATGTTCAGTTTATCTTCTTTGCAACTTACAGGTTACAGTATGGTGATACTGTTTTCAGATTATGCTATATTGTAAACTTACAAAAATTAAACATCATATATAATTTTTGTAGAGAAATAATTTCACGAGAAACATAGTGATAAAAACGATTCACCAGGTTTAGGAAACTTAACTGAACTAACTGCATGGCAATGATCAGTGCTTTTGTCAATTCGGTAGTAAATCACGTAACGATTTACGTACTCATCAAAATTGTAGCTGATTTTTGGCATCCGGATATTATTGTATTGATTTAAATGATCAAATTATTTTTTCGAAACATCCATCAATGATCGTTCTGCACAGGGCAAATATTTCTCATGTCTGTACATTAGATTTATTGTTGCTTTTTAAGTAATCCTCTCAATATTTTTAATAGTTGTTACATCGTTTGTGTTAGTAACAACCTACCACAGCGTTTTTTTGTTTGTATTAATAATGCAATATTACTTTAGTCAGTGCGAATTCAAGTTAATCAACGTTATGTTTGCAGCTATACATAAAGTGGTTGGACAGTTTTGTGATTGTAATTAATTATCAAATTTTCTTTGAAATCTTTCCGAAACAAATAAGCGTTTTGTGCAACTCATCCGTTGGTTTGTAATATGTTATTTTTATAGGTGTATGATGTGTCACGGACTTCAGGATCAACATTTAATTACAAGTTGTGATACATGTGGGAAGGCATTTCATTTGGCATGTCTTGATCCCCCATTGCTACGCATGCCCAAACGTAGTAAACTTTACGGTTGGTAAGCCTAATCTCTCTTAAAAAAAATCTTTTTGTAAGCTTTTCAATTTGTCGTCGCTTCTAACTACAACAAATTATGATTACGTGCCTTACACTTTGTTTCTTCACATTTATTGTCCTTGCCACTATTTCCCTAGCCAGCTGATCATTGTTTTGGTGTTAAAATCCATTACTCATGTTTAGTTAACTATATGGGGCTTTAAGTACTTTTTAAGATGCAATCTAAGCATTAGACACTACTTGATTCCATAAAGTTGATTAGATGAGGCGTGGTTTGAAATTGTCCCTGCGGTTAAAAGTCATTTGTTTAAACTGTTACTTTATTCTCGCTACTAGATATTGAGTGCTGATTTATGTTTGGTATCCTCTAATTTCCTATATAAAGTTGTGGATGCGGAGGAATAGACCAATAATTATCATGTTAAGTCCAATGGTGTCCTTGGACTTTAAATGGACATTTCCTATTGGTCGGTATCTGTTCACTTGTTGAATATTGTACAAAATGTTGTTTTCTATTTTATGGTCCGATGTGGTATGCTTGATTGGTATATAAACAAAGTATGTTTGAAATATAATGATTCATATCTCCGAGGCTGTGACTTGTGTTCTGGACTCAACTGACTGGGCTAGACAGGGAAGCGAGACCAATAGAGACTCTAGGCCGTCCGTACGTGTTTACGTGTCACTTTAATCGATCGATAAGTACTCTGCTCTCTAATTTTCCAGTCAAGGACACAACAAAATTAGCACAGGGTAAAAATCGACCGCAACTTCAAGTCATAACAAAAGTATTTTCATTATTATCTCATTTACCTAGTTTACTGCCTTTATTGCATACAAAGTTTATTGAATTATCCAACTATTACCATGAACCTACTTATAATTTTATTCATGTGTATCAAATATGTATTTTAGAATGTAAGATGAATTTAACCGGACTTCAAATTATTAGTTAATTTATTTTTATGTATTATGGCCTTTAAGGCGGATTAAACTCAATGATAACCAGTGTATGATATCAATAAATAGCAAAGTGATGGTTTATTTCTCCAAATTAGGGATTTCTTTTTGGATGGTAGTTCAGTGCAGTATTATTTCTCTGTTGATAAAATACTCAAATCTCTCAAAATTTAAAATATACATTCTTAAGATGTTTTTAATTTAGATAGGATTCATTGTATTTCTATTTTCATTGCTTTACTTTCAAAATTAAAAAAATATATAATTCTTTATGAACATTATTTAGGCAGTGCTCATTTTGTACGAAGGAGGTTTCTTCGATCCCAGGAGCTGAGGCGATTGATGTAAATGCTCCACGGCAACTTCGTCGTTCCAGTGGTATACCATCTGACAGGACAACTTGCGTCAAAACTGTAGATCTCAAACCAGATATTGACCCAATTTCCCAAGTCTCTGCTCACCCAATTATTTCTGGTGAAATTAAATCATCTCCTACTCGCGAGCCTGTTTCAAAAACACTTCGGAGAAGTGTTAGTTCAGCACCTACTTACCAGGGTAACCTTGGAAATCCTGTTAAAAATGGTAAGAGGACGTCCAGTACCATATTAAAGACCATATCGGGTTTGTCTTCGAAACGTATATCTATGTCCACCAGTAAACAAACAAAAAGATGCGTAAGTACCGGTAGTAGTTTTATTATTTTTTTACATATTAAGCATAACTTATTTTACTTTTTGACTGCTTACATGAATCGGAATACCTTAATCTTACAATGTAAATCAGTGACTTATTGATTAAAACACTAAAGTTTTGACGAAATGATTAACGGTTCGAACCGCACTTCATGTACCACAGTTTGTTTAGCTAGCCCGTGTCACTGATCCGTATGTAATTACTGTCACTCAGAGCCGAGTACATAAATTTAAATGATTTACATTATTGTTATGAATTTTACTTGGCAAATTATGTTGGTTCGCAAACAATCGTAGCTAATAGTTGTAATGTAACAAAATAATCTCGATGAAAGTTCCAGTTAAAATACTGATGACTATTAGGATTAAGCATCATCTGTCTTGGAAATATAGAAATAATGATGGACAATATAGTTCGTAGTCGGAAACAAACATATGATTCAGCCAAACAATTGATTTGAAGTGTGAAATAACTTACTAGTCAAGTAAAGAGTATGTTACATGAGTACCTCTCGATTGTTCCAGGCCAACACCAGGTAGGTTTGTCTATTCTTGTCGTTAGCCATAATTATATAATTGGTGGGTTATTGCTCTAAGTAAAATAGAACTATTGTTTGGAATGAAGATGTGATTCATTGTTCTGTGAAAGTTGTGTATCATGTAAACATTTATTTTCAATAACAGTGGTTACAAAGCATTTGGTTTTGAATTCACTCTACTTTAGTTTCGAGTATAACCTCACCTAATTTGATTTGATAATATAACCATTTGATTTCCTACAGTAAATTTGGCTACAGGCTTAGGAAACGGAACTACTTCTGGTTACTGAATCAGATCGAATTAAAAAATTTTAAAAATTACTTCCCTTTACATTTCCTGTCTCAATGCGAATATTTAAATAAGAAGTTTATTAAAAATTAGATGGACAATTATTTACTTTAACTAGTACGTTTGAGATATCTCTGCAATAGACAAACAGCTCAAGCCAATATAGCATCGCGAAAGAACTGTGTTAATATCTAACTGGCGAACAAGATGAAACGGAATTAATAGATTTTAAATATAATCTTAAGGAATTTTAAAGCCATTTATTCTGGGTAGGACCCAGCATTTAAAATTACTGCGTTGTAACATTTCACATACATTGGTCACAAACTTAAAAAGTTTTCCATATTTAATAAACCAACTCCAATTGATATTCAGAAAAACCTATTAATACTTATTGTGATGGTGGAAAAGATTTGTAGCTCAGGTAGATGATTTTTATAGAGTTTTGTTCTCTGAGCTGGAAAAAATATGGGACACGTCACGATTTTGCGTGTCATCCTTGCGCAGGGCCCATGCTAATCTTCTCTGTATCGTCCTAATTTTAGTATATGTGCCGCCGAAGCCTGTACAGAGAACAAAACTCCATTGAGCCAGTACAACCGAATCATCCACCCTCTCAACTGTGTACTATGTAATGTACACATACGTGAATTTTTAAAAAGAAATAATTGGAGATAATATGTCGCATATTGTATCTAAATACATAGCTATCAAATTCATAAAATTAATGCTTAAAAATTTTCAAAAAAAGACCCTAATGCACTCGAAATAAAATGACAGTTTAATCAAACTTATCGTTATTTTAAGTGTTTCTCATATTATAATTTATTAGAACGCTGGGCAATAGATTTGTATCTACTTTTTATGTATATATTTTTAAAGGTTTCATCTCAGTTGCCTTTAGAAAAGGATGTAAAAATTAATATTGGTTGTAAGGTTTCTACCAGTCCTTCAGTAGTGATGACCCATGTTTGCAGTGCTGATTTTGATCAGGTAAATATATATATATATATATATATATATATATATATATATATATATATATAGCTTATTATTATTACTGTCTATAATATTGTCTTCTGGTTACTTAAATTTTTCAGCCTATAATCAACCTTCAGTTTTATCTGTTAACCTCAGGATATTGCTTATACATAATAAAATGGTACCGTCGTTAGCCAGATTACTTCTGTGAGCTACTCATTTATTCCTTTAAACACATAAACATTAGTACAAGGAGGCAGGAAATATATAGATGCGCCACACGAATCATTCGATTTCTGTGAGTACTGCAATATTGCCTGGGCGCCCAAACCGAAGCAGTTACTAATTAAACACTGGAAACAATAGTTGGAATAAAAGTCTGAATTGAATAGGTCGAGTGGGAAGTAATAAAGATTTTAAAGAGTTAGCGGAAAATAGTAAATGTCTCTGCACCACTGTGACCGATGCTCATCCATGTTACCAAACACTTTTTGCTACTGATCACGGTTATTTTAAGAAATACGTTTCGAACAAATGTTTAATTTTGACCATCTATGGTCCAACGATGAGTTAGTCAAAGTTACATACAAATCATATAAACTATCATATTAAACCTTTATTCTTTATTCTGCAGAATAGATCGGTAAATTAATCTGTCGAATCGTCCGTCAAAAAATTTTAATCAATATTTTACAACATACAGTAAAATTAAAGAACACCTAAATTAGAGAAAGATATTGTAGCGTGGCGTCGAGTTGAGGTTAACTATGAACACCGCTACCAAGAAACACGTGCCAAGTAAATCAGAAGGCGAAAATAGAACGTAACCAGGTTTATTTCGTTGGCGATCTCGTGGTATCGAACGTATACCGAGATCGTGCCAAGGAATGGTACAATTAGAAGCAGGCGAAAGGAGTACGTGCGAACAGTACCAAAAACCGCGGAACAATGATGGAAGGTAATGGAAGCACAAAATGGCTATAATCAGCACAGTTAAACGAAAGCACATTAAAACAAACACTGGTACAGTTGGTTATAATAATAATTGTTTTTATTAAACCAGTCGTGTTCTCGTGATAAATGTGAGTCACTACAATATAACCATAGTCGGCTATACGTATTTTTCTGAATCGTTATATAAAATGTAATAGTTTAGTATATTATTTAAATTTTTATTATTTTCTTTTTCAAAAAATTTAATTAAAACTAGTTTAAATTCACTGATGAGACTGAAGACGAACCTATGATTCATGCTGGTAGTAGCTTAAAGAGTAAGTGTGAATCTGATGAAGAAATAGCTCAGTTACGTTCATCGAAAGGTAATAATTTCATTTCATTCTACTTCATCATATCGTCTTATTTTTCTTTTGTAGTCAACTTATCGTTATTTATTGAGATCTCAATAAAATTCAAGTCTCCACGACTACGTACTGATAATATTCTCTATTAGTTGAATTCCATTTGATTTTAGGCATTAACAGCCAATTTACTCGATATATATATATATGGAGAGAGAGAAAGTGAAAATAAGTTTCATATTGTATAGCTCAATTGGATTAACTTGATAAAGCTCTGTTCATTGCTTAACAATAATTTGGCTAATTGATGATGATCACTAGGAAAATGAATGAAGTGACACTTTTCTCTTACATATGTGGATTTTACTTGTTGATAATTCACTGTATGGAAATTGTTTTTACCTAAGGTTCCCAATTCATAATATACAGGACTGATGTTGAACTACTGATCAGTTGATTTTAGTCTAAACTATTTGATAAATCTGCTACTGGAAATGCTTATTGATGACTCCCTATATGCTTCCTATAACCTCAGGCTAATGATTGTAGTTACATGATCTGGAAGTAACTAATGTGTATATTTGTAAGCGATCAGTACAAATAATGATGATATTAGTTCAATATGTTTCAAATTATTGGCTGTATTACGTGCTTTCAGTTCAGAGATCACACCAATATCAAAAGCATCCATTTGAGCTACAAATTTTTTGTATCATTTCAAACTATATTTAAATGTAATTTGTTTACTCACTCATAGTTATCAAATTCGTGCAAATTCGAGATCATGAAAGTAATGGTGAATCTGAAGCTGTTGAACGAATAGCTCCTCTTCAGCAACGTTACGTTATCTGTCAAGAGGCTAATCCTCATCCAAAGGTAAGCATGCTTTTTATTGCCGTTGTTTAGTAGTTAGTTGAATTTTTAATCTTGGGTTCATAAGATCTTAGTTATAGAGCGAAAAATGTCATAGATCCTCCTAGTATCAATCACATTGTATCTGGTAAAGTTTCTATGTCATGCCTTCCTTCAAATCTAGGTAGTTATGTAATATTGAAGTTTAGATTGGCTAGTATATAGATTGTGTAATAATTAGTGAAATACTTTACGATATTCGTGTTTCGTAATTTAATAACAGAGAGCGAAACACTTAATAACAATGTATGTAGTTGACATACTTTTTTTTACCCTCTAAAGAATTGACTTGCACTGGTTACGAAACGTTAGGAATTTAAGTTTTTACTTACTGGGATATTACAAATAGATGATTAATTTTATTATATTGACAAATTACCCAATGTTTCATTCTACTTGAAATGATCAAATCATACACTGGTAATATTACTTACAAACTAGGCATTTAACTTTATATATACTATCTGATCAAGTTGATTTCAGATAGTTTATATTACTTATGCTATTGAATGTTTCTTACTTTGTCTTTTCTTACAGAGATCAACTGCTGGGAAATTTAGGCTGAAATTTAAGAAACTTTAAATTTTATCATTTCAAAATAAAGTCTGTATAGGTCTTCATTTTCTCATTGGTTTTTCTTGATGAATTACTCAAAATATTTTCCAATATTTTTAATTTTCAAAAATCCATTTTAAAAGCATAAAAATTTAATTGTATAGGATTTAATTTACCGTAAAATATATTAACTTGTTTCTCAAGTTGATTTCACAATGTGTTTGTAAGCTACTTTTAAAAGTAACAAATTATATCGTAATGTTCAGTCAGAGAAATAAAATATGATTAAGCTTTATATATATATATATATATATATATATATATATATATATATATATATATATATATATATATATATATATATATATATATATATATATATATATATTGCAGTTAATTAGTGAATATTCTAATGCACAGTATAAAGTTACAAGTAAATTTTACGATTTATCAAAACGCGAAAATATTTTCCTCATTTAATGTACTAGATAACTCATTACTGTGGTTAAACTATGTATTTTTGAATTCTTACCTTGTTATACAGCGATATACTTTTAAATCTCATGATTTCGACTAAATTTCACATAAAGATTTTTTTAACATTGTTAAACTTGGTTCATGATGAGATATAATCAGAATAAGCAAACATAAAGATTTATGGGATTAAGGGAATTTGCTTTTATTGCTACTCTTCAGGTACAAATAGTTTAAATAATTATGTTTCGTTCAACAAACTTGTCTGGACTTCTTCAGGGTAATCATCGAAATCAAAACGTTTCAATTATTTAAATTTCAGTCGCTGGGATTATTTCAAATATAATTTCCACATGTGATGACTTCTTTTTACTTGACGCCCAATTTTTGTTATACTTTTCGTTCTAATATTGACGAATATTCGTATATATATATATATATATATATATATATATATATATATATATATATATATATATATACATAAAATTGGTTAAATTAGAATGTACATTTGCTGTTAAGGAAAATAAACATGATGAATCTCAACGGAACAGTAAAAGCTAGACGATATGAGCTTTATCTTGGTAATCTAGAAAAGTATTTACAATTATATGTAGATAATGTCAATAAGGAACTTCGGCCGTCACAGAATTCTCCCAATGTCCTCTTTAGTACTCTATTCACAGTTACACGACCCAACTGCTAACGTGATTTCATTTTGCTTGCCAAATTTCGTACTCATCCATCATTAGAATAAGGTTAATTAGTCTCTCCTTAATTTAGACTTTAATTGAAACAAGCCCATCTGTGCAGCTAGTATTGTTTGGTCGATACCTATCATTCATGTGACTGTAAGACGCAATATTTGTGTATCGATGTAAATTATAGTTCCGGTTAGTAAACCAGATACTAGGTGGTTTGAGTCCTAATCAGTTGGCCGAGAAATCGGGGTTTGGGAAGAAATTACAAACTAAGCACGGTCGGGAAATGGAATCAAGTTTTTAGATGCGTAGCAAAAAGAGCATAAATTAAATGGTCAATGTAACGTGAGTAGTAATCGGTAGTATGATATGACTGACACCAAATTACCAAGTGAACTCTGATGCCATAATTAGTTGTTTACGGATACTTAATTCGATGGCCAGTGACTTATCAAACCGAAATATTGTCGAACACCGACGTTTTATAAAATATACAAACCTATGTAAATGGTACGTACATTCGTGCGGCGTAAGCGTTGTTTCTGATAATTTCATCAGTGACTTGACATATCTGGACAATGAGGGGGACTCGACAGTATAACTATAGACCTTGTTAAAGCATACAGTGTGAAGTAAGTTGGTTATTGTATTCTAGCAGGTCTTCTCGGCTTGATAGTTTCTATACATTTCGATGTACGTATATATGATGTATATAAAACGACTAACCTAGTTCAACTTGTTTTTATGTCAGATGACTACTTAGTTATTTGTAGATCAGGCGGTACGCTATCAAATTTCATAATGATAACTGGTAAGTATATGTACAGCAAGAATAAAACTGGAGTTTCTAAAGTTTGGTATTCAGTGGTGAGATGTTCAGGTTAGTTTTCCCTGGACTGTATTTATGTTAATCCGTCCTTCGAATTTCAGTATATCTGAATTCATCCATTTAAGATTTTAAGTGACCTAGTGCTTCAGCACTTGAAGAGGTTTCAGAAAGTTACAGACTAAACAGTCAACATTATTTGGTAAGATGTCCATATAGTTTTTGGATTCTTGCTGGAGAAACCGTTTGTTCAATAATTGGAACGGTTTTATTTTTGGCTCCAAAACTGTACAAGTTACTCACAGTTCCATGTATATATATATATATATATATATATATTCGACAGGATAAAAACAGAAGTAGTCTGCGTTGAACACGGACAAAAATTGTCAATTAAAAACTAATCGAAGAAACAATTGTATGAACACCTAAGAAGGAATCTAGCATTTAATTATCCTACTAAATGAGAGCAAAGAAAATCGTTTAATGTTACATTAGATACTTATAAATATTACAGTCGTAATATAGAAAATTAACATATTCAAATTAGTAATATCGATATTCTCCACTATCCATTTAGAATACTTACTGAACTTAAATTCCAACCAATTTTTGAGAAAACAGAGGTGTAATTCGAATACAACTGCCCGGATGTATACATGATGACTTCTTAAAAGTAATCTAATCTTGTATATCTGAGACCATGCGTTAAGGTATCAGTAATTTGTGACTTTCTAAACACGACAGGTAGTCAAATAACAACTCCCATTCTGTTTAAAGTAATTTGAATTGGCGAACCCAATTACGAATGCTTTATTCACAAGAGAGACCTTAACTAACAACTTGAGCATGCATTATAATCGAGCTTTAAATTCACTGCATCTATATTTGTTCTGGCTTTAAATTCATA
Organism: Schistosoma haematobium; assembly: GCF_000699445.3. Classification (NCBI taxonomy): domain Eukaryota; kingdom Metazoa; phylum Platyhelminthes; class Trematoda; order Strigeidida; family Schistosomatidae; genus Schistosoma; species Schistosoma haematobium. The sequence continues at coordinate 19,458,312 of NC_067199.1, read as the reverse complement.
AAGGGAACTAATTACATGAAATTTTTAAATTCAGTACCGAATTATGTGTACCTTGTTAAGAAATACGGTCATGTATATATATTTCATTACATGTATTCAGTAAATATATACGAATTTAGGAAAACTGAGAAAATCCATAAACTAAATATAGCGAAATACTCTGCCCATAAAATTCTAACAAAACATGAAATGATAATGTACCTGATGGGTCTGAGTTCTGAAGTAATTCAGAGGTGCTCTGAAAATTCAAAACAGATGGATCATGCATGTTATCATAAACAGAGGCCGGTGTATTTTGAGAAAAACGAGATTAGTGTACCTTGGATTTTGTAAAATAAGGTTTGTAAGCTGACTCACGCACTGTAGTGAACTATTGTGTGCAACGCTTCAGCCAGTCACAACATAGAGCCAGTACGTATGTACATCGGTTCAAGATGCCATACCGCATTAGCACAGAGGGACAAAGTTTCAGGCCAAATCCCAGAATATTAGAGATAGTAACAGTATCAGTCTTAATGAGAAAGATTAAGCGTTGAATGTTGGACTCGAAAAGAACATATAAATTGGCGAACTAAAAACAAAAGTTATAAGGAATTTAGGATCTCAAGATTTGGGGGGAAGACCATGAATGGACCCACCTTCGCCACTGCGAACCGTTTTGAGTCATGTCACTCAAAATCCCTAACCGTTGGTAACTATAATCACGTGGACCCCAACCAAGTAGTCCATACCCAATAACATGGCTAAGTCCAATTGTCAGTGACTTCATGGACATGCAATATATCTGTCTGGTCGCCCCTACCTTCCAGCCTGCTCATGCATCAGAAAAACTAGCCCGTCAAAGAAGGAGGTGGTTAGGCATACGTAACATATATCCCAACTACCTCAATCGATGAAGATGTAGTATTTCATCAACTGGTTTACCATCTTTGTTTAGTATTCTATTCCTAACTCAGATATTCTCACTAGGTGGTCCCAAAAGACACAAGCAATGCTTCAAAGATATCTATGATCGAATGCCAGTAAGCTATGAATATCCTCTACTCTAAATGGCGATGTCCCACATCCATAAAGTAAAATCAAGTGAACTGTTAAGCAGTAAGCTCGTTATTTGATTGGCAAGCGGATACATCGTCCACGCCACAAGTTGGCAAAATGCAACCGAGAATTCAGACGCCACTATCAGTACTAATGAGACTCCCATGATGAGTGAGGCGGTCGGTGCATGCAGTTGTTTCACTTCCTATCACTAGTTCAGGCGATTACGCAAGCCAATCCTAAAGTATTTTTTGCATTTGAAGGGAGAAAACCATATCCGAAGCATGACCATATTGTTACTTAAGGTGGTCAGAAGACTGAAATTCATCAGCGTCTTCACCTAAGTGAACCATATCTACGTATTTGAAGTCATCAAGTGAATCTCTTGGTAGATCGACTCCCGTAAAGTCGGACGATGAAAGTGTTATCTTCAAAAGAATGTCTGTGACAAGGTTAAATATAAATGGAGAAAGCGGACAACCCTGACAAACATCCCTTGGAGTAACCACTTCCAACAACAGTTCGTCAGACGCTCTTATTCGACCAGAAGTTTTCGAGTAGAGAGCCTGTATAAGGTTAATGTAATTATTTGGTACACTTTTGAATGACAGACACTGCCGTAGAACCTCACGATCGATAGAGTCGAACGCTGCCCTAAGTTTAACGAATACAACTACAGTTGGACGTCGATAGGTTTATCTGTGTTCCAGAATCTGCCGAAGTGTAGATATTCGGTCTATACATCCACGTCCAGATCTGAAACTAGCCTGGTTTTCTTGGGTTTGTTCTTCATGAGATCTAGTCAGACGTCGAAGTATTATTGAGGCTAATCTTCTAGACACTATATTATTTAAAGTGATTCCTGTGTGATTGTCTCAAGAGGACTTTCGTCCTTTCTCACGGACTGGGACGATCAGCGATCGAGACCAGTTAGGTGGGATTACGTTTAGTTCCTAGATTTTAGCTAAGATTTCAGTTAATCTACCTGTTGGGATAGCTTCACGAACAGCCCGATTTTATTACCCATTTCCTTGATAAGTATGAACAGCCGTCTAACGTCACCTATCGCTGGTACCTTTTCCATCTCTTCTGCGTTCTCTATCCACCACTGCTCAGGATCATTACGTAGGCTCTTAATCAACCTACTTTTAAACTGTCTTTGCTCCTCCTCGTATTCTGAGCAAGACTGGATGCGTTTCCACGCGTCTATCAGTTCTGTAGACACCGCTGAAATAAGCTGATTTTCCTAACCTTCTGGTTTGAGTTACTAGTAGCCATCACTGCCGTTTCCACAGCGTCTTGGATATCGTACAAAGCCACTTCAAGATGGATGTCATTTACCCAGTTGACTAACTCTTTCTCTAGTTGTTGCAGTAAGAGTTTGAAAAATACATGTCGAACTGGAGCATGATCCATGTCAGATCATGTGCTCCAAATTGAGCGGCAGTCTGCTATCGAGCCACTCCAATGATGACTAATAGCAATGTAATATATTTGAGTCCATCGATAAGATTATTTTGGGGGTTGCCACATCAAACGATGTTTCTCCCCTAATGTTTAAAGTTGGTGTTTGATAGAAAAAGACGGTTATCTGGTCATACTTGTAGCAGACGGTCACCATTATTTATTTGTTGAACCGCGATACCGTATTATTTATTTATTTTATTTAAACACATAAACATTGGTACAAGGAGGCACCACCTACATATGCGCCACATAAATCATTCGATTTGTATGAAGGCTGGGATACTGCCCGGGTGCCCAGACCGAAGCAGGTGGTTTTCTTAGGGGGCCACACCCCGAGCCTTGGACCTAAAGGTCTGACCCACAAGGCAATTGAGCATCGTGAGGAGATGCAGTCCCATGGTAGCCGGTGACAAACGATTGGTTCGTACGCCATTTGTTCCTTCAGGATACTGGGGCCCATGTGCACCATTGATTTGGGGTCCGGTTAAAGCGCCGGACATTCGCTTTCCGTCCTCTCATTTTTGTAAACAACACCCCCGCCACGAGAAGGCAGTGAGTAGGACTTCCCTGGCAGAGGCTATATACGCGTGGCCATGTGAGAGCATTTCGAGAGGGAGGGCGGGTCCACTCCACTCTCGGCCATACCAGGGCATTTGGGAGCCGTAAGACCCATATAAGTGTCTTTCATGTTGGTCTAGTCTAACTACTTGAGCATTAATATAACCCGTCACTATTACTATATCAAAGCATTTAGCTTTTTGAGTGAGATTGGATATCATCCAATAAGAACCATCTTTAACTTCATACGAGCTGTAATCAGTGTGAGGGCAGGCAAAGATAACGGCGTGTGTCCCTAACATTTTCAGTTCTTACTGTCCCGTTAAGTCGGACAGCGCACAAGCGACTGTCTATTGGAATCCAGTTTAATGGAGCCTGTTGTACTATAGAACTTAAAGCTATACATACCCCAGCGAGCCCACGCGGAGTAGTAGTGGGGGCTACATATACTCGGGTGGTAAATCGTGCCGGTTGTTTATATGAACAAGGTGAGGTCAAAGGAATGACCCTACTTGTATCCTGCACGTGCGTTTCGGAGACGCAGTGTAAATAGGTGGCACGAGATTCTAGAGTTCTAACTAAAAAACCCGTTGTCCTATTTGACAAGGTTTGAACATTGAAAGCTCCAACATGTAGTTTAGAGAGTAGTTTTAGGAGACCAGGGATAATATTGAGTGAACTCGAATCACTAGCATTGGTGGTGCGTGGTGATAAAGATAAACGAGAAGGCTTAGTCGCCGGGATGGAAGAATTACTAAGAGGTAAGGAAAGAATTCAATCGTCAACAGGATGGTCTCGGGTGCTGACAGAGGTATGGGGGCGGTTGTCGATTCGCGTCTGCTTACACCGTGAAAGGATGTTTCTTCTAAGGAGAAGACTGAGTTAGTGGTGGTCTCAGAGAACTGGAAGCGTGACCACAGACGTCAAGGGACAACGTTTTGCAGTCGGTCGCGCACGGTATTTTTATGGGAAGTCTTCAATGTGTTAGCTCCGCACTTAGAAGGACCTTACCGCTGGAGACGGGAATCTGTGGGGTAAGGTGTTGTGATATTTTAAGGTCGATTTTTTAATCCTGTACGTTGTGAGAAGGCATCGAAGATGCCACGGGTATTTGGAGTTTGACAACGCTTTAACTGTGAATCGCACCCACCTAGTGAAATAAAAAGTTAGAAGCAAGGTGTTTCGAAGATATATTTAACGGGCTATCAATAATTCGAGAATTGACTGGTCTAGACTGGCTAGCGATTGCAGAGGAAGTTGAGCACAGCGTTCTCACTCGTGATCTGGTGCGGATGCATGACCGAGCACCTTCAGCTAGGTGAGTCCATTAAAACTAATGTGGTCAGCATCCAATGTCGAAGACTTACAGAGCTATTTATTTAGGGGATTTATTTACCGCTACAACAGTATCACCGCAGATGCTGGATGTCCGAGGGAAACACCTTACTGCTGTCACATCCTTCTAGTCAGCAGTACAACCTCGCCGTCGAGCCTGAAGGTGGTGCATTTAGTCATACCATTCTCCAACCGATCTACCTTGCATGGTAGGATCTAAAAATCATGTGTCTCAGCCAATATATCTCGGTTGTGTCATCATGATAGGCAAGCTTGGTCACCACATCAAGGTAGCAGCTACGATCAGGTTTGGAACGCTTAATTTGACTCTGAAAATTTCTCAGTTTTACGGCAAATATTCTTTTTCGTTATGTGAAAAAATAACAATTGACCAAGAAGTTCCTAAATTATCCTACTTTCAATGATAAACTTATATTTCTTCATTTATGGAAGTCGCTCTAAAACCTATATCACATTTTTATAGGAGAGATACCAGGAAATAAGTGTGCGAGTGAATAGAATGACATTTATTGACAACAGTACGAAAATTCGCTCGTACAATTAGCGTTTTATTTATGCACTGCAGATTAATACATGTATACCTTTTTCATAGTGTAAATATAAAAAAGCATAAGAAAAATCTAAAATAGTTAGAAACGACCGAAACAAATTGTTTCAGGAGATGTGTGTATTTTTTACAACATAACATATACAAATATTTAAAAAATCATGTTGACTTCAGAACGTTGCACATTTCCTATAGAAGCAATATATTGGGATGATGGGTATCTTCACATGCCTTTAAGTGTTTACAGCTCCAAAAAACGGTTTTTTCGCAGAAATACTCACATTTATGTATATATTTACAAAATTTAGTTGTTTTACTAAGTTTGTTTTTCAGAAAGAAGTCCTCTTGAGAAAAAATGAAGGCAAGTAGAGGACGAAAATAAAAAATAAATAAAATGTGAAGGAAAATCAGCGAACATTAAAACAATAATAACTCTTATACAACTGGAAGGACACGTTAGTTTCTCTGAGCTTCAATGATACACAGCAGGGAGGAGTTAAGATTAATGCGAGCGCACTCACATACATGAATCAATTTAGTTGAGACGTAATGACAAGATCTGAAAAGAAATAAAACATTAAGAAGATAACTATAGCACCAAAGTATATGATATTTCTATGGGATCTTAAACATAACAAATGGCATATTTCTACAATCCAAAGATAAAACATATTGTATATTAATCATGGATGTCAAGCTTGTGTAGTTTGTTACTGAGTGGCGAATTACTCAAATCTTATCAATTGAAGTAACAGGTGTTTATCTTAACTTAGTACAGTAGTGAACGGGAACACAAGTGAGGACAATCGAATGTATTTGGACTAAAAATTGGAGAATCTCTAAGTATAATCTGAGGACCAAACAGTAAATACTTAATTTGCAAAATGTCAATCAATTGTCTCAAACTTAACTGTTCCTTTACAAATATCAGTCAGTCGTTTCAGACTTCATTGTTCTTTCGTTTCCACACCATTCATTCTTTGTTCTTATTTCCTTTTCTTTGATCTTCTGCCTCCAGGCATTTCACTTTCGACTGGTGGTACATACTACTTATATCTACCAACATTAGTAACACACACCACAGTGCTAATACTTTTTAAAGGTTGACGTGTGTTTATAAGCCTAAAATGTCAACTTCAATTTTATTTGATGGGTGAAGTATTTTGCTACTCACGTATAATAAGTAGTACTATCTAGTTTGGATAATATATCAGAAAACGAAGATGATCAGAATAGTTATGCATTAGCGTGACACATTTCGCACATATACTTCTGAAGAACATTGATAAATAAAAAAATGGCCAGCTAGACAAATGGAAGGTAAGGAGAAACATGCATATTAAGGAAACAGTATGAAACAAACCATGCTAGATCCGAGCCGATGTTGGAAGAAGACAGACTTTTTTAAATACTTAAAAGAGGGATTGAATTTTCATATGATCAAGGCCTCAGTAAACCTTAGTATATACTCCAGACATCTTTTTTACAGAACCACAAAAGCTGAGTTATGACCAATCTTATGACCTGTTTCAACTACGTGTCTAGCAGTGAAGGAAGATAAATGTTTGTCATCTACTCCTATTGGGTTATTTGACTTGATTTGCTTCTGTAGCCATTTAGATACATGCTCCGATACCCTGACTTGCACATCACGATTATTCCTCCATATGTATGTAGAGCCACATGCACATGCAAATTGATAAACACTGTGGGACATGACATAATCATTTACATGTTTGAGTTTTTGGTAAAGGATAAACCTTGTTTTTTCAGTGATAATAAACTTTGCCGTATAGTATTGCGATAACGTATTAGATAATTCTGATAATTTTCGTCTTCTTATTACATTATTCAAACTTATCAAAGGGATTAGTTGGTTTAAAATGCTATTTAATTGAACAAAGTTAGTAAATTACAAGATTACCCGTTATTATGAGAATAAGAGTAAAATGATATAAACATCAGTTTTTTTAGTAAAACTAGATTCTCAAGGACAAGCTTTAGATAGAAAGAAAAGTAAACAATAAATACCTAGGATTTATGGCTATTTAATGAAAATATAATCTTTGATATAGTTTTAATAACCACTATTTTTGAATAAAAATACTTTAATACAAACGTTCTTATATTAGCAGATGTTATTTTCAGTTGAGGATTCAATGAGGCTTTACTGAAAAATCACTATAAACATGTGAATTCTGAAATTACAAAGTGAAACTGTAATAAATTCTAGCGTTTTATTTATTCATTACATTCATCAGATGAACAAACAAAACCTGAACTAATTAGCCTTCAACATTTTGTTTCAGTTCACGTTTGTAATTGTCTTCTGTTCAATGGTAAACTCATGAAGCAAAGATTACAGGATAAAATGAGAACTATATAAACTAGTATATCTCTGTTGATTTTCCGTACTAATGAAATATTGTAAGGATTCAATGGTAAAATTTTGTAGAAAAATACCTTTAGGAGTAGCAGTAATGTGAAATAAAGAAGAGTAAACTTCAGAAACTACCTAAAAGGTTTGTGACCATGTCATGTAAGAACACTTACATTCTATAAATAATGAGAAATATTTCAAATTCGTCAAATCGAGCTACAAATCCTCTTGATCATCTCAGAAACAGAAATCTTCATATTTAAAAAAATTACTTAATATTACAGAAACTTTCTAAGCATAAGAGTATAGAAAAGCAGAATAAGGAGTTTTCTTCTCATCATGAAACAACATTGCTGCACACATTAAGTTTGAATAAAATCGTGAAAGTTAAATGCGTGAATACATAAGTTCAACCGAAAAGCTGGATTTAGAAAAATCGACATTAGGTAAACAAAAACAGCAGATAACAATTATAAATAAGAAATTGAATAAATAAAGTGTACATGTATGGATGTGCTTATGTATGTTTGTATGCATTAAACGAACACTGGCTTAATTAATTTTATCTTACACGATTGAAAATTCTAATCTAAAATACATTTTCCATGTTAATTAAACTCACGCATACTACAACTATATTATGTAACTGGAAACAATAGACATATTACTTATGTCTATCGGCATAAGTAGCATACACCACTAGTCAGAAAGGTGTAACTTCGAAAGGATTTATAGTAATCAAATCCTCTTCATTCAATGTCACAGTCAGAAATTTTAACGTTAGTTGGCTGTTTCGTCTACTGTTTTCTTGGAGAACTGAGTTACTCACACTAATAACTGATTTCGTATTATTTATTTATGATCGCTAATTGAATTCTACCAATGACGATTCAAGATTTTGTATCTATTGCTCTTAAGTTCTCAATACCAGTTATAAATGCACTGAAAGTGGCCTAGATTGTAAATCGATGAACAGAGATAAACATCATGTGACTAATTAGCATAAAGAAACACTATGTGCTTAAATGGTAGACGATACTAATAATAAATATGTGAACTATAGATCAACTACACTAACCACAAAAATACTTAGTAATGCCATGAAAAATGCTAGATAAGTTAGTTCGCTTAATACTCAATTTAGCGACAATTACTGCTGAATATATTTTTTCTTTCTACCCAATGATAAATTTATTTGAAACTACCAAGTCCAACATTGGCAGTGATACCTATAGCAACAATATCACTTGAAATGACCCGGAAGGCGGAGCCAACATTCACAAAGTTGTTCTAGAGTGCATGTTTCAGTTTTAAAGGTTGACACATGGATTTCACCGGACCACAAAACACAGAACCAAATCGACCATATCTTTATCAACAAAAAGTTAAGCAGAACGATGGAGGACGTGAGAACCAAGAGAGGAGCTGATATAACATCAGATCATCACTTGCTAGTCGCCATGAAATTGAAATTCAAGAAGCACTGGACAACGGGGCGGACAATATCACAAAAGTTTAATACGGCTTTTCTTCGGGATACTGACAAACTCAAAAAATTCAAGATAGCTCTCAGCAATAAATTCCAGGCCTTTCATGATCTACTACTCAATGGAGAGGAAACTACTATGAAGAACAAGTGGAAGGGGATAAAAGAGGCAATCACTTCAACATGTCATGAGGTTCTGGGACACAAGAAGCACCATCACAAGGAATGGATCACTGTTGATACACTGAATAAGATTCAAGAAGGGAGGAACAAACAAGCAGCAATCAATACCAGTCGAACAAGAGCAGAAAAAGCCAAGGCACAAGCTGAATACACAGAAGTAAACAAGTAAGTGAAGAGGAGCATCAGAACCGACAGTTACAATTAAAAAACTTAATACTAATTCCGATTGCTAGGATTAGTTCAAAACAGTCAATTTGTCATATGAAGTGCAGAGCCTGCAAAAATATATATATTGACCCAAGTTACCACCAATTCACAACATTTTAACGTAAAGAAATTACCAAGGTGAAAGACGAATCAATCAAAATGGCAGTGTTTGTCACTGAAAGGAGTACCAAAGAAGTACATTAACCTTATAAAGGCTCTCTACTCGAACACAACTGGTCGAGTGAGAGCTTATGGCGATAGGGAGTGAAGTAGTTGAGTGTGTCGACCGCTTCACTTATCTTGGAAGTCTCACCAGCCCTTGTGGTCTGGTGTGTGACGAAATCTCAGCACGGATACAGAAGGCTCGACTAGCTTTTGCCAACTTGCGTCATTTATGGCGTAGGCGAAATATCCGTCTATCAACCAAAGGACGTGTTTACTGCGCAGCAGTTCGTTCCTTCCTACTTTATGGCAGTGAAACATGGCCGGTAAGAGTAGAGGATATCCGTAGGCTACTAGTATTTGATCATAGGTGTCTTCGAAACATTGCTCGTATATCATGGGACCATCGAGTAAGTAACGCAGTTGTTAGGAAACGGGTACTAGGTAAGGATGGCAAATCAATTGATGAAGTAGTGAAACTTCATCAGTTGAGATGGCTGGGACACGTGTTACGTATGCCCAACGACCGACTGCCTCGACGTGCGATGTTCAGTGGTATAGGAGTAGGTTGGAAGAAAGCTAGGGGCGGCCAAACCAAAACATGGCACAAGTCCATGAAGTCACTGACAAGTGGACTGAGTCATGTTGGTAGGTGTAGACTACCTGGTTGGGGACCGCGAGATGATAGCAACCGATGGTTAGAGACCCTGATTGACATGGCTCAAAATCGTTTGCAATGGCGCAGTTGCATCCACTCTCTGTGTTCTCCCAAATTCTAATCTTCTGAATTCTTCATGTCTATTTTTTTCCTCTTTCCAAATTTATTTCACTGGATTATACTCTTTAAATTACATCTCCAAACCCTAATCTTCCCGATTACTGCTTATACTCTTATTACGTCTACCACTATGGGATTTGAATCGACAACTGTATCTCTGTGCTAATGTGGTGTGGCAACTCGAACTGATGTACGTACGTACGAAGTTCTACGTTGTTACTGACTGACTGAACAAGAGCAGAGAAAGCCAAGGCACAAGCTGAATACACAGAAGTAAACAAGTAAGTGAAGAGGAGCATCAGAACCCGCAAACGTAAATATGCGGAAGATTTAGCAATGAAGGCGGTAAAGGCTGCAAGAGAAGGAAACATGAGAGAACTGTATGACAACAAAGAAACTGTCTGAAAATCACCGTAAACCAGAACGACCAGTGAAAAGCAAGGAAGGCAAGGTAATCACCAACATTGAAGAACAACGAAACAGGTGGGTAGAACACTTTAAGAAACTTTTGAATCAACCAGCCCCACTGAACCCACTCAACATCGAAGCAGCATCCACGGACCTCCCAATCGATGTTGGCCCACCAACAATTGACGAGATCAGCATGGCCATCAGACAAATCAAGAGTGGCAAGGCAGCAGGACCAGACAACATTCCAGCAGAGGCACTAAAAGCAGACGTAGCGGCAACTGTAAGGATACTCCACATTCTCTTCAGCAAGATTTGGGATGAGGAACAAGTACCAACAGACTGGAAAGAAGGACTTCTGATCAAAATACCGAAGAAAGGAGATCTCAGCAAGTGTGATAACTACCGGGGCATCACTCTTTCCTCAATACCGGGAAAAGTATTCAACAGGGTATTGTTAAACAGGATGAAGGACTCCGTAGACGCCCAACTTCGAGACCAACAGGCTGGATTCGTAAGGATCGATCATGTACAGACCAAATCGCGACACTACGGATCATTGTGGAACAATCAATTGAATGGAATTCATCACTCTACATCAACTTCATTAACTACGAGAAAGCACTCGATAGTGTGGACAGGACAACACGATGGAAGCTTCTTCGACACTACGGCGTGCCTCAAAAGATAGTCAATATTATACAGAATTCCTATGATGGATTAAACTGCAAAATTGTGCATGGAGGACAGTTGACAGACTCGTTCGAAGGAAAGACCGATTTCAGACAACGTTGCTTACACTCAATTACAAGATACAAGTGTTTGTTATTAGTTGTCTGCGCGAAATACTTCGGATCCGTTGGCAAAACACTATTAATCACAACCTACTGTGGGATAGAACAAACCAGATTTGAGTGGAGGAAGAAATCAGGAGGAAACGCTGGAAGTGGATAGGTCACAAATTAAGGAAAGCACCCAACTGCTTTACAAGCCAAGTCCTCGGTTGTAATCCTAAAGGCCAAAGAAGAGGAAGACCAAATAACACATTACGCAGAGAAATAGTGACAGATATGAGAAGAATGAACAAAAATTGTACAGAACTAGAAAAGAAGGCCCAGGATAGAGTGGGTTGGAGAATACTGGTCAGCGACCTATGCTCCATTGAGAGTAACAGGAGTGAGTTAGTAAGTAGATTCTGATAGTAATTGTTAATGTTTACAACACAAGTTTAAGGTTGCCTATAGAATAACCTGAATCTGTAAATATAGAAACAATATGCTACTGAAACTAACCTTATAATTAAGCAACAGCTTTCGAAATAATTCTGTTCGATGAAGATTCTGGTTGCACAGTTTTAGAACGACTATGATAACTTCTGTCACTACTTATAGCATTTCTATTATGATTCGGATTTACTTTAGGTGATAAAAGATCAATTATTTCCTTCAAAAGTTTACTTGTTGAAGCATCCGCTGAACGTTGTGTTATAACTAATAGATATTTTAGTGTAGTGAATAAATTTGCATTACATTTTATTGAATTCATAGTAGAATCAAATCGAGAACGACAAACAGGATCTGAAAATACTAAACGTCTTATTATTCGAAGTAAAAGACGCATACGTCGTCTGCAATATGTACTTCGTTTAGAATTAAATGAATCGTAAGAATTTTTCAATGTTTCCTTAGATACATGATACTTGATTTGAAGTAGTTGATCTTCTTCAGCTAATCTTAATAAACCTAATGATAAAGGATCAGTTGATGAAGGTACCAATGCACTACGTGAATATTCACCACCATATAATGAAGCATAATTAGTAAGAGCAGTGATAGAAGCTTCACATAAACGGAAACAAATTCCATCTTCATAATTTTGCTCTTGAATAGATGCTGATATTAAATGTGTCCAATTATGTAAATCAGATTCGCATACATTAGGTTGAATTGTAGGCAATTGATGTGGTCTCCATAAACCAATTAAACGAGCAAGTAAACCAGCCAATTTCGGATGAGGTCTAGCAGCAATCAAAATCTAAGTTAAGTGAAAGATGAGTATTATTTTCAGTGGAAATAAGTGATTGATTATTGACTGTTTCAACTAGATTAAAATACAGCTAATAATCTAGCAAATATACTCAAATAGGTGCTGAAGCATTTAAATGAGTTATGTACTTATTTTTTCTTTGACATAAATGTATAGATTATGAATTAGTAAGAGCTTAATCAACATGGTGACCTGTATTCCAAACAGGTATGGAACAAATTACTTGCGTCAGACCTAAAGTGAACACATATCACTAATTCATCAACTCCATTAGATAAACGTTCTGCGCTCATGGGGTCTTCTTATATATGAAGTACTGGTTTTCAATGTGACTACCTGAATAGACACTACAAAATGAATTATAATAGGACATAATAGCGATTTGTAAGTAATTAAGATCGATTAAATCAGAACACGATGTCAATATATGGTGTAACCAATCAATTAAATTATATAAAAATATGAGTTGTTTGACTGCAGTATGTGAAACCCTACCAACAACTTGAGATTAATGAATTATTAAAAAAAACGTTTATGGGTTTCTCTAATTAGTGAGTCAGTACGCTTTAAACATCATTATTTGCAGTAACACATGGACTTGAAATTTAAGTTTACCTAATGATGACTGAAATATCACTCACAAAATCTTATAACAATGAGCTTACGAATCAATATCAAACAGAGAGGTGGACATGGAGGTAAAGTACAATTATATAAATTAACTTATCTAAATATAAATTCGATAAATAACTAACATAGACATCTGAATCATAAAAAAAACAATGAGAAATGAGATAGATATTCCAACTGATTTTAACCAGTACGTTTTACAGTGATTACAATATTATTTAAGACAGGTTGGTCCAATGTTAAGTGGTTTACAATGGTTTATTTAACTTCGACGAGTTTGTGATACAAAATAGTTCTGAACTCTTAAATCTTCATATAGTAATACTTAGTTGTTCAATAGGGAATAGAGTGATGTATTATTCAGTAATCATATTTACGTCTTTATACTCAAGATAAGATTAACCAAGTAGCGAACATGTCGGTTCACTTGGTTATAGACCACATCAACTTAGTGATTAGAGAGCTCTGTTATCAACTGTTAAATCTCAGGATTGAACACCGCCCCATCTATGTCACTTTTAGAAAGCTGGATTAGTATCACAACTAAAGTATGACTAAAAAACAGGTATCCGAATCAGTACTTTGCTTTATAGATATATCCATTGGGATGATCGACAATAAACATATTCTATCACTCGATAGAAAATGGATGTATAGTGGAAACTGTCCATCTTTCCAATTGATCAGCAAGTTGTACCTGTAATCTTGAGGGAACTGGTGCTCCCTGCTCGATCTGCACTAAATAAGGACTTGACACGCATGACATTGATCACCATCCAGTGATCTATCAATCTTGATTACATCTGAGTCCTACAGAAGGTCAGTCGCGGCCCGGATAGCTCAGTGGTAACGTCTCTGACTGTGAAGCTGGGTGACACGGGATCGAATCCGCCAGGGAGCACCAGTCCCCTCAAGATTGCAGGTACACCTTGATGGCGAGTGCCAAGTAGCACGAAACCCGAGTCCAGGATTTCCTGTCGACTACCTCCAACCACCATCTAATCCCAAGGTATTAATGACAATAAATCTTTCTATACATTAATATGTTACTAATATTACTACTTAGAGTATGAGAATAAGTATGTCTTTCATAAATTGATACACCTTCTTGAAACATTTAAGTAATTTTTCTCGTTGATAACAATTTAATAAAATTAATTTTAGCAATCTTAACATGTGTGGATTATTTGAATTCTTGTAACAAACAGAAAAAAATGATTAATCACACATAAGTATATTGATGTAACATGATGTACTCATAAATGTAAGATAGATTTTTTCCAATGTTTGAAAACAATTAATCTTTGGAGGATAGGTTGATTCGGTTTCATGACAATTGTCATCATCAAATATATATATATATATATATATATATATATATATATATATATATATATATACGCCGAAAATACGACAGTGTGACAGGAATATTATGTGTATAAACACATAAACTGCACCGTCGTTTTCACATTTTTAGAATTATTGTTTTTACACAGTTACAATTAAAAAACTTAATACTAATTCCGATTGCTAGGATTAGTTCAAAACAGTCAATTTGTCATATGAAGTGCAGAGCCTGCAAAAATATATATATTGACCCAAGTTACCACCAATTCACAACATTTTAACGTAAAGAAATTACCAAGGTGAAAGACGAATCAATCAAAATGACAATAGTATCAGTCATAATAAAATAATGGACATGAAGAATATTATCTAGAAAGTACGAATGTGATCGACTAATTTAAAACTTGAAATCATGTTAAAGCCTAGTTTCTGTAACCGATTTCAAACTATATCACCTAGATTTAGATCACATATATTTAGATTGTCGTGCGGACCCGAAGTCAAGAAGTTTTCACTTCGCTCAAACAGTCGGTGATTTCACAGATAGGTAACATGTTTTCATTTGACCATTAATAACCTTTCGATCTAATCGTTCGCTAGTCACTACTGTATATTAGTTGTATTATTTAATTTATTTGAAAACATAAATATTGATACAAAGGGGCATGGAATATATATGCGCCACACAAGTCACTTCATTTGTGCGTGGGCTATGATACTGCCCGGGTTCCCAAACCGAAGTAGGTGGTTTTCTTAGGGGGCCACACCCGGACCGTTCGACCTGAAGGTCTGATCCACAATACAGTGGAGCAACGTAAGGAGATGCAGTCCCCATGGTAGCCGGTGACCAACGATAGATTCATACGCCATTTGTCTCCTTAGCATCCTGAAGCCCATGTGCACTATTGGTTTGGAACCAGGGTTTTCCAATTCCCCTAGGTAGATCCTCCATATCCACCAAATTGGTTACAGCTCCAGACATTCGCTTTTCGTCCTCTCAATTTTGTAGACAACACCCCCACCGGGAGAAGGCAGTGAGTAGGACTTCCCTGGCAGTGGCTGTATACGCGTGACCATGTGAGAGCATTTTGAGAGGAAGAGAGTACTCTACCTACCCTCGGCCGTATCAGGGCGATCGGTGGCACGTAAGAATGGGAGGTGAGTATTTAGTCGAACAAGTAACGACGCAGAATTCCTCACGAAGGTAACACAGTTTGCGGCATAAAAACACGGTGAAAAGGAAAGTAAATTAAATTTTACGAAAAAGAAAAAGAAATGAGTTTATAAAAAATATAAAAATACATGTTTCAGATTTACAGAGTGGTTGATTACGATTCATAGAACTTAGGGTCTTTAACAAATGATATCTAACAAATGACTCAGAAGTGAGACATATTCTTTGCCATATAGACTAATAGTAACTACGCAGATCGATACCATATTGTGTCCTAGTATCAATCAGTTTAGAGTAAAATAATCCTAACCTAAGTGAGGGGATGATTAAGTATGGGTCAGACAACCAATCAATTGTAGATGCACAGTTTTCTGAAGTTAAAATCTCCTTACCATACTAGGTTTTAGATGACAGTCTAACTTGGATCGACCCATGATTTCAAAGAAATTTAACAATCTCCACAACCTCATACTAACATTTATCATGTGCCCGTAAGCGACTAGCTTCAAGAGGTGATTCTTGGAGTTCAAGTGAGAAACCATGAACAGTGGGATTCAACCGTTTCGAGAGCCGGGTAGTTAAACACCGAAGACAGAAGATCGTTGCACAATGTCTTGAATTGACTGAACTGAGACATTAACACAGTTAGATACCAGCTTAGCGGTTTAGAAGTAAAGTGTTCGCACGTGAAACTGAAGGACCTGGGTCCAAGTCCCGAGCATAGTGTCGTTGGTGTACACTTCTGAAGAATTTTATACTAAGAAAAAAGTCGTCTAGTACCCGCGAGCTAACAGTTGGGAGTTGACTGCTCCAACTACTAAGCTAACAACATGTAGTTATTAGTCGAAGAGTAATAAGCATTTATAGATTCAAATAACTCACTTCTTCAGCAGCAACGGCAGTATTTTTAGCATCGGGAGAGTTTGCAGCTCGTGAAGCCAAAGCTAAACGAACAACGTCAGCAACATAATTTAAGAGTGCATTCATAGCTCCTAATGCAGCAAGCATTGATATACACACATTATCTGTTGCAGGCAACAAACGAATTGAATGATTACATTCTGATTTTGTCGACGGATTATTTAATGGAGATTTATAACGTTTGGGGATACGATGATTTACTGCTGACTGAAGTAATAATAAAAAAGACCAAATTTATAGTCAATAAAATGCAATCTGAAAACAAAAACTATCTTAAAGGATTACTATGATATGATTTTCAAGGATATAAAAAGAAAATATTTATTCATGGTAACTAGAAGTAATAATCGAAGTGATAGACGAACACACTAATTCACTATTAATTAGGTATGGAAGTAAGTATATATATTTGGTACTGAGTAGAACTACCTAATGCAGTGGTCAATAATAACATCGTACTCAAGGTGATTGTTGTATGTTTAGAAAGATTACGAGATCACCTAAATCTGCGAACGGAACGAAGACTCAGTAATACAATGACCAAATAAGCTACAAATTCCGATGCGTCTCAGCCCCGTTAACTAGAGGGAGAAGTCCAGGTTCAGATGAGGGAAATGTATTCCACAAGCACAACTCAAGCGTATATATACAGCATACAAATGTCCTTGAGAAACGTCGAAAAATAGCATAGTAAAAGACAAAACGAACCAATGACAGTTAAGGTCCTGCCAGGTGGGAAATATGACATGAAGATAAAAATGGGTGCTTTGGCACGAAAACAAGGAATTCAAACCTCAGAACTAAAATTGAAAAAATAAGACATTTACTAAGTGATTTCTGGAGATCTAGCATCCCTAACGGATTGTTAGCACTAATAGTAAATGGTGAAGAGAAAATGCATAATAGAATCGTTCTTATTTATAACTAATGAGTTTCTGAGTAACTTATTTAACTCATGGATATTTGCTATTTAGTTGAATGAAGTAAAATGACAGGACATTTATGTAAGGAAATAAGTACGAATCCGACTGGCGAACAGCAACGTTTAATTTGAAAGTATCGTAGTTTACACTACGGATTTACTTTTCCATTCCGTAAGTAGATATTGTAACCGACGAACTATTGGGATGAAAGTATACATTCATAATTCAATGAGTAACTTATATCGAAGTATATGTACTAGAACTGAGACTGCAACATTAGCACTTTCTTAAAGAAACAAAGATGATACAAGGTTTCTCAATTAACATCGTTATATTTCAATTCTAAATAAAGTATTGTATAGAAAGTCGTACATATTACATGATCATACTCTTGACTAAAAGGTTGCATCAGATATATATATATATATATATAATCAAACAATAACTAACATGTTTTCCAGAATTGTAATGAGTTTTATTTGAGTAATTTCCTGATTGTTTCTCATCACTATTGGAATTTGGCTCCGGTACTAATATTTGTCCAATTTCTAAACAAGCAATTGTAACTAATTCTAATAAACGTAATTTTATTATCAAGTAATCTGGTTTACATAGATTGGACCAATGAAACAATAAAGGTATTAATTCAAATAAAGTAAGGCATAGATTTGATGTCACAGAAGGTGATGATGAATGCAGTACTGATTTGTTCTCTGAATAACCTAAATTCCCAGTACATAATGGTGACACTAACGAAGCATGTGATGACAGTGCCATTGACGATGATGAGGTTGATGATAAAAGTTGTGAAGCTAATAAACGTACTAAAGAAATATCTAAACCATAAGTAGAAAAGTTTGTAATAAACAAATGTGTTTCATCTGATATCAGTTGTTGAATAAACTCTCTAGTAGAATCATAACTGTCTCTATGTTTTGAAGAATTTTCAAAATAAGGTGAATTTGGTGTGATCAATGTATTATTTGAAAGTGAATACTTTAAAATATAACAATCTTGAGAAGCACATTTTAACAATAAACATAACAAGCGTAGAAATGCAGTTGGAGCTGTGATCTCAGGACATGTGAGGACTGAATTACCCTGAAAGCAAAAGGTACAAAAGAAAAAGACATACGATTTAATCTGACTACAACAGCACAATAAGTCATTTTAAAATCGAAAAAACATCTGAAAATATTTTAAAGGTTATGTATTGTGAAAATTTATGAAATATATGAATCGTTTTTCAAACATATAAACAAAACTGAAGAGAAATAAATTATGTAAGAACAAAGTGGTACTACATACTTTAACATATCGATCGAATCAAATGTTACTTTTATTTAAAGCTAAAATAAGGAAATAAAATATATAATTTACATCATTTCTACACACTTTATAGAATCAAATGATAATATTTATTTAAGTTTACCCCAACAGGTACATTGACTTATGAAGTCAGATTTTTTTAAGTCATCTGAAGAACGAAAGAAATTCAAAAGCATCATAGTTTCCTTCATAATGATAACATGTACAATGATATGAGTAAAATACTTGAGTATACAATAACATTTTTCTGATTTTATTCAATTCCGAACTTAAAATGTTAGACACAATAAAAAAAGTGAGGCATAACTCTAAAATATGATAACGAGTAAATAATCTGCATACAAAGTTTTCTGGTCACAATCCACTTTTTAAAACTAGATGGACTTTGGTTATGTAATGATTTTTAAGTGTTTTTTTTATTACAAATAACATCAACAACTTTTAAGGATTCAAGAGGGAGGGGAATTAAACTAGTTTTGTAATACGAAAGATTTTATAATCAGCTCTTCAGAAGTCAGAAATGGAGTATCAAGAAACGATGGCAAACGAGTAGATGAAACAATTAACTCTGATTTAATGGAGATACTTAAGACATACGTTTTGATCATTTTAAGCCATCACTTAGGCCTACTCCTTCGCACCCTTCTAGCTAACATAAACGTACGCTGGGAGAGAATTAGGGTTGGTCAAATAAAGGGAAAACATCATCCCATAAAGTCGCTGAATGTTTATCTGACCCATATAAGGAGATGCTATTGTAGTGAACAAGAACACGAGTGGGGACAATCGAGTGTAATTGATAAGAAATTACAGAGCATCTCAATAAAATCTGAGAATCATATAGTAAATCGTTACTTTGCAAAATATCAATCCATCGTCTCAAATTTGACTGTTTCTTTGCAAATAACAGTCCATTGTCTCAGATTTCATTGTTCATGCGTTTTCATACCAATATCGTTCCGTTTCTGTTCTTTCCTTATCGAGCGGATGAATTGGTTCTTCATACGTCTCAAAATCTTAAATTTCTGTATCAACATTTATACGCGCGATGCTAAGTACATTATTTTAAGCAACTAATTATAATCGACCAATACTAAACATTATTTAATTCAATTTAGTGGCACAAGTCAATTTCGTAACGTTGTGCTCTATGGGTGGTTTACATATAGTGACCAATATCTAGTATCAACAATGTTCATTGCTTATTAAATGTCAGTCTCCACGACCGCTTATCTAAGCACAGAGTTTTTGACATATTCAACGTTGGGTGCAGGAGAAAAATCGACAGAAAGTTATGAAGTTAGGTTCAATATATTTATTATTAACAAAGAACTATAAAATTGCAATCCTCGTGACATTGGTATTTCAGCCATATTAACTCAAATATTTAACAGTAATTTGATTGCGTTTAGCTTACAGATGATGTAATTTAATAGTTATATTATATTCATTTAGTTATTGTATAATAATAAGTCAGCCAGAATTGTTTTTTTTTTGTAACATAGAAATAAACATACGAAATGTAGCTTAAAAATTGTCATACGACCAACAGAAAACCACTAAATAGAAGTAAAGGCGACATATCAACGAAATCATAAGCTCAACCACCTAAATACACACATAAAAATAAATGTATGCATAGATAAAACTCTTGAAAGCTTTTTTAAAAAAAAATTCAATCTGTCAACATGTGACACTTCAGTACATTTAAAGTAAGTATGATCCAAAAGAAACGTAATATAATCAGACGATTAAAAACCAAATAAGAACGTACATGTAGTTTCAATAATAACGATCTCATCCATGTTTAAATCATATATGTATCTGCATTGATTAGATAGGGAGTTATGTAAACTGATTGAAGAATGATAATGGTTTACTGAATACTAAAAAAATGACAACAAATTTCAACGCCGGTGGTTGTCGGCTCGGTTCACCTGATTATTTCCAGGTTATTGAATTCTCTTAAAAGAATTTTCAAAGTACCATACAAATAATTTACCAAAATGATTAATAAGAATATGGATAAAGCATTGCGTAATATTAAACAGTAAGCCACGTAATAATTTTATTTTCTATAATAAGTTATAAAGATTTTAAAAGGATTGTTAACAGTTTTATTTTAAATTCATTTCTATTAATTTTATGTTCACTATGTATCGTATGTTATCTCGTCTGCAAATCCATGAACTTAATCTTGCATAAACAACTGGAAATAATTCTGAAATTTCGCGCTCCTCATACTATTCAGTCGGTAAATATGAATCTAAGAAAATAAGTTTAACAAAGGAAAGAATTTTTCATTCATTTCAACATTTATATCATGATATTTAATTTTCAGTAATTCACTGGTTGATCAATATTTTAGATTTGTAATAGTTTGTATTTAGATTCTTAAAGATTCTTATTTCATTTACTAGAGATTTGCGAACTCCAAACAGCTAATCTTCTATTGATGTATTCAATCTAAATCAACACTTGATAATTTTCAACGAGCTGCAGAACAAGTGAAGCTAAGAGACTATTAAAAAAAGATTTATTTTACAGAATAACTTAAGATTACTGGAGTAGTTGGTGAAGTTAACTGTATAAAAAATATTTTATTACAGAGAAGAACATTGATTTGTTTATCATCTGTTAAATATTGTAATGAGTTTCACACAAAAAATGATGTTTAAAACAAAATTAAATTTTAAAGTAAAGCACAAAATTTGTTAAATGGTCAAATACAATCTTCACTATATATATAGTTATGAATTACACACACACGTAGTATTGCTTATGTCAGCGGAAAAACAACAATTAGCCATATTGGAAGGATACAATACGTGATATTGTAAATACGCCTTGATTACTGTTACAGTGAATGATTACCGCCGGTTGGAATATGAATCTAATTTCCATTTTAAATTATGATTTGTTAACTTAAAATTAATTCATAAGTAGACTATATGGGTTAGATATGAAATTAGCAGAACTAGTTTTTTAAGAGATGATCAAAAGTCTGATTAAGCAACTAATGATTCTACACAGTGAGATTTATTGAAATAGGATTTAACGATTGATTATGAGTGAGAATTTTAAGTCCCATCACGTTTATTATCCGAGCGATTTGATCGATTTTGTCATAGCACTATTGGTGACCAGGAAATACGAGACCAAGATGAATAGTTTTAGATCTCGATTATGTAGAACTATTTTCTGTCCACAAAAAATGATAAAAATAGGTTAACCAAAAGCGAACAGAGCAAAACATTAGTTAATGGTCAGTTAATTATTCTGTGTAGAAATCCGACAATCATTATGATGCTTTATGAAACGATGTCAACAGTGATGAGGAAAGTTACGATTGACAAACATAAGTAAAACGAAACGGTTAAGAAATACAATGATTATTATAGGATAGTTCAACTATGATACTGGAAACCTCTTTATTATAGGACAAAGTTAATTCCAAAAGAATAATTACTTTAAATAAATTTGCAAAAGAAAATCCCCTTTGATGAACTTGAATACCTAACAGAGAAGATTGACTGCTTTTATAAGTACTTATCACACAAATGATTCACTCAAACCTAACAGTCTGATACAAAGTAGAGCACGAAAATATGATTCATCGGCTGAAGAGCTAATAACTTATAAAACCACGAACAGATGAAATACTGAAAAAAGATATAGGAAAGATAAAAGTGTAAAAAGATTCATGAATCTGGAGTTGATTTTGAGCAGTATCCTTAAAAATGTCTGTTATCGAGTACTCCAACGCACCCCAGACATACAGTTCAGTCAGTCCAAGCATTTATTCATAATAAATAGTATAAAATACTAAAACTTTCATGAAACATGAATGATATTGCGGACATTATGATTCTATCATGTACTACTGATGCTATGTAATCATTGAAGGCTAGATATATACAAATAAAATTATGTGCCAACCTTTAGAACTTAAATGACATAACCGAAAACCATCTGTAGTTATATCGAGATTTTGTTGATCGTCAAACTACCATAGCTCATAATTTACTCAAGAAACCAGAGTAATCCAGCTCAATATCAGTGAATGAAATTAGGTAAGTGTTTAAGAAACCTTGGTTAATATGTATCTTCATTTAAAAGGACTCTATCAATTTTCTGCTGAAAATTTCAGAGAACATTAACGAGTTAATAAGTCAGATGTAAGCAGGGTTATATTATTTAAATATTCAGGATTGTACATATGTTTTGTGAACATAATATCAGTCAGTAAGTCTGAAATTATTATCCCCACAAGTAAACGGTGACAAAGTTGAAGCAAAATTCACAGACTCATATTTAGGTGAGGTGAGCATTAATTAGTTGTAAGTTTTCACATAAACAAATAAGTCGAAGTGTGGAATTCTGCCAATGTGATATCATTATATGACATTCTTCTAAATTTGTAGAAATGTGAATAAAAGCAAGAAATCTCATTATGTAACTGACTGCCTTCAAAGGATATAATTCATGCATTCTATCATGATAGAGTTTTTAATGAAATTATGAAAAGCGTTTAAAATAAATTAATGAGACTTCTTTAATATTTAACAGTTTTACATACTTAACAGTTTTTAAAAAGGTTCAAAAGAATTCACGTGATGTACTCTTGTTATGTATTTTTCAAGAGTTCGAAACTTTGTGCTACTTTCAAGTGTTCGGTATTTTTCGTTTCATTTTCATCACAAACATATTACTATGTACAAATCTGACGTTTATGTATTAAGTACTAAAACAAACTGTTTTACTTAATACTACTCATGATATACACAAACAAAGTGTGGGTGATAAGTAGTTTAAAAGATATGATTATTCAATATCTGTAACGGAACACAGATTGTTCACGAAATATACACACTTAGTCTTCAATCTTTCATTTGCATCTATTGTGTGTTCCGCAACTCAAGCTGATCGTAGACTACTAGAACTTCTCTTCTGGTCTCACACGTACTCCGAACTATCCATGTTTTTGACTTTCTGAGACTCCTGTCTTTGGCTATTGATTATATCAACTGCCGAGGGACGCTCTGTTTTACATGCTACTTATAAGCAATCTTCTAAGTAGCGTCCACTTCACTCGGTGGATTAGAACCTGCATAACTCCAGCTTCATAGTCTATTTTTCATTGATGTATTTGGGTCATGTACGATACTCTGTACGGCTTGGATACGTACAAGTATTTGTATAATCTTTTAGTGCTGATCGAATTTTGTCGATCAGTCCGCCACATAATTAGTGGTCCAAATGACTCAATATCAAGTGTACTATGTTTAGATGTTAGTTGATTGGAGATAGGATAGTATTTAGCATTTCAGTTCTCAAAAAAACAGTGACTTGTTCTAAGTTGTTCTGTGGAGATTTTGTACAATTCAAATGTAATTAGGGTACAATAACCGTTAAATACATCTTGGTTTCCTGAGCTTCTCAGACTGATATCAACTCATCATGAAACACATTCACATTGCATGAACACTCCAGCGATTGATCTTAGTGAATAACCACAAATATCCCGGTAAATATTTGTCTATATTATTGAACTACAAGTTTTCCAAGGCTGGATTATGGTAAAATTTAGTTTAATCATATTTATACTGATTTAAGATTGAAAAAAAGTGATTCGACTGAGCAACTTGTTTACAGTTCTGATTTATAAAATTTCAAGCACTATATATTTCCTACCCATCATTAATTAATATAATTACAACATAATACATATCGTATCAAATGAACTCGAATGTTCTATGACAATTATAATTGAAGTTTAAAACAGCATTGAACAGAAAATGTTTACGACAGACTGTGAGTGCTTTGTAGGAACAACATTTTCGAGTTCTAATGTGTGATTAGAAAGTAAAAGTTTAATAATTGATGCTTGCGAAATTCATCTCAGTCGAATAGTTACAAGTCATAGTGTGATGTGTGCCACTGATGTCGACAGATATATGTATCACCAATCAAAAGTGAAACTCCTGGAGGAAGAAGGTAAAAGGAGATCGAAGAGAAGAGAACAAGAACAGAGTGATTGGTGTGGAAACGAAGGAACAATCAAGTTTGGGACAATTGATTGAAATTTTGCAAATGAATTATTTACAGTATGGTTCTCAGATTTTACTGCGACATTCTGTAATTTTGTATTCAAATACACTTGGTTGTCTCTACTAGTGTTCTCATTCACTACAATAGAATGAGTATCATAAATAAGTTGGGTCATACAATCATGAAAAGTATGAACATAAAATATGAAAAAGAACATTCAACTCCATCAGTTCAACTCGTTGTAACCTCATAACTAGTAAAATTAATCAGCATACGAATTGGGTAAAAATGTGTCACATCCCAAGATTCAAACTTTTAGTTTAACACATATATTTTATTTGAAAATGATTTCCTATTCAATATTCACAATCAGTTTACTAAATACGAAGGAAACAACCAAAAATAGTGCAAATGAAAACGTTAAATTCAATATGATCAATTATCACGGTTCAATTAAGTTAGAATATAAGTGCAGGTTAATTAAATAATTACAGACACATCTAAAAATTTTAATATACATTACCAGTCACCCAATTATTATTATTATTATTATTATTATTATTATTATTATTATTATTATTATTACACAAACATGATTATTTAATGTTAATGTTTTAACAGAACTCTGATTAATTAGTTATAAATGCACATTTCTTTTGTAGTTATTTACGTTTATATGATCTGCACAATGTACAAGTGCTTCTTATTACTTCTTATCTGTGTGTGAATGTATGTGCATAGTGTCAAAACATAAACTAAACACGAAATATTTTAAAGATTTTGTAACTTACTTTATTTGGCCTTGAGAAGTTAAATTAAATAAGGTGTGTTGGCATATTGATAAGATTAGAAAATAAATTCACATCTTCAGTAAAAATTTTCTACAAGTTCTGAATTATAAATTATTGCTAAGTTTTTTCCATTAAAACAAATTTATTAAATGAAGTAATGAAGTTTTAGTTAGATGTTTTACACATTGGAAAATGATTTTCAAAATACAAATCATTTTATAAAATGTTTTATGATTTATAAAATACTGAATTATTGAGTATCAGTTGTACAGTTCGAAACTTCCAACTAGTTAATTAGTGAATGAGACAGTAAATTAGTGATTAAAACATAAATTTGAATCTCAATTTATTCACTTCGATTTGAGCAGTCAAATAGTATCGTTAGACCATAATACAAGTGCGACCGATAATTAAATTCATAAACATATTTTTAGTAAATGAGCTATATTGGCCAATAAGTCAATCTCATAGTTATTAGTAAGTGAATTACAACGAGGAACGACATATTGACTAAACTAATTCAAGCAAAAATAAATAGATTTATTTCTCTGATCAATTGAGAGATATTCAACAAATATCTTGTAATTAGAGTATACTACAATGCTACACTGTCTTATGAGCTATAATTGTTATAAATACACACAATTCAGCAATAAGAAAATCATTATATCGGATTAAGACAGCCATTAAAGCTATAAGGTGTTATCGCTGTTATTATGATCTAAATGGTCCTAATTTATTTCCTGTTTTTAACCAACTTGTCTCGAAGATAATTTCCATTGTCAGTAACAGACACGAATGAGGGAATCATTAGAAGACAGAAATCATTGAACAGATATTGTATAATCAGATTTGGAACTTCCTAACAAAGTATCGACACAACCACACATAGGATAAATCTTGAAACTTTCAGGATCCATACAGTGAGTATGATACCATTTATTGATTGAGTTACAGTCCAGTTAACCTATGTATTTTAATGTGATCCACAGCAAATATTCTCAGTGAAAAAGTCCCTGAATTCGGACCTGGACGAATTCATAAATGATGTATTCTGACCAACACTTTGGAAAATCCAGCTTCAAACTAACCTGTAAACGAGTACATGATACTTAATAAGTGTTATTCATCAAATTTTATCATTCCACATAAATAGATTTATTCAAAATATGAATTGCAATTAGTAAAATTCGAAAATACACATAGCACTAATGAATTCATAAAACAATACTCTGATAATGAAGAAGATAGAGTTATAATAATTTATTTATATGTGAATATGTTTCCATACATATAATTTTCTGAAGTGAAATTTTATCAAACACAAATCTATATTTTATCTTATTGAGATGTTAATTAGGATTAATTCTAGTCTAGGAAAAAGAAAGTCAAATTATTATTTCGATATAATTTAACATATTGAATATGAATCCGGATTATCAAAATAAGAGTGATATGTGGAATGATACCCGAATAGTGATTTTCAAACATAATGAGCTCTAGATTTTACTAGTCAGCAGTTATTTAAAATGTAAATATTCTCATTAATCAATGAATATATTTTACAATAATAAACAAAGGTAGGACAATCATGAATATGACTGTCAAATCAAGTGGTAGAAAAAAAACCCGACAATAGAATTAAGTTCTATATGTTATATACATAACACTTTTAGCATTATGGTCTTACAGTTATTTATCCATTTCAATCCTATTTCATGATCATTTTTTCGTAGTCTTTAAGCACTATTGATTTAATTGTGATTACTTTTATCGCTTTTTGACACTATGGTGTACCTGAAAAGATCGTCAACATCACATGGAGAATAGCTGATAGATGCATTCAAAGTGGATACCGGTGTCAGAAAAGGCTGCTTACTTTTACCCTTTCTCTTTCATCCAATGGTCGACTGTATTATAAAGATCGCCACATCTTAAGGGATGCACGGAATACAACGGACAGCTTGGATGAAACTAGACGATTTGAACTTGGCAAATGACCTAACTCTTCTATCGCATAAACACTAACAAATACACGTGAAAACAGTCAGTGTTGCAGGAGCTTCTGCAGTAGTAGGCCTCAACATAAACAAGGAGAAAGCAAGATCCCCAAATACAACACAGAGGACACCAACCAAATCACACTTGATGGAGAAACTCTGGAAGAGGTTGGGACTTCACATACCTGTGCAGCTTCATCGATAAACAAGGAGGATAGAGTGCAGATGTAAACACAAGCATTAGCAAATGAAGGACAGCATTCCTACAGTTGAAGAATATATGGAACTCACAATAACTATCAGTCAACATCAAAGTCAGAATCTTCAATACGGACGTCAAGACAGGTCCACTGTATGGAGTTCAAACTTGGAGAACTACTACAACCATCATCAGAAAACTAAATGTATTTACAAACAATTGTCTACGCAAGATACTTAATGTACATTGACCGGATACCATCAGTAATAACCTATTGTGTGAGAGAACAAGCCAACTTCCAGTTAAGCAGAAAATTAGGAAAATACGCTGGAGATGAATAGGACAAACTTCATCACGATACAAGCATCAACTTAGAATCCTGAGAGGAAAAGTGAAAGATACAACCGAAGAAGATAATGTGTCGTGAATTGGAAGCAGAAATGAGAAGAATGAATAACAACTGGAAAGGATTGCCCAGGATAGAGTTCGATGGGGGATCCCGGTCAGCGTCCTTCGCTCCTCCACGACGGGTGACAGTCGTACGCACATAAGTAAGTGCTTTTGTCACTTAATATCTAATTTTTTTGATGCACTATTTATTAAGTTATGTCTTTCTGTCAAGGTTATCAGTAAATGAAACATATATGTTATGAGGTGACTGAAAACAGTAGGCTATCTGAATATTTCTGTATATGATCTTTGTGCCTGGAAATGATATTATTTTTAAGGTCATAGGAATTTTGAGACACCAATAATATGAGGTTTTCGGAAAGCGGAACTATATTTATGTATATAGCAAGTTTTGAACATCGTAGCTCAACTACATGTTATAATAAAGTGCAGAGGAAAGTAATCAAAGTTAATTCAAAAACTAACTTCGAAACTTACATAAGGAACTAAAAGCTTGTTGACTAAATCAAACAAAGCCAGAAGGACATCTGGAGAGGGTGGTTGGATAGCACTACCAATATTGTCAGGGTTCTGGCTAGGATCGATTCGATTATTTTTCACTCGAGTTTGATTGGAAAGAACACCGGTACTTTTATTTCCATTGGGACCACGTGATTTACTTCCTGGATCACGTCCAAGAGTGTACTGTGAAGTAGTCATCCGTGATGGCATAACATGATTTAAATTTGAGAAGTTTTGCGTTCTATCTGTTTTCTTGGTCTTAGACATTCCACCCAACAGAACATCTGCATCTGCGCTAACTGGTCTGTCATAGACAGCTGAAGATGTTCTATCATATTTTCTTAATTGAATAGATGACTGAGGATCTTCATGTCCGATTGATGTGACTGAATAGGCGCGTTCAAGCTCAACTAGACTAGCTGTTGAATCGGCCATGTCGGATTCACCGAGAAACACTGATGCCAAATTGGTGATAATCTTCGGAAAAAAGAAATTAACCAGAAAATAAATTAATGCATTTTTTTATATGGATCAACAGTGATTGTCAACAACAACAAAAATAAAAGTTATACTTATTTTAACTGATAACTATAGAAAAGTGTACTTTTTTCCACGTAGCAGGATTATTTATTAATGGTCTAGATAATGTTTGTCATCAATTTCTGAATTAATTTTATCAAGTTGTTTTTTGGTTATATTTCGTGCAGGTCAGCATACTAGTCAGAGATTTGCATTTTCCTGCTTATAATGTAGTTTAACAAAAAATTTTAAAAAATTTCAGAATAAAAATATTTTAGTTATATTCTTATATCACTAGAGATACAATACACGAAAAACTGCTCATCACCCACTATTCGCATTTGCTTATTACAACTTAAACGTAGTTTAAACAGAGAATGTCTTAATAAACACACTGTAATGGAAGGAAGATGATAGAATGAGGCATTTTCCCCTTAGATCTATAATCGATGAAAACTTATGTAGTGAATTTGGAAAACGAAAACATATGAAGATATATGGATACAATTTTAATCTTACCTAATAGAATAAGTTAAGTAGCATTTAAAGAGATTTAAATAATCTGCTGTTCAATAACGGCTCTGTCGTTTTTAATTTGCATTAATAAAAGTATTAAAATTTTCAAAAGTGTCGCAATGAAGTGAAAAGTGTATTAAACTGCATCTATGTTATTTTTACAAAATATATATAGTACGAGAGACGATGCACATATATTGCATATCTTATTTCTTCGTTATTTATAAATCTTGAGCTGAATACTTCGTCAAAAAAAATCAAAATCACAAAAATCTAACGAGGCAAAATGAAAGGAAAATCGATACATGAATGTTCTTTGGCACAAATTTCCAGGTACAGTCACGGACACTTAAGTGTCCGACCATTTGTTTACTATATGAATGTTTCTAATCCGTAATTTTTTAAACGAAAGTGCTGTTTCATACGATGAACAATCAAAACACCGATGATTGGAATCAATCTACAAACAATAATTTCTTTCATATCTAGTCTCCTGTACTTACACTGCATGAAAAAACATTTATATAAATAGTACTTTGTCGATCAAATATATAAAACTTCTACATAAGCCAGTACAAACGTCAGAATACGTATGTCACTTGTAACTGTGATATGAAAAATTTCAGTGAATAAATTTGATAGTATACATCGGAACACATGACTATTTACCCTAAAATCTATGCAAACAGGATGAAATATTCTCACGGAAAAGTAGACTCTTATATAAATATTTTTTCAGCTTAGTTTCAGCTTACACTTTGTAGTGGTGACCCAACTAATTTGATTTTACATGATTTTGAGAATCAACAAATAAACACAAATATAGGTAACTTGCTGCAAAGTATGATCAGTTAGTTCAGAAGAGGTAAAAAAAAATGAAAAATCTCCACTCATGGTCCAGTAATTCACAGATAATTAAGATCCGAAGCTCCATCATAGCCCAACTAGGTGTAAAATCCATTTTAACTTTATCTCATGCAATTGGTTCCCTTTATGAATTTAAATAAAGCAAGAACAAATATTGGTGCAGAATAGTATGAATTCATATTATTTCGAGGTTTCTCGTCAGCTGCTTACAAACCAAAAATGTGATAGAATTTTTACATTGAGATAGAGTGAAAACAATTGACATAGATGAGTGTAAATAACTGGGTTACAGTAATAACTATATATATATGCTAGAACAGGTCAGAGGTCAAAAGGAATTAATTCAGGCTGGGTGGTGTAATAATGGAATTGAATAATCATAAGATAGGTTACGTAATAATAATTAAATAGAATTTAAAAGTTAAGATAATTTAAGAGGACCAAGTGGTGGAAATGTGTGGATAATAATGTGGTTTAAGAATTATGTAATAGGGAAGGAGTATAAATATTTTAAAATAAATAAACAAAAATAAAATAAAAAGGTTACCAGGGTAGTGATAAGTTAATTAAAGTCTCTTTTTGGATGCATAAGTCAGGTTTAAGTTTTTTGATCATGATGGCTTCAGCAAAACGGAGGGTGGTCGTACTTCTTTGTCTATTGATAATTTTGAAAACATGCGGAATGTCGATGGTATGCCCGGTGTCAAGTAGATGTCGAGCTATTGCGCTGTTGAAGGCCTTATTCCCTCGCAGCCTCAAGTTTTTTGGAACATGCTCAGAAATGCGGACATGCACTCTTCTCTCAGTTCTTCCAATGTATGTGCTTTGGCACGTACATGTGAATTGGTAGATGTAGTTGGAGGTACTAAGAAAAGAGGGCTTGTCGATTTTGGTTTGTTGAAGTGAGCAGTTCGTTTGCCATACTGTCATGAGTTTTGCTGATGGGTAGGTGACTTTCAACGCGGAGTTTATTCTGTGATTAATTATTCCAGCAATTTCATCACCTTTGAAACGTAAGTGTAAGAAGCAGGTTTTCCTTTCTACTCCATCGTATTTTGTACGAGGATTGCTTTTGAATATTTCTGGATAAATTTCAATGGGTATTCATTATCACGTAGAACATTAGTAATCAGATTAATTTCATCATCAAGGTATTCTTTTGAACAGATTTTATGAGCGCAGTCAAAAAGGGTTCGTACAATACCCTTTTTGTAACTCATTGGGCAGAAACTGTGGTAATTGAGATATAGACCACTCCAGGTATTTTTATGGTGAATATGTCTATGTAATTTACCATCAGATGTTCGTCGGATCCCAACATCAAGGAAATGGAATTTGTCTTCAGCTTCTTGTTCCATAGTAAACTCTATGTCCTCGTGTGCTTTATTAAATAGATCGAGTAGCTTAATGGCGTGTTCGTGATTGTTGCAGACGAGGAATGTGTCACCAATCCGAAAGAAACTAACACCTTACAGTCTAAAAGATAGTTTTCAATTTGTACAAAAACTCGACAACCTAAATGTTTCCGACAAATTTATGGTTTCATTTGACGTCTCATCGCTCTTCACAAACATCCCCTTGGAAGAAACGATAGAGATCATATGTGATTATCCTGAACTTCTACCAATACCAATTCATGATTTTAAACAGCTCCTCTTTTTGTGTACAAAAAACATACAATTTCAATTCAATAATGTCCTTTACCGCCAAATCGATGGAGTTGCCATGGGTAGCCCATTGGGCCCAATTCTTGCCGATATATTTATGGGAAATTCCATTTCCTTGATGTTGGGATCCGACGAACATCTGATGGTAAATTACATAGACATATTCACCATAAAAATACCTGGAGTGGTCTATATCTCAATTACCACAGTTTCTGCCCAATGAGTTACAAAAAGGGTATTGTACGAACCCTTTTTGACTGCGCTCATAAAATCTGTTCAAAAGAATACCTTGATGATGAAATTAATCTGATTACTAATGTTCTACGTGATAATGAATACCCATTGAAATTTATCCAGAAATATGCAAAAAGCAATCCTCGTACAAAATACGATGGAGTAGAAAGGAAAACCTGCTTCTTACACTTACGTTTCAAAGGTGATGAAATTGCTGGAATAATTAATCACAGAATAAACTCCGCGTTGAAAGTCACCTACCCATCAGCAAAACTCATGACAGTATGGCAAACGAACTGCTCACTTCAACAAACCAAAATCGACAAGCCCTCTTTTCTTAGTAGCTCCAACTGCATCTACCAATTCACATGTACGTGCCAAAGCACATACATTGGAAGAACTGAGAGAAGAGTGCATGTCCGCATTTCTGAGCATGTTCCAAAAACTTGAGGCTGCGAGGGAATAAGGCCTTCAACAGCGCAATAGCTCGACATCTACTTGACACCGGGCATACCATCGACATTCCGCATGTTTTCAAAATTATCAATAGACAAAGAAGTACGACCACCCTCCGTTTTGCTGAAGCCATCATGATCAAAAACTTAAACCTGACTTATGCATCCAAAAAGAGACTTTAATTAACTTATCACTACCCTGGTAACCTTTTTATTTTATTTTTGTTTATTTATTTTAAAATATTTATACTCCTTCCCTATTACATAATTCTTAAACCACATTATTATCCACACATTTCCACCACTTGGTCCTCTTAAATTATCTTAACTTTTAAATTCTATTTAATTATTATTACGTAACCTATCTTATGATTATTCAATTCCATTATTACACCACCCAGCCTGAATTAATTCCTTTTGACCTCTGACCTGTTCTAGCATATATATATAGTTATTACTGTAACCCAGTTATTTACACTCATCTATGTCAATTGTTTTCACTCTATCTCAATGTAAAAATTCTATCACATTTTTGGTTTGTAAGCAGCTGACGAGAAACCTCGAAATAATATGAATTCATACTATTCTGCACCAATATTTGTTCTTGCTTTATTTAACTTTATCTATCTGGTCCTGTTCAACCTGCCTGATCATTCAAGATCTCGCATTTACGCTGATTTATCACAAGAATTAATGCTAATAAGCCTAACCCATACATTTAAATAAGTGGACATGTTAAATGTTAAAAAACATATATAGCATGTTTATTTTGATTATTCACTTCGAAATGTCAAAAAACTTCTATACTGCAGATATTTTGCATTCATAGTTTTACGAATGGTTGTTCAAATGGATATGAGGTGAACAGGGGACGATTCTTTATGACATTGGTTATGCAAAGGTGACCATATGACCGACTAGAGTTAAATAGTTTATATTTCTAATAAAAAA
Organism: Schistosoma haematobium; assembly: GCF_000699445.3. Classification (NCBI taxonomy): domain Eukaryota; kingdom Metazoa; phylum Platyhelminthes; class Trematoda; order Strigeidida; family Schistosomatidae; genus Schistosoma; species Schistosoma haematobium. Next base: position 19,424,210 of record NC_067199.1, on the reverse strand, counting down.
CTATAAACTAACTAAAGTAATTGTTTTTGTCTGACACCAAATGCATGAAAACCAAATATCTTAAAGAAAGTATAGTATACTATGTTTACGTTATTTTTTTATTTGAACAAATAGATAAATACCTTAACAACTAATTTTCACGGTCGATAAAAACTTAATTAACTTCTAATCACTGGTACTCATGATATTTTTATTGCCTAAATTGCTTTGTTGTACTTTATAATGGATACAAATAGTCTGCGTTAAGAGACTGTTATACAATCCTCGAGAAGTCTTATCTTACTAGCGTATGAGTGTGAAAGACAAGGGGTAGAACAAATTTTCCTTTATCAAATGTAAGAAAAAAAGGAGTGAAACACTTCTGGTTTTTCTCAGAGATCACTGCATCAAGTTTGCTTGTGTTATATATATACCGATGACAAATGGGTGTAGTCAGTTAACTTAACCAGGAAAATGAGTCAGATTAGTAAACATAAGAAATGGAGAAAAATAGAAAACAATAAAAAATAAAGTGACTGATAGAATTTTAATGTAAAAGAAAAATGAGTAACTAAAAACCAACTTAATCCAGACGAAGCAATAATAACTAGATGTAACAATAAAAGAACAGTAACGGCAACAACATAAACCAACAATCAGTAAGAAGTAGGTTAAACAACATCATGTATCGATATATTTGAAGAGGTAAACAGAGAAAAGAAGGAAACAAGATAATATCTGTGAAGTAGAGATGACCGCTTAGTATAATTCACAGTATTTATATGTAGATTTGCAATGCTTAACAATCATTTCGGTCGAACTTAACTAGAATCTACTTAATTTTGATAACATTGGATAATTAAAATATTGTTAAGACAAAAAATTATAATAGAATTTCAAAATATATTAAGTTTATCGAGTCTGACCAAATAAATTTTGACTAAAGCAAGTTTAAAACGAATTCATACATTCAAAAGAATTCTATCGTTATGCCCGCATTCTCCTAATGATCTCGGTTTCCAATATATAGTTGCGTAACATCTTTTGTTTATTCATATTTTTTGAAATAGACATACATTCAAACATCTCTTACTATTCTTTCATAATTTAGTGCAATTTTATTAAACCTTATTGATGAGAACATTTCTGATATATTATGATATAAAGTATGCACATAGTACAGTTTTTAAAAGTAATACCAATAATTCAACTGGAAAAGATTGCCCAGTACAGAGTTTGATGGCGAATGCTGGTGGGCGGTCTATGCTCCACAACGAGGAGTAACAGGAGTAAGTAAATCACGAAATAAAAAAGTTTGTCATCTTTGATTCGGTCGAATTTATCAATGGGGAAATTGTATGGAATTTTCGAGAAAATATATCTTGATTAGTTCAGACCATAGACATTGGTAGTGAGTTATCATGAAAACACAGATTCAAATTAAGCACTTGAATTTGATGTTTCCAGCATATAATTCTTTATTATCATTTATAAAAAAGTAATCGTATTTATGTGATAATAACTACATTAGTAACTAGATGGTAACTAATGAGACAAATCAATATCCATAAACATAGGTGTCATTACCAAGGTTTGATTTGATAATTTCGAATAAATTGAGCATTGGGTTGATTGTTATAAATAAAAATAATATATTTGTAATATCCCAATGAGTAGAAAATTGGATTTTTCTGACGTTTCGTGGCTTAGTGTAAGTCACTTCTTCAGAGAATAAATAACCAAATTAAATTAACCCAAGTTTAAATAGTACAACGGAACAATGCAAGAATAATATTTGATCAATCAAAAACAGGTCTGAACAAGTTGATGTATGTCATTTCTGTCACGGTGATTCATAAGTGATAAGTATGTAAATTTGTGTATGTATGTGTGTGTGCATTGTTTAAGAATGAAAACTGTGTGACCTATATGGTAAGAAAGGATAGAGTTTAAATTTGTAATATGATAGTGTGAAATTGTAAATACGATCAGACTGAATGGTTAGGATAGATGGTCCAAGTAGGATGTATGGTAAGGCCTTCTTTTCTATTGAGAGAAGTGGGATTAAGCATTATAATGCCTTACCATACATCCTACTTGGACCATCTATCCTAACCATTCAGTCTGATCGTATTTACAATTTCACACTATCATATTACAAATTTAAACTCTATCCTTTCTTACCATATAGGTCACACAGTTTTCATTCTTAAACAATGCACACACACATACATACACAAATTTACATACTTATCACTTATGAATCACCGTGACAGAAATGACATACATCAACTTGTTCAGACCTGTTTTTGATTGATCAAATATTATTCTTGCATTGTTCCGTTGTACTATTTAAACTTGGGTTAATTTAATTTGGTTATTTATTCTCTGAAGAAGTGACTTACACTAAGCCACGAAACGTCAGAAAAATCCAATTTTCTACTCATTGGGATATTACAAATATATTATTTTTATTTATCCATAAACATAGTTCATTTGTATTAGTTACTTTTCAATCTTCTCACTGATGTTTGGAACTGCAATTGATCAATCTTTTTTGAGAAACGCACATTCTTTGAGGATTTCCTCGGGATAGGAAGAAACGTGCGTTTTGGATTTCACTAATAACTACCATTCAACTCTGCTGATAATAAACATTATTAAGAAATGAAATGTCCAAAGTTCAATAACTAATCATTCAGTGTTTCCTGCTTAGCTTTGTAATAATGAAGATAAGTATGTACTCTTGAAAAATTAAACATTAATCTCTAGCCAGATATTTTATTTTAAATTGAGATCACGGACCGATATTTTATTGAAATTGATCGACTGATAGTCATTGTATATCTCTCATCAATTTAATTAACTAATTTGGAAACCAAAATATTGCGACACACTTAGTCAGAAAAACAAATACAGAATATTGTAAAGATATATACGAATATTCGTCAAGATTAGAACGAATAGTTTGACAGTAATTGAGCGCCGAGTATAGAGAAGTCATTATATGTGAAAATTATATTTGAAATATTCTCAGCGATTGAAATTTAACTAATTCCAACGTTTCGTCCAGCTAACTTGTCTGGACTTCTTCAGGGTAATAATCAAAATCAAAATTATCAAAGAAATATATAGCTTTTAACAATCAGGATTATACTGTGTTAAACCAATCATATTTGGGTGTTGATTTTTTGTAAAATAGGATAAAATGAGTCAGTTGACTACAAATCATGTGATGAATTCAACTACATGGAAATACTTAACTGAGTAACAAATCGTATGTGTGTGAGTGTGTGTGTATGTATGTATGTGTGAGAGATTGATATGAAGGAATAAATAAAGTTCAAGTTCAAGGATGAAAAATTGATAATGAAGGGACCAAAATACTTCAGAAAGGTTTTAACACCCATAAAGAAAGATTGACAGCAGAAGCTCTGCATATATGGGCGAACAAGAACAGCCTGAACCGAAAAGATGGTATTCAAATGGCAACTACCTGGCAAATTTCGTTTGACAAGTAAATTTGGAACCTATCTCTTGTTTAAACCTGTTTTTAATATCACATGCATCGTTATTATTATTGAAAGAACTGAATGAGTTTTTAAACAATACAATTTATGTTTTGACATGTACATCGATGTTTCATTATCAATTTTTCATCCTTGAACTTGAACTTTATTTATTCCTTCATATCAATCTCTCACACATACATACATACACACACACTCACACACATACGATTTGTTACTCAGTTAAGTATTTCCATGTAGTTGAATTCATCACATGATTTGTAGTCAACTGACTCATTTTATCCTATTTTACAAAAAATCAACACCCAAATATGATTGGTTTAACACAGTATAATCCTGATTGTTAAAAGCTATATATTTCTTTGATAATTTTGATTTTGATTATTACCCTGAAGAAGTCCAGACAAGTTAGCTGGACGAAACGTTGGAATTAGTTAAATTTCAATCGCTGAGAATATTTCAAATATAATTTTCACATATATTGTAAAGATAGATAGGATTAGATAAGAAACTGAGGAAAGAATTAATTACTTACACAAACGACAACCATAGAAGAAAAAAAGAAAGTTGAACGCTGTCTGTAACAAGCTTTCTGTATAATTGAGTTCATCAGTCGATAAATCCCTAATTACGTTTATATTTTGAATCAAATACAGAAACAATAACAAGGTCAATAGAGATGTTGTCTGCCAACTGTATCTTAACACCATATATCTTTTCTCATAGGTGCTTACAAACTAACAAGCCTAATTACGTTCTTATGTACTTAGAAAACAAGTAACCTGTTAAAAAAACACATAAAACAATTATTGAGTAAATTAATGTAGACTTACTTTTACACATATAGATCTTACTTCAGGCTTTGTATTCGAACAAACAGCTAAACGTGCTAATCCAGGTAGAATAAGACAGATTAGATCTTGCTTGCGTTTTTCCACTAAATTCGTCTGTTGACTAATATCTTCAATGATTGTTAGAACGATGCTTAAAATTTCATTCTCGAAACTTCCCGTATGATGAATTGAAAATAGTCCCGCTAGATGCCAAAAAAGAATTGCAGATTCCAGTTACCGTTTTATTTATAAAAAAGAGAGATAATAGGATTAATGTTGTTAATTTTTTAAAATACTTAACTAGCTTTAAATTGAAATTTCGGGGAGATACGACTTTTAGAAACAACCATTTCTTTAAGTGTCCTTCTTTTATTGTATGAAGAGAATAACACTTAAAGATATGTAATATATGTTAAAACGGAATAAATATTGTGAAATCTGTTAACGCTTGGATCTATCTTATGGAAAATTGTTGTTTCTATTTCTATTGTATAATTATCATACATTTGAATTATTAGATTTTTTACCCCCCTTTTGTTTGCGGCATAAATTATTGTGGTATGTTTTATCTTCCTTAAGTTATTTTTAATAAATTACGGATCTATTAATTAGTTTCGCTTTCAATTATGGCAGTAACGCATACTATGTAACTTCTTATATACACTGATGCACGGTCAAAGATTCACACCATATTATTGCTTGAGTCATTAGAATGCTACACAATAGAGATCATGTTTGTTTGCCGTGTTCTCTTATCTAACTTAATGCCAGAGGGTGAAGACAAAGTTCCATTCCGGACAAATAGATGTTTAGTTTATATATTCCAAGGAGTATAATTAGAGTATACTCGGGTAAAGAATTATAATTGGTATTTGGATAGGTGATTGTCAATCGACTGATATTAATTAGGCTACAATTACAACACTATATCCATGTGACAGAAGCTGAACTGTAAAGAATGACAATATTTATTGTTATGGTTTTCATAGATAAATTCAGAGGAGATTGGACTACGTTTTAAGCAGTATTCATCATGGATTGACTTCATTCAAAGTCCCACTGAACACCAAGAATGTCTGATTTGCCATAACACAGGACTCCTTAACAGTAAGCATCAACGATTCCGATAGAGACTAAACCAATTAATTTCACGTGTTGTCCCGATATTTTCATTATTTGACTACCAAGTTAATATCTAATGGTCAGCATTTTAAAATTCAATTGGTCAAAAACGACCGGATGATCATTTAACGGTTATGGCGACAACTATCCCACTCCCCCTATGGTTGAACTCTCCCAGATTCGACTTCATACTGAAACTTGTCAAACTAATCTTTAAATCATTCATAATTATATCGTACTAAATAATACAACATGTCAGTATATTTTAATCTTGAAGACTGGAAAATAACTTTATTAGTTATCCAGAGTAATGATTTATGGTAAGAAAAAGTAAAAAGAACGGACAAAATAGAAATGTTTTCACAAAAGGTATTTCACTATCAGTAACAAATAATTTTTTTCAGAAGAAAAGTCGGTTTTTTCTTTATGTGTTTATATTTAGATGTACAGACATAATGGTCGATATTAACACACACACACACACACAGAGAGAGAGAGAGAGAGAGAGAAACAGACCACCCACTCATATACGTGTACATCAAACCTCAACACATACTCAGTAGTTTATGAGCCGGTAGTATATTGTTACAATAATGTTTATTATATACATTTATATTATACTGATTGATGAATAGATTTAACTAAGAAATCAACGAATAAAAATTAGAAGAGCACAGATCGATAACTGAAGTGAAACTATCGTAACAAAGACAACAGAAACACTTAATTCTTAAACTAATCAATTATTTATCAGTCGTTTGTCAGTAGTGGAAATATCGGTAGACAGAGAGAAGGATCACGTGAAATGATTAGGTTATACATATTGCAGATATCACTTTTAAGTATCAGCGTTGAAACGACACTTCTTACATAATAACAACATATTAAACTTCGATTGTAGATATCGTTGTTATTATATAACAGAAGGATATACTTAATAATGTGAAATGTAAATATTATAACCTAAATCAGTGTGATGGAAGAGATATTAGCTGACACTTCAAGCTCTCTTTTATGAAGTGTTTAAAATTTATGTAAACTGTTTATTGTTTACTTGTTGAAATGTCATAATGGGATTATAATCTATGGAAGACCGTTGAGTAAACTTGAGACAACTTATCTATTTTACTAAGGCCAAAAGAAAGTATTAAATTAGTATGAGGAATTAAGGTTAGGATTTAATGTTAGAATTTAGGGTTAGGAATTAAAGGTTATCAGCACAGCTAACATCAGCTATAATGCTATTTAACTATATGGATGAATAAATTTCGCGCCGCAATTCAAGACTTGGTATCCCTAATTTCATTGATTTGTTCATAAAATATAGTCTCCTGGATGTCATAAATAGTCATCTTTAGACCAATCAGTATAGTTGAATATATTACAAGATATATGATTGTATATCACGTCAACACAATCATAATAAATTCAAACAATTAGTGAATACGATGTTCACCTATAATATTTCTGCATTTACTGCGGGATTTATTCCCAGCACGTAGTTGGTAATAGACGTTCAGAATAGACATTACACCTTGTTGAAGGCGTGTAGTTCAAAGCTGAGAATTGTAAGTTATACCTAGTTAATAAGTTTTATCAATACTAACTCATACTTATGGTATGATGCTTAGTGTTGTCATCCAGCCAAACAAGTGACAAAATAAATGAAACACGAATTAAACATACTACTCTAAGGTTTAAGTCCAAATGTTTACACTAATGAGTCATCGTTCCATTACATCGGATAAAGCCTGGAATAGTAGAGAAATATAGATCTTTTTCTCTAATACATTTGCCTTGGGCATAAAATCTTTTACATTTTATATACTTCATCGTATTCATCAGTTATTTATTCAAATACCGTCAACTACGTTCTAATCATTTTTAGTTGGTACTATTGACGTTTATTCTTTGAACTAATATACATAGTCTGTAAACTGCTTTAAATATTACTTAGTTCATTTATGACTTGCCCTTATTATTACTATTTTTAATCTTCACACTTTTACCACTACTGTGTTTTTATCACTATGATCATTTAGTTTAATGGTTTAAAATCCTATGAAGGAAACAACTTTTCTTTTTTACGATGTTAAAACATCTACCTGTCTTCAAATATGATCAGATATTATATATTTTCTAAGTAATTCTGATAGATACACATCTTTGTTAAACGTTTAAATCAGTTTGAAGTTAGTTTCAGAATTGCATCCATTTGTTTGTTTATGGATGATAACATTATATGATTTTTCAGAATATAAAAAAAAATTATTATTATTATTATTCTTTTCGAAGAGACAATTATGAATGGTGAAAGGGAAATTCACTCAAGAGTATTTATTATATCAAACAATGTTATCAGTTAGTTACGCCGAAATGAGCGAAATATATCAAATTACAATAAAAGTTATATTATCACTACAACAGATAGACACAGTGATATCTATACTGTCGTCGATTGATATACTAAGTTAGTTATATAATTATTATCAGCTGATTGTTAACATATATTTAATGAAGCACAGATAATTTGAGGACATTAGAATACTTTTAAAAGTAGACATAAAAGTAATACATATGTGGCTCTATTCTCAATGGAAAAACTGCTAGTATTTAGAAGCGAGCAGAGGAAATTATTACAATATAGTTTCTTCAATACTCCATACTAGGATATTAATTACAGTACAGAGGAAAAAAAGTTCTAGAAATAAACATCCACCAAAAATTTTAGAATCTTTTACATATATTACTGTTTCAGCGTAAGATACAAACATTACAATTCGATGAGTCGAAACTAAGTATAGATTTACAGTTAAGACAGATGAAAGCCTTTCTTCTACCACTTGTGAACGAAATACTAGTTATGAAATGAAGATAATCAGTAAAGCTTCAAACTTAAACCTACACAATCTACACACTCGGTTCGCTGACTCACTCACCTCTCTGCTTTGCGGTCTGGGTTATCTGCTGATAAAACTGTAGTCGCTGCTTCTCTTTGCCTTCTTATTTCAAACATAGTTTATGATTATATGATAACGGTTACGAGGGTAATTGGGTAACGAAGCACAGCCACTACAAGCTATTATATATTAAGCTTTTAAATATTCAAATCAGTTTTTGACTGTTGAAATAGAGAATATTATGCTGAACAGTAAATAATATGCAATGATACAGAACTGTTGAGTGATAAACGTTCATAAGACCGAATTACTGATGAAAACCTCCAGTTGAACAGATATCAGAAAAGAAGACAACTTCCCAGGAAAACAGATTTTTTCCATAATAAAATAATATATTTATGCCAAAAATACAAACAGAAAAATTAACATAATTATATGACATTGACGATTAGCAAATATCAGTTTGTAGGTCACTCAATCGCCTGACTGTTAGACCTAGATCTTACCGATCATATCACTAAAGAGTTTTGCACTAAGACAAGATAAATCGGCTAATTTGTGTTCACTAAACAGATAGCTTCTTACAGATGAGTAGATTTACTAAACTTTATAAAAGCTGAATTATAATATACTGTTTTTAAGGTTAGCAAACTATTCAGAAAAGTGGTTTGTGCACATGATCAACTCCTTCTGCAGATAGCCTTTATCACACATCAACATGCATGAGAGAATCATTGAGCGACATAGAGCGAAGACCAATCACTGTGTTTTAATTTGGGGATTCTCAGCAGCATTTGCCTGTAACGTCCATATGATCTGAATCCAGAATATTCAGATCTCCATACCAGAGACTTGTGGGTGGGACCACATTTCCAACTTCAAAAAACTCGGGGTATAGCACGATCACTAGTCAGTTAGTTTCCTTCACTGTTTGGGTGACCCTACAGGTCACAGATTCTCATAGGAAATGATATAATACTTAAAAAACATACTTCAGTGAAAATGTTAATACTAAACTGAAAACAAATTAGGTATTCCATCTATTTTTTATACACTTACCAGCTACACTGACAGGATCTGCTGATGTCCAATGTTCTAGCAGACGGCTAGCGAATGATAGTACACAAAATCCTGAGACGGTTGTTGAAGTAGGAATACCACCAGAGGAAGAGGAAGAAGAGGAGGTGACAGCACCTGAGGGACTAAGATTAGTAGTACTATGACATTCTTTATTATTTAATTGACCGGATGATTTTAAATCATGTGGATAGAATAGTTTCAGGCGTATAGGACCACATCCGTTTAAAATCAGAGGAAGACAACCAAAAGCTGTTAGTAATGTACGTGTATTAATTTGATTCGATGACGTGTTACTGTTCAACGTAGAAGAGCCATTATTATTTGCATTTGATAATGTTTGACGAGTGTATGCAGTTGAGGATTTTGTAAAACTGGTTTTTCGATTCGATGATGAAGTTGATGTTTGTCTGACAAATTGGTTTGTAGAACTGGAATTTTTATGTATTGGTATTAACCCAACGGCTGATAAAATTTGGTAACATATGGTTGGAATAATATCACAGACTAAAATATCAGCCATATGAGTCACACATGCAGCCAAATATACTGTACAAGGTGATTCAGTATTTTGACCAGATGATGATGAAATATTCGAAGATTTCGTTAAACTGTAATCGAATGCATCATTATACCTATGATGTAATGTTCTAGTTGCTTTTAAATTACGTTCAAGCAAAGTTGGCAAACGATAATGGCATGCAACTGATAGAGTATCTTGTGGTGAATTAGCTATTATAGCAGAACTAATCAGAAAAGCTTTAGCACGTATCATAGCATGTGGGCTTTCTAAATAACGAAAAATAGTATTTATAAATTTTTGTTCAGATAGTAATCTTTTGCATGCAGCTGGTGTTCCAGCACCTCCAGCATTACTTACAGATGTACGTGATAGTTTAGATGATGCAGACTGTGCTCGTTTAACTTTAGGAAGTGTTACACTTGAACGTTTCATAAATAAAGGTGTTAACAAACCAGCAGCGGCAGTTGATAACAATCGAGCCTGAAAAGTTTTATTGAAAAAAAGTGAAAAAGTTTAATCAAGAGTTTTATGGAACAATGTAACTCTAGAAATATCATGAAAAATTAATTAGCTATTCAAGGGTGAAGGACATAATTTCTTTAAACAGTTGTAAGCTCCATTGTTAAATTTATTTTTTAAAAATGTCGAAGGAAGTAAAGTTGGTTATGATTTGTTCTGTTGCGTGAATTGTAATCATAGAATGATAGTTGAACCATATGGTGAACGGGCAAAATTTAGAAATGCGGACCACTGAATTAGAATTTAATGATCCTAGAATAGAATGCTGGTTATATGAACTGAAGGTTCTATATTCAACTTTTGGCAAGGTCGTGCATAAGCACTACTGAGACGTTCAAAACAAAAATAGAATAAATGTTCCATACTTCTGGGCTTTTTTTAAATAGAAAAACAGTAGAGGTCTTTCGAGTGCTACAATATAGACTAATAGCAATGCAGAATAACAGGATTAGATTTAAGCTTCAACGTTTAATCACCTAGTCTTTAATTAATTTCACCGCTTTTACAGTCTGTCGATTTTTGATTATAAAACTGTCAGAATAGACAAAACGAAATACAACAATGAAATATTCACTATACAATAATCGTAAGTATAAATCACTATAGTATAGTTATTGTTTTGTTTAAAAAAGAATATCGAGTATAGGAAACGATTACATTAGTGAATGTAAAAGGTCTCAGTGTGCAAGCTTTCTATTCTCTACAGTATTTTAATCATAGATGAATGTCGACTAAAAAAACATGTCTATGAAAATGAATTGAAAAAAATAAGAATTGAGTGCAACGAATACACATTTTCGATAGCGAATGATGAAAACCTCACAATGTATTATCACAAAATCATTGGCTGAATTCTCAAGAAAACAAACGTTTTCACTTAATTATGATAAACTAATGTTGTCTCGATAAAAAATGTATCAATGTGAGGGATTCTTAAAGATTGTGTATTTTCTCACTTGAAATCGCGAGTCTATCTACGCTAGAAAACCATCGAAAACCTGGAAACACTGGACGGCTGTTTCGTCCCAGTATGGGACTACTTAGCAGTGCTCATCCACAATTCTGTAAAAGGGACTTGAATCCAGAACCTTCGACTTCGTGCATGTTTAACCTCTAAACTGGTTTCCAATGGTGTTAATGTCTAACTTCAATAAATCCATGATCTTGAGCAACCTTTTATCCTTTGAGAGACATATTGTTCACCATATAGCTCAGACAAATATTAGCTACATAGATCGATACTATATTGTATCATAGTATCAATCAGTCTATAGTAAAATAATCCTAACCTAAGTGAGGGGATGATTAAGTATGGGTCAGACAACCAATCAATTGTAGGTGCACAGTTTTCTGAAGTTAAGATTTCCTTACCCTACTAGGTTTTAAATGGTAATCTATCTTAGATCAACTGGTGATTTCAACTGTAAAAATATATTAATTCGTTTTATGTATGTATTTGATTTCATTAACCCAAGTGGCTTCATTTTTATATTAAAACAGAATCCACAAGTCAATACGACCAGCTAAAGTAGTGAGGATGTTCGTCAAGTCATCCACTGTTCAATACTCACTTTAATAGCAATAAATGAACCTGATAGTTTAGTTTCAACTCTGTTTGTTATTTGACAGCCTATTAAACCTGGAATGTACAACCATTTAACTTTTAAATGAATTTTAATCATAATTAATTTGTGTTAAATGTTTTGGATACAAGTGTGTCATTTTGTTACATAAAATGATCGTTTTTGTTTACTAGTAGTTCTGTCTATTGATACACATTCATAAAGGATCTTTGGGAGAATTTCTCCACCATTCTGAAATCATATCACTTGACCGTACTATTTATATCAAGTTAAGAAAACGATCACATAATTTAAATAGTTCAGTGATTTCAATGCATTAAACAATAACTTACAAATTGTGATAAGAGAATTACTTAAGAATTTGAGTAAATGGTTTCAGCACTGATTATAGTTTTTAAATAGGTTTGATTGCTTAATACGTATATAGAGAAAAGGTGTACAACAGTTTTTAGGAATATATTTAGTACTGTGATATATCCTTCAAAAGACAGAACAAAATAATAAAATATATATTCAAAACTAACATGTTTTTTAGTGCATACAGAAGACACCAAATCAAGGCAGAATTGAACAAACAATTTATGAAGTCACCAGAGAGTACACGTTATAGTCGTATTAGCTTTCTTTAATCTCAAAGCCATTTCTGATAGTTTTAAATCTTTTTTAACATTTACAATATTCATTTATGAACTTTTTGTCCTAGCGTAATTACTAATCACTTTGTAGAAGCAAAAACACATACACCCGCAAGTTTACACTAAATCTGACATCATAACTATATATATATATCCAGTACCATTCAACATTTCAAAGAATAGCTTGTACAAAATCAAAGCAAATCATAGAGTAATTAAATAAAAATAAAGAAAATCGAGAGAACGAAATCTTATCTCCTATGAAATCACTTCCGTGAGCTGTATATTCCCATTGTCAGTTGTTTCGTATATATATAAAACTCCTCCTGAACCTCTCCTACAGTTACCACCGGTCCCAAGCCCGGGTAAAGGAGGAGTGTTGGGCATGGTGTCGGCAGCCCCATCCCGTGGAAAATATATTGTATAAAAACGCCAACCAGAACAAACAATTCAAATCATTTAAACTTTGCCTTTCGAGTTGAAGGAAGAATTATGACGCTTCATGGTGAAAGCCGAGTTCCTTCGGAAGTCACGTGGGTTGATGAGCCTTTTAACAACCAGAGAAACAATTTTTATGGGTAAATAGAACGTCCGAACAATGTGGGAGACCGGGAAGACCAGTCAAATAGCAACGGAAATGATGAGATATAACTTGACAGTACTCGGAACCAGCGAAACCCATTGGACTGAAGCTGGACAACAAAGGCTAAATACCGGAGAGATACTGCTATACTCCGGTCACGAAGAGGAAAATCCTCCACACACTCAGGGAGTTGTTCTAATACTGTTCAAAGTAGCACGAAATGCACTTGTAGGATGGGAATCTCACACATCCAGAATCATCAAAGCATCATTCAAAACAAAGAAGGAGGAATCACGATGAATATTATCCAATGTTATGCACCCACCAATGATAGCAACGACGACATTAAAGACCAATTCTACGAGCGGCTACATTCAATCATAAAGAAGTGCCCAAGAAACGACTTCACCATTCTGATGGGAGATCTAAATGCCAAAGTCAGAATGGACAACACCTCATATGAGAATATCATGGGACGACGTGGACTGGGAGAGAGAAACGAGAATGACGAGGGATTTGAAAATCGATGTGCATTCAACAAACTGGTTATTAGCGGCACAATATTTCCACACAAACATATACACAAAGCTACAAGGGTCTCACCGGACCACACTACAGAGAACCAGATAGATCATATTCGCATCAATAAAAATTCAGAAAGACAATAGAAGACGTGATAACCAGGAGAGGAGCTGACATAGCTTCAAATCACCACCTAGTTGTGGCCAATTTAACACTGAAGCTAAAGAAGAACTGGACAACTGGACAAACAGCACCACAAAGGTTCAATACAGCCTCCCTTCGAGATACTGACAAGCTCAATGAATTCAAGATAACTCTCAACAACAGGTTCCAAGACTTACAGGATCTACTGACGAAGAAGAAACTACTATGGACGACAACTGGAAATGGATCAAAGAAGTATTAACTTCAACGTGTCGGCAGGTTCTGGGCCTAAATAAGCACCATCATAAGGAATGGATCTCTATAGAAACACTGGACAGGATCTAGGAAAGGAAGAACAAGAAGACAGCAATTAACAACAGCCGAACACGAGCAGAGAGAGTCCAAGCACAAGCTGAGTACATAGAAGCAAACAAGCAAGTGGAGAAGTGCATTATGGCAGACAAGCAGAACTATGTGGAAGAGCTAGCAACGACAGCGAAAAAGACGCAACAGAAGGAAATATGAAACAACTATATGATACGACGAAGAAACTGGCAGGAAAATATAGTGAACCAGAGAGACCGGTCAAAGATAAAAACGCAAGCCCATCACTGAAATTCAAGGAAAGGGAGACAGATGGGTAGAATACTTCGAGGAACTCCTGAATAGGCCGGCTCCAACGAATCCACCGGATATCGAAGCAGCACACACACACACATTCTTAAAGATATCAATCCACCAACGACGGAAGAAATCAGAATGGCCATCAGACAAATCAAGAGAGGGAAAGCAGCAGGACCTGACAACATACCAGCTGAAGCACTGAAGTTAGACATCGAAGTAACTACAAACATGCTTCACCTTCTATTCAAAAAGATTTGGGAGGAGGAACAAGTGCCGATGGACTGGAAAGAAAGACACCTCATCAAGATTCCAAAGAAAGGAAATCTGAGCAAATGTGAAAACTACAGAGGCATTACACTACTGTCAATACCAGGGAAAGTCTTTAACAGAGTGTTGCTGAACCGGATGAAAGATGCAGTAGACGCCCAACTTCGAGATGAACAAGCTGGATTCCGTAAGGACCGGTCGTACACAGACCAAATTGCGACACTACGGGTGATCGTCGAACCATAAGTTGAGTTAAACTCATCACTGTACATCAACTTCATTGATTATGAAAAGACATTTGACAGTTTAGATAGAAAGACGCTACGGAAACTCCTCGACACTGGGGTTCCTGAGAAGATCGTCAACATTATCCGGAACTCATACGACGGACTACAGTGCAAAGTATTGCATAAAGGACAGCTGGCAGATGCATTCCAAGTAAGGACCGGAGTCAGTCAGGCTGTCTACTCTCTCCCTTCCTCTTTCTTCTGGTGGTTGACTGGATTACGAAGACCTCCAAATCTGTGGGAATGAACGGAATACAATGGACAGCTCGGAATCAACTAGACGATTCGGACTTCGCAGATGACCTGGCCCTCCTATCGCATACACATGAACAAATGCAGATAAAGACAGTCAGTGTAGCAGCGGTCTCTGCATCAGTAGGCCTCAACACACACAAGGGGAAAACCAAGGTCCTCAAATACAACACGGAGAACAGCAATCCAATCACTCTTGATGGAGAAACTCTGGAAGATGTAGAATCCTTCACATACCTGGGAAGCATCATCGATGAACAAGGAGGTTCAGATGCAGACGTAAAGGCGAGGATCGGCAAAGCAAGGGCCACATTCCTACAATTGAAGAACATATGGAACTCAAAACAACTTTCAACCAATATCAAAGTGAGAATCTTCAATACGAACGTCAAGGCAGTTCTACTGTGTGGAGCTGAAACTTGGAGAACTACAACAACCACAATCAAGAAGATACAAGTATTTACAAACAGTTGTCTACGCAAGACACTCAACATCCATTGGCCGAATACCATCAGCATCAGCTTTCTGTGGGAGAGGACAAACCAGCGTCCAGCTGAAGAGGAAATCAGGAAAAGACGTTAGAAGTGGATGGGACATACGTTACAGAAATCATCAAACTGCATCACGAGGCAAGCCCTAACTAGGAATCCTGAAGGGAACCGGAAAAGAGAAAGGCCGAAGAACACACTGCGTCGGGAATCGAAAGCAGACATGAAAAGGATTAATATCAACTGGAAAGAACTGGAAAGGATTCCCCAGGACAGAGTTGGATGGAGAATGCTGGTGAGCGGCTTATGCTGCTTTGCGAGGAGTAACAGGCATAAGTAGTAAGTAAGTTGGGTAGCACCAATTTTGGTTATCAATAACGGAAATGGAATAACACGCATATGAGCAGACGTAACTACAGACCCTAATGCAGCCCTTGAACACTACCAGTTACCGCAGATTTTTACTCATTCTGCTAAGTGGTGGGAAGTTCTACACAGAGTAAGACCTTTCTGATACTTATTTACAAGTGGAAGTGGTTGAAAAAATTGAGAGAACTACTGACTATTAATATATATTGTGGTTTATTTCAGTAAAATCATCTACCTTAGGAGTAAAGACCGCCCCATCTATTTTCCAGCAACTAGTGGATACCATCCTAACGTGTATCTCAGAGGTCGCAACTTACACCTTGAAGATAGCTTAATTGTTACCACTTCGTTAAATGAGCAACGAGAATGCACGACGGCTGTGCTACAACGTACCAGAGACAATGGTTTCCAGCTACGTCCATAAATGTGCCGACTTTTCTAAAAGTTGGCAAAGTACTTGGGATTTATCTTTGACGCGGCAGGCCATCGATCATATCCCGAAATCATCCGAGCTATACAATTGATGCCCGAACCCATCAATGCCTCTGCCCTACGATCTTTTTTGGGGTTAGTTAGCTATTAACCGGCTTTTGTACCGTCGATGCATGACATCCGGGCATCACTGAATATACTGCCGAATAAGAACACCATCTGGAATTGGACATAAGTATATGAAGTAGTTTTCTGCAAACTTAAGACGATTATTGGCTCTAAATTATTAATGACACATTACTATACGTAGCTGGGGACACTCCAGCTTTGGAACTCGGTGCCGTCATCTCACATTAAGTTTATGGTGCGACGGAAGAAGCAAGTATGCATGTATCCCGCCTTATGTAGGCAGATGCTTTGTCACAACTTATCAATGAACACCCTATGGCATAGAAAGACATGGTTACTGCCTCTCTTTCAACAGAAAACCAAGCAAATGTTAGTATCCCTGACCAGGATGTATGTCGATTTCGCCGGTCCAATAAAAAAACTACCTATTTGTAGTTGTGTGTTTTCGGAATGACCGGAAATTCCCCCATCGTGCTATCAACGTTGACCAATATGTTACAGCTCTTGACGGAGATCTGCTCCTGGAACGGATAGACTAAAGTAATTATATTAGATAATTGTTCGCAGTTCACTTCCTGCCGGTCCCAACAATTCTGCGACGGCTAGCCATCAAACATTTCCGCTTTCTCCTTTACCATCCACAGTCGAATGACCAAACAGAAAGGTTTACGGACACGTTTAGGAGGGATCTATTTAAGCTAAACGGGGAGGGGATACCAAACAAATTACTACAGAACTTCTTATTTGTTTATCGAACGACACCAAACGACACGTTACCAGAGCAGACGTCCCCAGAAGACAACCAATTGGGAAAAAGACTGAAGAGGATCCACAACCTGATGCTATCGGGAACCACGTCACAATCACAGGCTAAGTCCCAGGAGCTACCAACGTACGAGGTTGGGTGTCAGATGTTCGATCGGAATTACAGACCAAACCATGATTCCTGGACTGAAGCACATGTGGTCAGAAGGCTAGGCCAAGTCGTGTATTAAGTCGAAATGGGAAGAAACAGGTGAACTCGTTACTGGAACCAGTTACAGAAACAGTAAGACACAGATCATCCGTCAACAAACGGAAATCTCCCCCGATACCAACAAAAGAAGAAGTCCAAACACAAATCGATCTACATTACAGAAAATGGTTATATCAACAACAGCGAAAAAAGGTCAAGATGCAAGTGTAACCCAAAAACATAGTCTACTGAAAAGGGGAGGTGCTGTGGATGCTATATCCCCAGAAATCACTTGGTACCCTTATTTTTGTAATCTAATTATGAAAATTCGCATTTCTCATCTTTGCTCTAAAAGCGCCCATTTATCTCCATTTTATGCTTCACACCTGGAAGGATCTTAAACATCATTGAAAACTTTTCTCTCTAAGTATTCTATTTTGTTACATTTTAGAGGATATTTTTGTATATATATATATATATATATATATATATATATATATATATATATATATATATATATATATACGCACGAGTTGTGTGCTTGTTGTTCGCTATTCCCGGTTGTTTGCGGAATTATATATTTTCTCGGCTGAATCTGGTCTTCTTCCTCTAGTCAGCGAAGCTGGGCACAATGGAATAGCTTAGCTTGCCCTGTTGTTGTGTTGCTGACTTTGGTTCCGTTCGCCGGTCCTAGGTGATAGCTTAATCCTTTGAACGTGTCAGAAACATTTGTAAAGCGAGAAGTGACACCCAAGGAGATCGTTTTTCTACCATTTACATTGATAACGAATATATTTTTTGTTATAGTAGTATTCTTTGAACTTGTGTTAATTTATTTTGGTTATTTATTTACTCTACAGAAGTGGCTTACTTCAAGTGACGAAACGTCAGAAATACGATTTTTCTGCTTACTGGATATGATAAAAAATATATCCATCAATAACTTTCGTGTTTTAATTTTAATGTTTAAATGGGAATTATCTGTCAATAACTTTCTAACCAATCCTCAATATATTTGAAGCTATCAAGTCCAACCTTGGTATTGATACTTACATTTACATTGATGATTCTAATTAAATCAACAAACTTAAAGAATCACAGGATTTGTATCTATCGATGAGACTTTGTACGCGTTTTAGAATTTCAGCTAACCATTTAACAATCAAATGATACGGAGAGGTATTCGTATCAAGTACAGGATGTAGGGGGACATCTTTCTTATGAACTTTTAGAAGTCCGTGTTTACCAAACAATTATAAATGCTAATGTACAGCTTGAGTAAATGATTTCGTCAAAAATTTTCTTCACTGAATCCTCTTGATTTAAACAAAGTCATAATATTATATGCAAATATGTATACGGTGGTTTTGAATAAAAAAGAATATATTCCTAGCTAATATTATGGCAATAAACAATGACATGTGAATAATCATTACAAAAAAGTAAACACACAAACAGTAACTTACAACCAAATCTGTTTGTTGACAAGCTAATCCGGACGCTGGAGGCTCAAGCAACCCAATAAATGCTGATGAACCAACTCTGTCTATTAATCCAGTAGTAAATAGATTGGGATTCAGACGTATAATTCCTGCTAAAGTACTTGCACATGATAAGGTCAGTTCTTGCTGAATAGGATTAACACCAGTTCGATTAGTACCGGAATCAACAATACCTTGTGACCATAAGCGACTAATAATATCTCCAGTTGTAATAGAATGTAAACAAGATGTTATAGATTCACTGAGTGAACCTATTACAGATATATCATAAAGTTGACAACCATGTATTGCAGTTACAAATGCATCTAAAGATTTTGAAGCACTTAAACGAATATGTGATTCTGTAATTTTTGTAGTAACTGCCCCTGTTGTATGTGGATTCTCCTCACTTCCAAAGGAATTACGGCTACCAAGAGCAGGCTCCAAATTCCGTACAGCTGTACCGTCAAATGCGTCCAAAATTGAAGTAGGTTCATTATTAGCAGAATTAGATCCTAAATTGCTAGTACTTATGGTAGAAGTTGTTGTTACAAGACGTATTAAATGATGAACAGCGGTTTGCCACTGAATAGATTGAGTGTCTATAGATATTGTACTGGATTTCCGATAAGCATATAATAATAAACAAGTGGAACAACTCAAAACTTCACCTAGTGCAATAACAGCGGCCTGTCGTAAACGTAAACCACAACGTGAAGGTGACTCACGAATTATATCAATTAAAACAGTAAGACAATTAGAAAACAAAGATCCGGTACTGTGCGAAATCAAATTCAAAGGATCTTTATCTGATTCACATTGATTTAATTGAATTAAAAATAAAGCAACATAATACGATACTAAGCTGCACAAACGACATAATCCTGTTCGCACATCATTTGGTAAAGCTGAACCAGATCGTAGTTGTTTCGTTAATTCTATCAATAAATCAGGTGCCAGCTGAATTCCAGTTAAATAAGAACGAGTGTCCATACTAATAACAGATAAACGACGTTTACCATTATTAATTGAATTTGATTTGGCCATTAGCCAAATTAAATAAGCTAGTAAATTTGTACGATAACTTTTAATTGCTGTACGATTAGGTGATGCTCGAATGGTAGACAACCGACTTGATAAAGTTTCAGTAGTTTCGAAACTTCGTGTACGAAATAAATTTACAACCTATAGAATAAAAGAACATCAAAATGAATTTTTGCTATATCAATTTACAATAAATGCAAACACATTCTTATATTTGAAGAGATATCTATATTAATGAATTAGTCACTGAATGGTTAGTTTAAACAATATAAAATATATCATTTGACTATCAAATATGGTATTGAGTGATTGCGCAGTGGGAAATTAAATCTGTAGTTCGCCATTATTTCTAGCAATATCCTATAAAAAAGTATTGAATGAGGAATAACAAAATATTGTTTACATCAATGTTTTTTATAAAATGGATGCCAGTAGAAAATTCAAAAGAAGTTTTAGATGAAAGCATATAACGAACTAAAATAATGAATTTCGGAAATGAAAACCTAGGATTTAATATCGCCCAAGTATTCCATCAAACTACTATTAATTTATTGTGCAAACACGATAACCATAAACTGAATGGTTGAAAATTAAGTGGATGTAAGCTAGAAACCATTGGACAGTTATAACGTAATAGTTGTGGAATTTAGAAATCCTGATTTCTACATGTAAGCTGTTGGGGAACCGGAAACTAGGACAAAACCATCATTTTATAACATCTGTTTTTTCAACGATTCACTACCAACTGGTCTCAGTTTGTGATGGAAATTATTTTCACACTTAACATTCACAAACCATCCAAGTATGAAGTAATTGGTTGAAAACCTTAATTTAGCAGGAAACAGAAATCTGAGATGAAAAAACAAGTCGTATGTCTTATAATCCTACATGAACTCGAAGTAGTAATTTAATAAAAACCTACATGGTATAATTCCAGAAATATAAAAATCACTGCCTAATCAGTCTTCTTGGTCAGGTATGTATGAGCTAGTTTAAAATGAACAAACAGAGTTGAACAAGGCAACTCAGAACAACATAGTAATTCACGGATTAGTATTGCTTCACTGTTCGATATTTAACGAGATTCATTCATTCTACTATTGAGTAGGGGCGTGCAGAAAAAAACTAACAGAGACTAAATTATTTTAATCATCACATTTAATATACAATCAGAACCTTACTGCATAGTTTGGTAACCCTACTTAACATTTTATTTTTGACTACAACAATTCACACTCAGTGAATATAGTATATATCAATGCTATTCCAAAGTTGATGATAGCCAAACGTTACTTTTATTAAACACCCATGTTTTATAACCATTTATAGTCAAACGTAGTCTTAACTCAATGAAGCAAGCATATTTCATAGACAATCTCAGCCCATTAATCTCAGCTGAATATTTAATACCCCTATTCAGGGTTTCATCAATAACCATTAATTCAATAATCAGCAAAAATACAACTACTCAGACAAACCAGATGACAAATGTTTTTAAACTCTTCAACCGTTCTAGTCAGAATCAATATTCGAATTACACTGTATTTTATAAGTATTTTCATTTTAATCGTTTGTCTACAGTAAGCCATTCAAACAAGTAAATGCTGTATCATACCCAATCAACAAATGATACAATCTACATGAATAATCTTTTTACAAAATCTAAATAAAGGGGAACATACATTAAAGCATTAAAATATTTACTACAAAAATACTTACTTACTAAAAACTAATAATCATTAAAATGTTTAAACAGAATGCCGATTAAAACTTCAATAGCAGTAAAAGTAAATAAATCAAACAGATAATTTTTTAAAAGATTGGATATCCATGAAAAACTGGATGCTTTGTAGATTGTTGGTATGTCAAGTTAGGCGGTCAATAATTAATAGCCTAATCTTCATATCTTGATATTACTTCTATCGTTCATAGACATACATATACTGAGTGATTGTTTTAAAGAAAAATTCGACTTGGCAATATGCCATACAAAATAATTTTTAAAAATTAATATTGGTCATTTCAGGCGGAATATTTTAATTTCAAAACCTAAGTTGACAAATTGATCAATTAGAGTTTAGATTATGAAAAGATATCAATGATCGTGTCAACAATACAACTTCTTTCGTAGAACAGCTATTGATTCATAGAAGACTGAAATGGAATTTCATAATTAAATGACCTGTAGTCGAAAAGATTGAAGACGAGAGATATTTTCGTTATTACAACCAAAGTGCGATTCGCCACAAGAAGACAATAGTATCAACAATAATAATAGTAATAACGTGATGACGATAACTGGATATTTGAGATGTTGCAAACACCTTTGATTAAAAATAAAGAAAGAATACAAACGAAAGGTGTCGATGCCTTTGTGAAGAATTCTATTCAGTTGATATGACGCGATATGAAGATTAAATTATTTAGATCACTAATTTTGCATCAATTTATTCTGAATTTCAACTAACGTAACAGGTGTGAAATTTGTTTAGTGAAACGTTTTAAGGTCAATATTTTGTATGAATTCAGTATAAACTTCGTTTATTATAAATTTAATATAACTTTCGGTCAGTATGAGAATTATATTCCCTGAACCACTTCATGAGAACAGCATTCAGAGTGCATTTTTACAGTAACCTTATGTTCTATTATAAAGTGTGTGTAAAGTTCAGTACATAAATGATTGTATCTCGATCTAATGACGACGTGATTTTGGACATGGCTTTGGGGAGTCAAAAACCTTGATTGCACTGGTCTTTCATGTTATCATCCGTGTTGTGGGAACTGTAGTGGTTCACGTTTCCAAAGGAACCAGTAGGACAGATGAATCGCAGTAGTGCCTTATTGTCAAGTAACAGTAATAGAACTGCAGACACAGCCAAATCGATACGTACATAAAACTGACGACTCCACATATATAACAGCCAGCGATCCCAATACAACAGTGGCGACGTGTAATGGATATAACACAGTCAAACACCCAGTCACAAAAGTGTCAATGAACTGGATTGTCCATTTCCTTTATCACAACCATTGTATTTCCGAACTCCGCCTGTAGCTCTTCTCGAGTTACCGCCGGTCCCAAGCCCGGGTAAAGGAGGAGTGTTGGGCATGGTGTCGGCAGCCCCATCCCGTGGAAAATATATTGTATAAAAACGCCAACCAGAACAAACAATTCAAATCATTTAAACTTTGCCTTTCGAGTTGAAGGAAGAATTATGACGCTTCATGGTGAAAGCCGAGTTCCTTCGGAAGTCACGTGGGTTGATGAGCCTTTTAACAACCAGAGAAACAATTTTTATGGGTAAATAGAACGTCCGAACAATGTGGGAGACCGGGAAGACCAGTCAAATAGCAACGGAAATGATGAGATATAACTTGACAGTACTCGGAACCAGCGAAACCCATTGGACTGAAGCTGGACAACAAAGGCTAAATACCGGAGAGATACTGCTATACTCCGGTCACGAAGAGGAAAATCCTCCACACACTCAGGGAGTTGTTCTAATACTGTTCAAAGTAGCACGAAATGCACTTGTAGGATGGGAATCTCACACATCCAGAATCATCAAAGCATCATTCAAAACAAAGAAGGAGGGAATCACGATGAATATTATCCAATGTTATGCACCCACCAATGATAGCAACGACGACATTAAAGACCAATTCTACGAGCGGCTACATTCAATCATAAAGAAGTGCCCAAGAAACGACTTCACCATTCTGATGGGAGATCTAAATGCCAAAGTCAGAATGGACAACACCTCATATGAGAATATCATGGGACGACGTGGACTGGGAGAGAGAAACGAGAATGACGAGGGATTTGAAAATCGATGTGCATTCAACAAACTGGTTATTAGCGGCACAATATTTCCACACAAACATATACACAAAGCTACAAGGGTCTCACCGGACCACACTACAGAGAACCAGATAGATCATATTCGCATCAATAAAAATTCAGAAAGACAATAGAAGACGTGATAACCAGGAGAGGAGCTGACATAGCTTCAAATCACCACCTAGTTGTGGCCAATTTAACACTGAAGCTAAAGAAGAACTGGACAACTGGACAAACAGCACCACAAAGGTTCAATACAGCCTCCCTTCGAGATACTGACAAGCTCAATGAATTCAAGATAACTCTCAACAACAGGTTCCAAGACTTACAGGATCTACTGACGAAGAAGAAACTACTATGGACGACAACTGGAAATGGATCAAAGAAGTATTAACTTCAACGTGTCGGCAGGTTCTGGGCCTAAATAAGCACCATCATAAGGAATGGATCTCTATAGAAACACTGGACAGGATCTAGGAAAGGAAGAACAAGAAGACAGCAATTAACAACAGCCGAACACGAGCAGAGAGAGTCCAAGCACAAGCTGAGTACATAGAAGCAAACAAGCAAGTGGAGAAGTGCATTATGGCAGACAAGCAGAACTATGTGGAAGAGCTAGCAACGACAGCGAAAAAGACGCAACAGAAGGAAATATGAAACAACTATATGATACGACGAAGAAACTGGCAGGAAAATATAGTGAACCAGAGAGACCGGTCAAAGATAAAAAACGCAAGCCCATCACTGAAATTCAAGGAAAGGGAGACAGATGGGTAGAATACTTCGAGGAACTCCTGAATAGGCCGGCTCCAACGAATCCACCGGATATCGAAGCAGCACACACACACATTCTTAAAGATATCAATCCACCAACGACGGAAGAAATCAGAATGGCCATCAGACAAATCAAGAGAGGGAAAGCAGCAGGACCTGACAACATACCAGCTGAAGCACTGAAGTTAGACATCGAAGTAACTACAAACATGCTTCACCTTCTATTCAAAAAGATTTGGGAGGAGGAACAAGTGCCGATGGACTGGAAAGAAAGACACCTCATCAAGATTCCAAAGAAAGGAAATCTGAGCAAATGTGAAAACTACAGAGGCATTACACTACTGTCAATACCAGGGAAAGTCTTTAACAGAGTGTTGCTGAACCGGATGAAAGATGCAGTAGACGCCCAACTTCGAGATGAACAAGCTGGATTCCGTAAGGACCGGTCGTACACAGACCAAATTGCGACACTACGGGTGATCGTCGAACCATAAGTTGAGTTAAACTCATCACTGTACATCAACTTCATTGATTATGAAAAGACATTTGACAGTTTAGATAGAAAGACGCTACGGAAACTCCTCGACACTGGGGTTCCTGAGAAGATCGTCAACATTATCCGGAACTCATACGACGGACTACAGTGCAAAGTATTGCATAAAGGACAGCTGGCAGATGCATTCCAAGTAAGGACCGGAGTCAGTCAGGCTGTCTACTCTCTCCCTTCCTCTTTCTTCTGGTGGTTGACTGGATTACGAAGACCTCCAA